>NW_005187475.1:206590-227139 GCF_000239375.1 Pundamilia nyererei | reverse complement strand
CATAATCATTAATCTGAATGAAATTTGTCCCTGTTGAAGGTGTGATTGATGATTGTGTATCATTATGTGTGTGTGTGTGTGTGTGTGTGTGTGTGTGTGTGTGTGTGTGTGTGTGTGTGTGTGTGTGTGTACTGGTAATTTTCTGTAGTTATAATTTACCAGTGTCCCCCAAACACCTTGCATGCAGGTAATTGGTTGCTATGAAAGCTAGCAGACACACAAATAATGTTATAAGGATACAACCATTGAACATTTGAGAATGTTGCTGATAATAAACACAAAGCACATGAACCGAGCACACAGAGCAGGGCTAATGCTAATAGATCCAGGTGGGTGATAAATGATAAGGGGAAGTCACCTTGAATGTATAATGTCAGTAAGTGGCTTTACAA
The DNA here is from genome assembly GCF_000239375.1 of Pundamilia nyererei. Lineage (NCBI taxonomy): Eukaryota > Metazoa > Chordata > Actinopteri > Cichliformes > Cichlidae > Pundamilia > Pundamilia nyererei. Next base: position 226,747 of record NW_005187475.1, on the reverse strand, counting down.
ACACAAGCATGCAAACATGTTGCACTGAAATAGTTGCTGGCAAAGCCAGAGTTGCAGTCTGACTGTTACAAACTGGTCCAATCCCATTAACTAGTGGTATATACAATGTCCACAAAAGAACACATAAAGCATGAAACAATTTATCAACTTTACCTGTATATTGACAGCAAGTCCTTTGACTTGACTCAGGAGTGATCGCTTCCAGGAGGGACTCTTTGTATAGCATAAATGGTGAAAGCTTCTCAGGGATGTGTGTTTGGTTCGATAGATGATGGGTTTCTGGGTTTGGTGAGGTGTTGTGAGGATTACCAGGACACCAGACTGAGCATGAATCTAACAAATGGTAGGTTTTTTCCATTGTCTGTCGGGCTGCTGACAGACAGCCAGACACATGTGTCCTTGCTCCCAGGCAGAGTGGAGCAGACAGCTGTCAAAAAAATGGAAACTTTGCTAAAGGAGAACCATTTTTAGCCAAAATAGAAGAGCTGCTCTGCTGAACGACCTCAATGTTGGCACTGCACTTAATGTAGTCCCCAGCAACACAGCCACCAAATATGAAGTGGATTGGATGAATGATTGTAGACAAAAGCAAAGACCTGAAAGGCAGATTCACACTTGCATACAGATTCCTGGATGGATTAGTGAGATTTTGATGTAGGTCTACACACAAATGCAGTTTAGGGGTCCACATATGATTCAGTGGTTTGTTAGCTATGCAGCAGTGAGGCAGTCAAATGTATCAGACAGCTGTAGCCATTTTAAAACCATCATGCTCTTGTGTTGGGATTGCTGGCAGTATTATCACAGCAAGTCATGTCACTCCAGCTTAGACGCCTTGCAGGGAGCCCAGGTCGTTGTGTAGTTGGATGGCATCATGCCTCTGCTGAGTGCACAGCAAGGTTATGTCATTCCAGCAGGCATATACACCACAGAGGAGTGGCTTCTGCCAGGCTGCATCACAGCATCCCAGCTCCTGTCTGAATGAACACGGCTTATCCTCTCCACAGTCTCACTTTCTGCCTCACAATAGAGCTGCTTTCACATCACCCGGAGGCTGTCAGCCAGGCCACAGTCGCCTCACTCTCAGCTTACCGTAAATGAAAGCAGCGACAGATAATTAGGTTTTCCGAATTATCTAGTATTTGCACACATCAAAAGATTTAGCAGGTGCAAAATAGGCGGGGAACAAAGAAAATGAAATTTGGTCCTCGTAAAATCAGAGCTTTCTTGTTAACATGTAAGCAGTTTAGAGCTGTGGACTTATGTTGTCTGTCTTGTTGACTTGTACTGGTTACTTTGCTATTCTCCCTCTGCTTCTCTTAGTAGTTTTATTACAGCTGCCACTTGAAATTCTTCCACTTTTCAGAAGCTGTAAGTTTTGAAAACACAGAATTTTCCCATTTTTCATATATATATTTATTTATTTATTTTTAAAATCTTGACATTGTTGAAGATTTTTCACAATGCATCACTGACTCTTTATCTTGTGAGATTGTTTATGATACATCCATTTGCGATGTGTCCCAAGGCGAAAACTTGAAAGCCCTAAAAACTCAGCATATTGTGTCCCTGTTTTTATGTTTTCTGTTGCATAAAATAATATTTAAATGCCAAAGAAATCATCTCTGCCGAAAGGACTAACACACATCGTTGTTCCTAATGGTGGATAGTTAAGCTGTTTAGTCACGATTAAAAGAGAAGGTCATAAAATGGGGAGGGAAAGATTTTAGTTTTTAAATAATGAGATTCACAAGAAAATCCATATGTAGATGGATTAGCATGACACGCGCTTCTAAAAAGTCAAATCATCACAAGATACTGACATTCTAAAGTTTTAAAACTTTCACTGAAATTACTTTTGTCGCTCAGTTTGATTGAGGAAAGCCTGGCACCATGGAACTCATTAACAGCCAGCCTATTATTCAACCAATTGTTCTCTTGTTTTGGCATTGGTAATTTGTCTACACAGGAAAGGAAATTACTTTGTCTTTGGTAGTTACTCATTAGAAGTGTGGTTCATTAAATTCTCTGACCTGACGTCACAGTAGATTTTTCTTGCTGGTGCAAAATAAAGGCATTCATTTATTACAGTTAATGGCTTTTCCCATTCATATTTGACTAGTCCTTCTTGGACGACACAGTTTCCTAAAGAGAAGACACAAACCACAAATTTACCTCTGCATTGTGACAGGTATTCCTGTTTTTTTAAAGCAAAAGTGAAACACATGATGTGACACTGGATTTAAAGGAACCTATGAGAGTTACTGCAAATGTGACTGTCCTACCCTTCTCTCATAGAATCACTCCACAGTCAAACAGGGAAACGTGAGCAAAACAGACCTGCAAAGCAAAACAGATTGAGCTGTGAAGTGGCAGGCAGATTTACCCCTCCACTGTAAGTAAGTGACTTATTCTCTTCCTTGGCATACCGCATCCATGCACATGAATTAGCATGCATTTATTCCATGCCACGATCGACTGCCTCAGACAGACTAAAATAAAAATAGCACTGCTACCTCCTTACAAGTAGGAAAAACTACTGGTGATTACATCAAATTTTAATTATTCTTTTATTTACTTATGATTGCCCACAGGTTTAGCACACAGTACTTTTAACCACTGATCGACCAATTTAACTTGCGTGACAGGTGCAGAGGCAACCTGTCTCCAAACAATCGTCATCTGGTTGGCAAGTAACTGCTCTTTAATTTACAGGTGCAGACAGATTGCTGTCATTTTGCAATCTTTCTGATTTAGTTTTCCCCAAAAAGTGCAACTCATCTTGCAACTCACCAAGTACGTCAATTCCTGTGAAGGAATTTCTGAATTTCTCATTTAAATCTTTGATATTCTGGCTGGACTCTGAATGTAAGTAGTGTGAATTTCAGTGCATGTAGACAGCAGATTTTAAATTCACCTGTTAATTTCTGTATTGTCACAATCAGATTGCATATAACTGCTAACTTAACCCAATTCAATTGCAAACTGATGGCAGACTCATTCAGTTTTATTACCATTTTATTGCAGTTGTAAAGCACCAAACATGCGTTGAAACTGTCAAATGACAAGAAAGTTGCAAGTAGTCACAGATGGGGTCCCAGTTTTCAAAGCAACCGTTTCAAAGGTAATAAGATCACAGTTTTATTGAACATGGCCACAATACGCAAAATATGTGCTTCAGTCTCCGACCACTTAGTGTGACTGTAGCATGACTGTGTTGGCATTCTGGATTAAAATAAAGCTGTATTTGTAGAAATATAAGGTGTAGGGGGAAAGCACATTATTTTGAGACTACGTTACCAGACAACCTATAATTCTATACATAGATATATACTTTTTATCTCCTGTTGACAATAAAAATGAAATAAAAATAAAAATACTTAAAAGCAGTTAGATTGCAACATGCTAAATCATGCTTTGTTATGCTTTCAGAAACTAGAAGGTGTTTACTTTGAAATCAAATCTCTTACATGCATCCTGCCCTTACATTTAAAAGAATTCCTTTTGATTATCTCAAATAGAAAAACGCGGAAGCATGAATTTTAACACACCCTCACTTCTAACCCTAAACAAGTTATCAACAGTCTGGTGGCTGTTAATAGGTTGAAGTAATCCTCCTTAGCTCAAACCAGACCAAATAGCAAATAGAGAAATGACAACTGAGTGGGAAGAGGCTTGTTTTACAAGGATGTAGGTATAAATAGAGCCTGTTCTCCTCCAGTGGATGCCATTGTATCAAAATTGGCTGCTTTTTACCTCGAGGAGCTCGGAAATTTGTCCTTGATGAATGGGAGTGAAGTCGGTTAAAAGGCAAATCTAATTATTTACACCTGCTCTTCCCCCAGTGGTGTCCATTTCCAAACAATAGCTACAATAAATGTGGCGATTGCTATCAGGTGGCTGCAGAAATTCTATGCAGCTCCTCGTACCATGCCCCAGTAAAGTGGCTTGGGGCATGGTACCAGGTGATGATGACATCTTGCTTGTGGTGCAAGATGTCATCAATACTTACAGAAAGATAATTTATTAATAATGGATTGGATTTATATAGCGCTTTTCAAGGCACCCAAAGCGCTTTACAATTCCATTATTCATTCACACACTGGTGGAGGCAGCTACAGTTGTAGCCACAGCTGCCCTGGGGCAGACTGACAGAAGCGAGGCTTCCAAATCGCGCCATCGTCCCCTCTGGCCATCACCAGTAGGCAGTAGGTGTCTTGCCCAAGGACATAATGACCAGGACAGAGAACTGGCGACCTTCCGGTTACAGATGCGCTTCACAACCTCCTGCACCACGGCCGCCCCTGCCAACTGTTAAAAACAGTTAAATGTCTAAATATGGCTGTACTGGTTGTCCCGACGTCTTATATATAAAATATAATGAAAAACTCTTTTTATTTCAGTGCATTATTGATTTTTTTACTGTGGCTCTGTAGGACTAAATTCCTCTTACCCTGCACCCATGGCTGTTCTCCCTATGTTGAAAATTCCTGGTGAATTCTTTTTATCAAAAACAGATTAAAAAAAATAGATTCACAAGCATTTTTTTCTCTTGCAAAAACAAAATAAAAAGTCATTTAATGAATTGATAAAATGGGACACATTTACAGGACTTGTTATTTTAAGATTTGGCAAACACAATTAGAATTGTTGTTATTCCCACACATTACCCTTGGAAACTGAAAGGCACTGAAAAACCTGACACATGGTGAAGTTAAAGAAGTGAGCCAGTCACTCAAAAAAAATGGAAAAAGGTACCTGGAGTGCTGGCAGCTGTGGCAAGCAGCGCTGGGCTGAAAGCATGATGAAAACAGGGCTGCACTTGACTACCAATCTACCACCCTTGGGAAAAGGGTGTAGATTTTGAATGAGCTTGATATCCACTGAATGAGAAATAAATGCCTCTCTTAAGTACCTGTCAGCAATGTGAGCAGAGCAGCAGCTGTGTTACGCTTCACTCAGAGCTTTTTAAAGACTCTTTGGCTGAATACTTAGGATGTAGAGGTTCGATGAGCTCATAAAAAAAAGGAAAATGCTCACATAAATGCATGACAGATTACGTTTTCATTTGACCTTTCACATGTGGAGCTGACACTCTAAGCTAGGAGAGTTTTAAGCGAGGGGAGAAAAAAATCCATTCCACAAATAAAACCAAAAACCAGGATGTGATCATGATTTATTTGAAAATACAGATGAGTATGATACACGTGGCAATCTTTGAGTGACTAAAATAAAATTAATGGTAAAAACAGGCATTAGAAAGGAAGAAATGTAAATTCAGATGAAGGTTTTTTAATTATATTGGTTGGTTTCCATGCATTCCAGTAGATCAATTTGGTGGAGGACTACAAGAATGTGGGTGTCTACACTGACAGCATACTGAAGTGGAAGATCAACAACAAGGCTATATATAAGGAGGGGATGAGCCGACTCTATTTCCCGAGGAAGATGAGATCCTTCAACATGTGCAGCAGACGGTGGAAATATTTCACCAGTGCAATGTACGTAGTCTGCTAAGAGAGCGGCACCGGAGCCGATGCAACCAACAGACTGAATAAACTGATCAAGAAGGACCAATCTGCAGCCGACTGCAGACTGCAGGTGGAGAGAAACTGTTAGCCATCAACCTGATTACGTACCGTGCTGCCACTGTCCCACTGCTATGTGCAAGATATCTGCTGAGACACCCAGTGAAATTTAAGAGACTTACGAGGTCCATGTTAGAAGGTTACAGGTTTACCACCCCGGAGAAAAAAATGGTTTGGATCTTTGTGTTTTACCTTTTTTAAAACTCATTGATTTGTCTTTGTTTTGGGTGTGTGATTGTGTAATTAGGCTTGGAATAAGATGAAAACATATCCCTTCACGACAGTAACCCTTCACGTTGGCAGATTACTTGTCCTTCACAAAGCTTTAAATCACACCTAGAGCACAGAAGGTCTTTTTATTTTTGAAAAGTGACTCAATTCTCTATGGTCTCCCTGCCCTCCTCATCTGCTTTGTCCATTTGACATGGCTTCTTGGGGGGGAAAAATAGTGCTGGCAGTATTTTAACTGAAGTGCAACAGAGAGACACTTCTGGGACTTTTCTGAAATGCAGGTGTTCCCAAGGGGCAGACCCAGGGCATCACACAGTGCTGCAAAAGGACACCTTGTGAGCAAATGTGACCCACCACCCAGTTTGACAAATCGGCATTATTTGATGCCCTGGGAATGAGAACAGGGATTTTGGAGAGAAATGATGGATCTATTTTTTTTTTTCTAACAGACTGATTCAACTGTCATCTTATTTTTAGGAAAACAGGAATGATAAGGTAAGTTCATACCAGTTCTTTAATATAAATAGAGGCTGCAGCCACGCTAGTAGTTCTATGAGGCTTTACAGAGGCACACTGAACAAAGACGTTTTTAAACATCTAATGTATCTAACATAACCAATCTGCAAGCATTTTTCTGCCGCTGTTTGAATTCTCTGCAGATCCACCTCAGAGTTTTTCCTCTGTCTTTACCTTAGTTGCCAATGTTGAGTGAGAGGCATCCACCTTTATTTGTTCTGTAGGAGGCTGTAAAACTTTCCCAAAGGACCTGATACGGCTCAGTGAGTCAGTGAAGCTCACGTCTGACCAATGACAGGAATACTGAGGTGAGTTGTTGAGGATATGCTGAGGTTTCCTGTCAGTAAGTGTTTTGCTTCTGTTAACCTCTTTAAAGTGGATCTAATGCTGGACTCTGACTCTTGTTGTCAGCTGTTATGGCCCGTCTAGGCGCAGCCAGACCACAACATAAAGGGTGATCCATCCCCGTCCAACCCCAAGCAGCACGTCACACAATTAATACTTTGTGACAGTGATTTATTTACAATGAGTGAATTTAAACAAAGGAAGGGAGCGAATTATAAGTTCGGGTTGAACCCGAGGCCAAAACAACAAACAAAAGCCTCTCTCAGGAGTAAATACAACTTACCTAGTCAAAAGGACTAAACCAAACGACAATTACTTTCCTCCCTACCTAACCAAAACAGGAGAAAACTAATTAAACAAAAACTCGGGCCACCCCTACATGCTCCTACATTAAACCAACATAGTGAAACAGTGAACACACGGTCTGCCGGTTGGGTTGGGCCGAGGATGAATGACCTGGCAGTCCTTGGCGGCGTCTTCTTATGCGCTGCCTCCAGGTCGTTAGCCAATGGGTACGATCCATCCACCCTGGATGCACCAATCATGGAGGAGCACCTGCACACTCAAATTTACATATTATAATTACGACAACAGTCGTAACACAGCTGTCTGAAAATCCTGCTGTCTAATCTGCTGGTTGTAAATAATTGTGACAATATCAGATATAAATAAGCACGTTTATGCATGTTTTCATTTTTTCTGACTTCAGTGTAGAAGATTATGTTTGAGGTGAGGAGGAAGAGGAAGATATTTTATTAATATGCCGGTTCAATTTTCTCTTTCCTTTGCATTTTTGCTTTTTTGGTGAAGGGGACCCCTCCCACAATCTGTAGGTACAGGCGTGAATTCAAAATCCAACTAATGGCATTTTACACATGTGGCTAAAATCCAACTAATGGCATTTTACACATGTGGCTAAAATCCAACTAATGGCATTTTACACATGTGGCTAAAATCCAACAAATGGCATTTTACACATGTGGCTAAAGATATATGTAAAACCCCATTAGTCAAAACAGACATGTTCGTGCTGGGGAGTGTATTCAAATAAGGCGGAGAGAAACCGCAAACCTGCTCCTGTGTATTAACAGTGTATGAGTGTGTATGAGTACAATATCCTTTTTTACATTAAATAACTTACTGACTGCTTACTGACTGTACCTGCAAGCTCATGGACATCTGAAGAAACCTGCCAGTACTGAAACTTGTGGGAAGTGAATATTTGGATTTTACTGCAGTTTGATTTTTAAAGCCTGAACCTGCTGCAAACATTGACCTGTTGTATTTACCTGTGCTGCTCATTTAAACCGCTGAACCTTTTCCAGCCACCGAGTCTTTTGGATTTGCCAGATATTGGCACAAAGATACGATGTTTGGTGGCAAAAGCTAACAGTCCATTCAGTGGCAGCATAAACTAAAAGTCTGTCAACCAGGAAACCATCTTGGTGCCCTGTTTTTGTACTTTGTTTTGCTTTAATTCTTCTTGTTCTTTGGTTAGGTTTGCAATAAGAAGGTATTTTGGATTCAGATGTGTTCAGTCACATCAACTCTTCATATTGGATGAAGGATTGTTTTGAAAAGTAATACCAAGGGCTCCTGACTGAGTGTGCTGTAACCATTGCGCACAGATTCAACAACAACAAAAAAGCACCTTCAGCATATCTTGAAGACTCCTGCAGGTTTGACAAAATAGCAGAATTTGACACCCTGGAAGCAAGGACATACTCCAAAAACCAAAGCACTGCATGACATGAAAGGGTCCAAAACCCAAAATACCTTGGAAAAAGAAGTTTGATGAAATGGCCCTGAAACAAGGTGTGCTGTCTTTTGCAAGGTGTGCTGTAGTTTTTAACCATATTCCAATCATTAATAGAGTTTGCTCTGAAACTTCTCTGGATGTCATCAGATGTAAGCAACGAAATGAATGAGAAATTTATATATCCGGCTCTGAAGTATGGGCCTTTTTTGCTCCATCACAAGAATTGTTAACGATCCCCTTCAAACAGAGAATCTGCCTCCAAAGCTCACAGACTGCATTAAGATACAGTGAACGCAACCAAGACACAACCATTTCAAAGCAAGTCTGTAAAAAAGCTACAAAATCTGTTAATAAAATTCCACGTTCCTCACCTACTACATGAGCTACATCACCTACTAGAATCAATTAATGCAGTTCTAATTTTAGCCTGACAGGGAGAGGGGAGAAGAGAGGGAGGCTGGTGTCTATAAGGTATGTTCAGAGTGTGGACGCTTCGTTGTCAGGATTTGGAGAGTGCTGACACAGTGCTCACTGTAAGAACAGTGTAATTTCTGTGTCCATGCTTGTCAGTCATCTTTGGGCCAAGTTCCTGTTTCTCTTGCTGTTAGGGACTTTAATGATGCTGTGCCTGTCTTCCCCTCATTTTTCAATCTTCTTTTCACTACAGTTCGATTCATCTATCCTCTACTCTTTTCTGCTCCTCTCCCTTTATTCTCTCTATTTTGCTTACATCTGGTCCCCCTGCTTTTTCCTCATCTTCTTCCTCCCTTTTATCAGTATTCATGATGATGTGGCCTAGCTATCCTAATGAAATGCTGTTGCATTTAGAAATGTTGAAGTGCTTCAGCTCAGCCACCAGACTGCCAGCTAACTTTGGATCATTATAATGAAAAATAACTGGGACTTCTGGGAGTGTGTGTGTGTGTGTGTGTGTGTGTGTGTGTGTGTGTGTGTGTGTGTGTGTGTGTGTGTGTGTGTGTGTGTGTAAGATAGAAGCAAGTGAAGGTGTGTGGGTGTTGCAAGATCTGCTATATTGAAAAGAATGACAGATATTAAATGCACACTTTTATCATCTCAATGCATCGTCACATGATCATATTTAAATAATAATAATTTACACATTTTCAAATATGGTGTGTGTGTGTGCATCTCTACCTGTTTGCATGTGGGTTTGAAAGTCCCATGCTTCTGGTTGACCAATAAAAACAAGCCATGTCCACACCATTTGCAGATTAAATACAGATTAATAAGCCCCATTCAGTTAGTGCTCAAAGCTGTTCGCGTTAAATGTAAATTACTTCTATAGAATTGTCGCAACAAACTATGACTGCAATGAATGGTATGAAAGTAAAAACAATAGATACCAGGAAAGATGAGTCAGTGACATCAGCAACAACCATGACCCTGGTAAGATGAAAGAAAAATAAACAAAAAACGGTGAGAATTTAAATGTTACGAGGAAAAAATGTCAATAATAATATCTTTGACTGTTGTACGCCAAAATCTCCATCCAATGGCTGTAGCACTCCCCCTCAGCAGTGGTCTCCCACAGCAGGGTGATGCTACAAAGCCCACTGAGGAATGGTTCATATATAGAAAAATGCAGAAGAGCAAAACACCCCAAGGCCTCCAAACTTCCCATATCATAACCTTATAGAGCAACTGTGCGCTGCACCTAAACAAGCCTGATCTATGAAGGACCCCTTCCCAGAGCCAGCTTCCCTCTGCCAGTCACAACAGGACACCTCCAGAGGTGTTGTGTCCATGCCCTGATAGGTCAGAGGTGTGTTTGTGGTAGGACAGGAAAATGTCATCATATGATAAAGAATGTATAGACCCAAAATACAAACTTGGAGGCTGGAGCTGAATAAAAAGCAAAGTAACCCATATTTAAAAGAAGGAATTTTCCAGCAAGTGTCAGAAAGCAAAGTCGACAAGTGGAAGAAAATAATACCCAGGAGGGAAAACCTCACAGGCAGACACAGAGAGTGAACACTGGATAAACCCTATGATGCATCAAGGTACTAAGGTGGGGAAAACGCGCAACTGAAAGAAAGGGAAGCAAAACTAAACACGGTAACCGGAAGTAGCCAAAGGCAGGAATATTTAACACAGAAACATAGACTTAACAAACACGGGAAACACAGGAGGGTGGTAAAACTGAAACTAAGAGAATTAACTGGACAATAACTATGATAGAAATTACAAATGAAACAGAGCCTGAAGGGAGAATAATGTCATGGAAAACAAACGTAGCCAGCATACGTCACTCTGTGACAAAAATAAAAAGCAAACTAAGCAGGAAACATGACAAATAATACTAAAATGTTGAATTTGAAGCACAGGGTTGAAGACCCCCAGGGGGCTGAGCAGCATTGACTCATGGGGCTGTTTGAGTGGCTGCATACATTCAGATCTCATTTCTCTCACAACAACAGACCAATATATTTTGCTCCACTCACCAAGTGAGATATCACAGCTGCCCAGATATCTATTATGTGCTGTCTTTAGTAAGCTTGGTTGCAGTCAATCTTCACAGGTCAGTAGCAGTCAATGGGAAAAAACATAAACACACACACAGATGCACACACCTGCTGTTTGTAGCAGCGCCGCTGACTTTGCATTTACAGTCTTTTTTTACAGCTCGCTTATTGGCTTAGCCAATGCTGACTTTGCATTTTGCAGGCAAAATGAAATAACTGTAACGCAATATGTACAAGCTATAACAATAGATTTCAGCGTCCACATACTGTATTCGAGTTATAAACCATATCAACAACCACTCCATAAGCCCTGTCAGTCATTGAAAGAATAAAAATACTTTATGGATGGTTTGTAATAGCTGTGCACAGATAAAAATCAAACTGAATTAATCACCTTAATTTATGCCAATAATCTTCAAGTATGTTTCAGGGATACTCACTTTATAACTATGTTCACTATTTGTTATCAGTGACACACAGGTTATGTGTGGATTATTCAGAACAGGCTGCTTACAACAGCCAATCGTTTAAATCATCATCCAATGTGACCTTGAACACCATGTCAGGCGATTTCATCAGCCTTTCTACAAAGCCTCCCAAAGGGTCCTTTACACTTGATTTAACCTGGATTTCACATGAATTTCATATCTGAGAACAGACTGTGTGATGATGCATGTCTTTTGTTTCCATCTTTGACTGTCCATATTCAATATGCATTTCTGTTGCTTCCAAACTCACATCTGTATTTAAATTCAGGGAAGGGACTAGAAGCAATTTGCTGAATTGCCTGTGAAAATATGCATTATGAAATGAAAAGAAACAAAATGAAAGAGAAACACTGGGAGATCTTTATGGTGCTTTGTGATACATTATTCTGACAGACCAGTTTTTATTATTCAATTGAGCATGAAAATGTCCTAATTTTGTAACGCATGTGTCACCTATAGATAATCTTCATTTATATGTATTGACATAATCTCTTTTAAGCCTTTGGTGATTGCAAAAATGACCAAAGGAGGCCTCAGATTTGCAGGGCAAACGTTAGTGATTGTAGTTGCGTAGCCATTGATCGTAGGCAACCTGAGAGTGGAACAATCTCTAGTGATCTGAAGCATAAACTTAGGATTGAGTCTTCCATTCGTTTTCTCGACTGAATCATAACATTCTTCTTTGGAAATGTGGTGGTTTCTCCAAGCATCACAGGAACATTTTTCCACATGCTGGCAGGGTATTGTCATCATTCCTCGGATGAGGCAGCGTGGAAACCCTGCTTTGTCAATGCAATCTCAATATCAGTGACCTCGAACTCAAGGTAAGCTCAGAGATAAAATTTTCTAAAAATCTTGAATGTGATAAAACAAGAAGAAAGTCACCTAGGATTTTCACATTTGTGCAATAGGTTTATCTACTAAAAATCTCACATGAGTTCACATCTCGAGATCACAGGTCAAGTTTTCAGAAAATCTTTTCAACGTGATACCTCAAGAAAGATGTCACCTAGGATTTCCAAATTCATACCCTAGGCACATCTACCAGGAGGCTTAGGGGTAGCAATAGCAGCTGCCAGTGTTTTTTGTTCAGTTTTTAGACAAACCAGCGAACCATATCTTAACAGTGGTTTACCATAAAATGTGGTCCAGAAAGTCTCCTAAAGATGAATTATACTGATTTTGTTGATGCCCTGTCTGTCTCCAGATAACCTCAGTCACAGCTGAGCTGGTGCAGGACAAGCTTTACCTTCACGCTATTTAAGAACCAGATATTACATAAATTTGTGTAGCAGACGTTGGGGTATTATCCATGAAACAGAATCCAGGCTGCATATGTCATCATTGAATTTTTGATCCTCAATTTATGGATCAGCAGCGTGGTGGCGTGCTGGTGTCAGCTTTTTGATACCATCCAGTTTTGTTTTGTTTCGATTCAACCAGGAAGTAACATCCTTAATTAAGATTCTGTCCTTTGAGGTATCAGTGCTAACCATGCTGTATTTTCCTTCTGGTAGAAATGCATAAAACCTGTTATAGAATGGAGAGGAGAATAAAAGGTACCTGGAGGTCATCAACATGTTCATCAGCTCATCAGGTATTTAAATTCTATGTCACAATGGCCCGAAAGCTGGTACCAGAACTGGATTCAAACGCAGAAACCCAAGGCAGAGATGGCAAAATGTTTTTAACTACCACAGGTTAGACTTAACAGTACTGGGCACCAGGAGAAATGACATGCATCTATGGCGTGTGGCGTGGTGCCGAGGTCCTGGACCTAGATGGGAATGGGACTTGGAGGAGCGACTGGAGCGTGACAGGTACGGCTAGAGGTCGTACTGAGGAAAGAGCAGAACGGCGTTAGAATGGTGGAGTAGAGGAGCACTTGAAGGATATGAGTATATCTGGATGTTTACCTTACTTGTAGCTGGAGTGAAACAGGCTTTGAGGGAAAGGCGATGTGTTCGATGGTGCGGACTGGCTGACCTGAGTTCTGCAGGATCCGATATTGTGTGATGGCTGGAGGGCAGGCAGGTGAGGCTCAGAGAGATTTCCAGAGTGAGATAATTATCCAAGACGAGAAGCTGAAGCCAAAGGCAAGTGTCGTAGAGAGTCCAGAAGATCTAAGACACAGAAAAATTAGATTTTAAAAAAAGCTAGACACTTAATAACAACAGCATGGAGGCAATTACCAACTTGGAGTAGATGACGAACTGTCAATGAAGGAGAGTCAACTAGAGCTTGAATCAGCACCAGGTGCGTGGAGCTGCTGGAGAGGTGGAAGCCCTGCCCAGGGGCGGAGACTAGAGAAACAAAGGAACCAGGGGGAAATTTCCAGCCACTCACCCAATTCATGACACCCCAGAAACTATGCTAGAGAATTTAGTCATCCAAAGTGGTGCACTAATGCTTAAGCTAAGTTTAACTTTTTTGTATTGTTTTTTGTGGTTCTACTAACCTTTGTCATATGCTTGGGTCTGGTTCTTTCACTCATGTTTGTGCTCGTTGCCTACCCCATATTTCCACCTCTTACTAAGCCTGGACAAAGCCAACATAATTTCTTTGCTTTGGCATAATCTCAGCTCTCATTAGCACCAGCAGTACCTCACTGAGTTTCTGCCAGTTCTTCCCAACACTCTCCAGCCACTTGTCTACAGGGTACCACCAGCTGTACTTTGTACTCATGCATGTGAACAGACAACATATTATAAACGTCACTGTGTGTTAGCATGCTATAAGAAAGCTACCTTTGAGGCCTAAGTAGCCCCACTGAGTTGCTAACATAGTGGTAGACTCTTAGCATACCATTGTCCCATAAATTAGAATACTGCATCGTCATTTTAATCAGGAATTTGCATTAGAATTAAAGAGTTCCTCACAGCTAGAAAAAATGTAAATAAACTGCACAGGCTTGTGAAATGGACTCAGAAATGCAGTGGAAAACTTAAAGCAATAAATCTTAAGTATTTTGGGTTTTAGTTTAGCCACGAGTGTTCTGAAATTGTCATTGATGGATGTCTGATGTTGAATATATTGCACATGTCCATACAAATCCATACATATAATCAGTATGTATGAATTTTGGACTGAGGATAATCTTGTTTGCTGTCATGTACCTGTCATCATCATCACAATATATCACAAAGATGCCGTCGCTGAAGTCAGCACAGTTAACTAAATGCTGCTTGACCAGACAAGTGTGAAAAGGTTTGCCTCACATCAGTGTAAGTGCTGTCAAAAAGATGATGGATGAGCTAGTCCATGAGGCAGAGTGGATGGGCTACAACGCATTTAAAAAGGCACTAACAGACTATGTTCTTCTGGCATGACTGGACCCTCAGATAAAAACATAAATAGTTTTGCTAAACCTGCTAATTACAGTAAAAGATGTCCAAATGCAGGCGGTTTGAATATGAATGTGAGACATATCAGTTGCAATAAAACTGGAAACAGTTACGTTCTTAATCATATAAATGTAATTTAGTTCATATATATTTATTTGCACTTCATGACATAGAAATGAACATAACTTTTCAGGAGATGCTCATTTTTAGGGTCTTCATTAGTGCATTTGATCTAATTTAAGCTACATGGCTGTGGCTCAGAATGTAAAGCAGGGCATCTACTGGAAGGTTGGTGGTTTGCTCCCTGGTGCCTCCAGTCTGCATGTCAACGTGTCCTTGGGCGAGACACTGAACCCTGAGTTGTGCCCGATGCATTCACTGAAGTGTGAATGTTACACAGGGTGCTTAGGCATAAAAAAACGCTGTATGATTGGGTGGATGAGGCATATAGTAAAAAGCACTTTGAGTGGTTAATTAGAATAGAAAAGCACTTTATAAGTACCAGCCCATTTACTTCCTATTAAATGTTTTACTCCACCTGAAGGACTGATACATAGTTGGTGCATTATATTACTATTACTGTTAATGAAATTATTGTCACTGGGATACGGATACCGGATGACCACAATAGCACAGTTGTCTTTTAGTTCATTTCAGTTAATATACTAGAAAATTGGTTTAAGAGGGTTTAAGCACTGAAAATAAATGGTAAATGGCCTGTATTTATATAGCGCTTTACTAGTCCCTAAGGACCCCAAAGCGCTTTACATATTCAGTCATTCACCCATTCACACACACATTCACACACTGGTGATAGCAAGCTACATTGTAACCACAGCCACCCTGGGGCGCACTGACAGAGGCGAGGCTGCCGGACACTGGCGCCACCGGGCCCTCTGACCACCACCAGTAGGCAACGGGTGAAGTGTCTTGCCCAAGGACACAACGACCGAGACTGTCCAAGCCGGGGCTCGAACCGGCAACCTTCCGATTACAAGGCGAACTCCCAACTCTTGAGCCACGATCGCCCCCAAAATAAAGCATATTTAACGTCAACTTAAGACAAACAATACATGAAAAACTAATGAAACAACTTCATTTATCCTCCTTTCAGCACAAATAAGACTTGTATGTTTAATATAGTATAAAGAATTCAGATATAGGCATGGAGGGAATGCGTAATGAATTCATGCTTAATTTTAAATACATTATGCTGTGAGCCCACTTACAGGGAGCTGCCTTGGACCCCCTGCCTCTGTGCCGATGGGAACCTTTTCAATTTGAATGTGCCCAGATAAACATAATTGCAGAATCATGTGTAGGCTCGCTCAGAGACATGGTAAATGTATCTGTGCCAGCCTGCAGCAAAAACAAACCATTTAAATGGAGTATTTCGTGGGACTGTGACATGAACAGAGTTGGCTGATGCAGCAGAAGTCCTTGAGCATGAAGCAGGAGATGAGTGTGCTCGGGGCTGCAGATGAGTTGGTCTTTCCAGTTTATTTAATGTGAGTTTAGTTAGAACAGTCGCAGAGCACAAAGGAAAAATCTGCACTGCTGGGCTGTCTTAAATTAGTCTTGTCCACACTTTACTGATTATAGATTAAAGTGGAGGAAAAATCAGCAAGCAATGACCCTGAAACATCATATATAGCGCCACATATTTGATCGCTACATTCACTGTGTGATACCTCAACAATAATTCACAAAAATATAGCATCTACATAATGTGCTGATGTAGAAGATCCAGTAGCTTCTTCTTCACGTCCTTTTTTTCACCGAATGAGTTTATACACAACTCTGTATTTAAATCATTAGTTATTATTAATTTCTGGCTTTTCCTGTTAAAATGATGTTTTTCCTTCCCACAAAGCACTTGCTCATAGAGGGTCATCAGATTGTCGGGATTTTTCTCTGATTTCTCTGTATAATTGTTGGGTCTTTACCTTATAATATAAATCACCATGAGGGAATTGTTGTTGCAATTTGGCATTATATAAATAAAACTGAATTGACAAAACACAAAACAAAGTAGTTAGGTGATCTTTAACGTGGTGGTAACTTGTTATATGATCAACAATAAATCATCTATAACACCAGATTACTTTTTATATCGTTTTATTTCATCTTGCCACGCTCTGTCTGTGGTTTATTTACACAACAAAGTTAATTCTTTTCCTAGCTGGATAACTTTTGTCTCTGCTGCCGGTCTTTTTGATATACTGTTTGCTTATGGGCAAAGGCAACATTTCATTATTTTATCTAACAGATAAAATAAGTAAATTGTCAGTGACTTCTGAGATAACATTTAAGACCTTTTCTATATTTGCATGCAGTTTAAAACAAGATTAACTCAAACTGCATTCAAAGGTGAAGGCCAATGGTGGTTCAGTGAAATAACAAGACCTGAGTTCAGTACTGTTTTAACCAGGGGTCCCCAATCCTAGTTCGCGAGGGCCGGTGTCCCTGCAGGTTTTAGATCTCACCCTGTGTCAACACACCTGAATCACATGATTAGTTCATTACCAGGCCTCTGGAGAACTTCAAGACATGTTGAGAAGGTAATTTATCCATTTAAATCAGCTGTGATGGATCAAGGACACATCTAAAACCTGCAGGGACACCGGCCCTTGTGGACTGGGATTGGGGACCCTTGGTTTTAACCCTCAGCTTCAGGTAACATGACTATCTGTTTACAAAGGATTTGAGTTAAAGTAGATGCTCTGTTTGGCTTTTTTTTCCTGGGGTCAATACAATCTCCAGACAAGACACAAACAAGAACTACTCCCTTCTTTAACTTTACAAATATTCAAGTTCAAATAACTTTAAAGATTAAAACTTGGATAAAATTGTTAGATGTAAGAAAAGAACATGAGAAGTTTGAGATGTACCAAGGGCTCAGAGTCCAGTGGGAACTTCCAAGCTAGGTGAGTGGCTCCAGCAGATCCCAGGAATAACATCCGAGATCTCTGTCCAGAAGAGCGCAGTCCTAGGAACAGCTAAGATGCTGCGCAAGACCCTCAAGCTCCCGGGCCTCTGGTAGAGGACCCGAGCTTGAAGGATAGACCGCCGCGGGGGCAAGTGGGGAATTTTTATTTTTTTATAAACTTTATTGTAAGCATGCATTTCTCAGCTTTCTTTTTAAAGAGGTTTTGCATGCATGTTACTCCCACAACTAGACTTTAACCCCCTTCAAATATCAACCACTTCTGCCTGACAGCTGTTATTTTTCCAGTGAGGCGGACCAGTGATGTACCAGTAAAACAGCAGCCCACAACACAAAAGTTACTCTTAACTCATAAACATAAACGCACGAATGCCCTTGCTGCATACAACTTTAGCTTAATGAGCCAACAAATAATCATGTACTGGGGAGACGTCGACCACTACAGGTAGCATTTGCTGCAGAAGTTCAGACGCAAGTGAAACCTGTCCAAAATAAACGTTTTCATTATCTGATTATTTTCTTGTTTCTGCAGTTTCCTAGAAAAGGGTAAAGGGGACATGAACCAATGTTTTGGTTTGAAGAATAAATTTAGAAGAATAATTTGAATTGCTTTCTTCTTTTACTCAATTCGTGGAAGCTGCTGAAAAGTGAGAAATTTGAACATTAATCCTTTTTCTGATATTTCTTTGTGGGATCAGCAGAAGCTTGGATAAAAAAAGTGTTCCTCCCTTGAACTACCTCGCTGTCATTTACAATCTCTGTCTCACAGTCATGGTGCGTGGGGCGGTAATGGGAAGTGAGGCCGCATTGTTAGCTGTGAATGTGTGTGTCTGCTAATCGCCTAATAATTGGATATGATGGCAGAAAGTAGGCCCGTGATGATGAATTACCGGCAGCCGAGCACTGAGCATAGCAGGTAGGTGGCAGATGCTGCAGGTGCTGAGTTGGAGAGTCTTGTGGCTTCCTGCTGGTTTTACCCACCCACAGACACACACACACACACACACACACACGCAGATACTGGCACATGCAAAGCACACAACTGTGTCAAAGGCACACGCTACAGGTGAAGAATCTGCATATAGGCTTCACCATAACAGTCACACACCTATAGGAAGACTTCAAACGTAATGTCAGAAGGATACAGATCAGTCATAGCTTTGACACACACTCACACATTCAGACTTGCAAGTCAGTCATATGGGAAATCCACTGAAAGAGAGCTTATATAGAAGCTGCTCCCCATGCTGAGATCTATCTCATGTGGCTAGCTGCACAGACTGCTGAAGAAAACTTGTTTAATCTACTCTGTCTGTGAAGCGGTGGCAGTCACGCTGGTTCAATCACGGTTTCGGAGCTCTGAAGGAAAAATGTTTCCTACCATTTTCTTTTGTTCTTTCATTTCATTGTGAGGGCTGATTTCTGGCCTGCATAGAGTTGTCATCCCACAGAGTCAAGCTCGATTAAACTGGTGAGATTGGCACTTGATTTCCCACAGAACTGGAAGGATTTATTCCACTTAAATCTTTCAGTGACTTCCTAATCAAGGCTCAAGAAAATAACTAGAGAAGCAACAAGTATCACTCCAGGAAATTATGATTCATGAAATAGACTGTGCCTTAAAGTATGTGATCTAATTGTGTCAGGTAGTAAGTAGGGTTTGGTCGGATTTTTATGTTTCCTGATATATTTTTTTCATCGTCTCTCTGGAGTTTTTTCCTTCCTGTCTTTGTCTCATTTCCTTGGCATTATAATTATGTATATTCTTAGCACCATCTCTCTTTTTTTGCCTACTATCCCATTTTATTCCTCCTTTATCTGAATATTTTTTCCATGTCTTCCTTGCACTTTCAAAGTTTTGAGGTTGTTTCCCTTTTCTTTAAATCTATCCCGGCAATATTAAATGGTGTCTTTTTAAACACTAAGGGTCATGAAAGATTCATTTTTTCCTACCTGACTCCATTTGAATCCTCATTTTGATGTTGTGTAACAGTTTAACTATATTTTCATTCAAGGGGAGAAATAGTGCTCCTCGGAGATGGTGTTTTCCTGTTGTGCTGTGTCATATGCTTACTTTGCAATAATGCTGAATGACAGGCAGCATATGAATGAAAAGAGTAAATTCAGTAATGGCTGAAGCTCACTGAACTTCTTGCTGCACTTCTCTCACAGCACCTACGATGTCCCCTCCCCTCATCGAGTGATACAGAGGACTTGAGTCCTAGTCCCAACAGCAAGCTGAGATTGTGTGGCTTCTTCAGCAGCATTAAGCACTTTGGTTGATGGATGATATCCATGCCAGCGATAGTAGATTTCAAAACTGGCTGTTCTAGTGTCTGTGTCCTGTAGAATTTAAGGAAGAAGAAATAAAAGCAAAAGCAGCAGGACTTAGGATCCAGAGCAGTGGTGAAACAACTGAAACAACAGAAATAACTTCTACAGTAAGACATGTTACA
>NW_005187475.1:202145-205149 GCF_000239375.1 Pundamilia nyererei | reverse complement strand
TTGTTAATAAGTATTGACTTAAAACATGCTGCTTATGAGCATTTTGCATCTAGAAGGTGTGATCAAAAATCCCCAAGACTGAGCACAAAACAGAAGCAGCCATCCATCCATCCAGGCAGCCATCGATCGTCTTCCATTTTTCCAATTCAGGGTTGTGGTGGTGGTTTCTCCATGCAGACAGGCCCTGGCCAGATGGTGGATTCAAACCTATGATCTTCTTACTGTGAGGTGACAGTGCTAACCACCACACCCCCATGCTGCCCACAGAAGCATCCATTTTTTTCTCCTTATCAAATTCAGAGTCATGGTCGCTACACCCTGGACAGGCTGCCAGTCTGTTGCAGAGCTAACACATAGAGATGGAAAGCCATTCACACTTACATTCACACTAATGGCTGATTTAGAATCATGAGTTAACATACCATGCATGTCTTTAGACTGTGGTAGGAAGCTGGGAGTACCTGAGAGATCCAGCGCGGGCACAGGACAACATGCAAACTGCACACAGAAAAGGCCCAGATGATCAGTGGATTCAGGATATTCTTGTTATGAGGTGACAGTGCTAAGCCCCACACCAGTGAGCAACAAGAAAAAGTTCTCTTTTTGTGGATGAACTAGGAAGTTGTAAATGCCGCATTATGGGAGAGAGATGAGTGAAGATTGTGCTGGCGTGGGCAAAAAAAGCTCTTTCGATGAGCTGATGCCTCAGATTCTTCACACAAACTCACAATAAGGAACATATTCACAGTTCACTACTTTGTGAGTGTGGAAAACAAGTACAAATATATTCCTGGTCACACTCATTCAAATGAAAACTGGTGGATCGAAGCTCATAACCCATCAGTTTCAAACAGAAGTTGATGCTTCCTCTCTGCAGGTGTTTGAAGACCGTGAAGGGGAGACGTCCAAATTTAAATAAAGTGTGTTTTTTCATTTATATGAGCTGAATCCTGGAGCTTGTTGGTCACATCTTTTATACTCAAAGTTTAAAACATTCTTCATTATCTCGATTAAAAACAAAAAGCATAAAAATTCCATGTAGGATTAGGGATAGAACATCCAAAAAATCAGTAGGCAGTGGTAATGAGTAAGGACACAAAGCTTGTTTTTGATCTAATGTGCTTCTCTTTGCTTTTATATTATAGAAAATGTTCACTTTTTCTGGTAGTTTTGAATATTTGTCTTTGTTGTGGTCTTTTATTCCTTTTGTCTTCTGCTAAACAAGACCCAAATCAACAGCTTATCAAAAAGAAAAAAATCTGTTTCAGTTGACGGCATTCTCATATTATTTTTCACAAAATTCCAGCAGACTAGGCTTAAATCAAGTGTTTTTTGACTTGCACCACTGCAAAAATTGATTATCCTCCCTGTTAAATAAAATTGAATTCACATCTCAGGTTTTTGCTTTGCAGGTTTTTGCCATTGCTGCAGATGTGCTTGCTTGCATGCTTGCTGTCATAGCGTACAAATGCTAAATGATTCAGAACTAGCCCCAGGACAAGATTTGGGAAAGAGTACATTTCAGCAATGACAGAAAAATAGAGAGAAGGATCCCTAAAGCCCAGGCAGAACTCCGTGTTCCACAACAATCTTGTTGGATTGTCAAGGACCTCTCGACTTCATCCTGCTGTTCACAGTCAACAGTTTTGGAGAGCTGCAGTTTTCTCACCTCTTCCCTGGAGAGTCACCTGTTCAAAGGGTGCACTCTTAACAGCACACCTGACTTTTTCAAACTGTTGTCTATCACCTAGAGCTCCCCCATCATGCCAATTCATACATTTATTTGAGCGTTTATAAGGCTCATATCATAGATTAAAGTTGCTTTTACCTGTGCTCTCAGAAAGATTTCATAGGTCAAGTTTACAAGGTGTTGGCATCTCTTTTACTTTCACAAGTGTCAAGTATGATTTAGGGAAACACTGTGCGAGCTGTATACTAGAAAATGTCCATCAGACATGAAATGAGCATCTGCTCAAAAGCCAAAGAAGATCCTACATAAACTGAGGACGATCTGTTTTTCCTGAGATATGAGGGCAGATTCTTGTTGAGGTTTTGGTCAGCTCCACGAGGATTAATGGGGTAGTTCCCACAGTTTGTCTAAAGAGATGTACACAGACAACTGACAAAAGAATAAATAAATAAAAGTGTATAGTGTCTGTGTCCCTGAAGTTTCTAAAAATTCTGGAGCAATGCAAGAACATTTGTCCAAAAGATCAGACCTCATTTGGTATTCGATGGCACTAGAAAACACTTTTTAATGGACCCGTCCAAAATCTGCTTAGCTGCACAAATGGGTTCATTGCAAAGGCCTTTGGCTCATAAGGTGCGTCATTTTCATACTCATCAAATCATTTAGTGACCCCTGAATGACATTGTCATGCTGGAAGAGACCACTCCCATCAGGACATGAGTTTTTCATCACAGAGTAAAAGCGATCACTTAAACTTTGTATTGATTTGCAGTTACCCTTTCCTTTAAGCGGGCAAATGGGCGCAAAACATGCCAGCAAAGTGCTCTGCACAGCATACAGATGCCTCCACTGGAGAGATTGCACGTCAAGGTTTTCCTTTTAATTTGTATATATGACAGACTTCAGGAAGAGTCGGTTTAAGAAGCTTAATGCAGTTATTTTTTTGGGCTTGTTGATCTTGACTGATAATATTTAGTCTCTCCTTGAAGGTGCACGAATTCAAAGAGCTTCTTTTTTTTTGGCTCTATTGAAAGGGCCCATTTTTCAGCTCATTATTTTGGTTTTATGGACTTCAGCTTTTCTGCAGTTTTGCTATAGTCCCCCACCTCACCCACCCCCAGATGATGACCCGATGAGCTTTCATGAGATGTTATACCATATACAAAAGCAGTTTTTGGAGGGGAGGGGGTGTTTGATCTTTTTTTGTTTTGCTTTTTTACACCAGACATAAGCCAAGGTTGACTTGGCTCATTATGTCTTAGATAATTAAGAACTAAAGGGATGCGTTGGACTTATACTTTGCTGACATATTAA
>NW_005187475.1:198366-201134 GCF_000239375.1 Pundamilia nyererei | reverse complement strand
AGCGAATAGGTTCAAGCTACAAACCTATCAACCACCAAATGAAATATGAAGACAGCTGGGAACATGTTTGAACAACAAGAAGTTAAAGAAACCTCATCTCAGCAGTAACCAACAATGGACACTTAATCCACTTAGAAAGAGAAAATGTGATTCCTTTGACATTAGTTTGACATTTTCATTATCAGATGTGGAACTACTAATAAAAAGTGTACAACACACAATGAAATTGTCTGACTGCATAACTACTCTTTGCCCACTTTGTTAGGTGCATCTGTTCAACTGCTTGTTAATGCGATCTAGGCATGTACACATGATGAACATTTTGATGTTTGCTTTGAACCGCTAAGTTCAAAGCAAACATCAGAATCCATAAAGGGTGATTTAGCTGGATGTGGTTGTTGATTCTAGACAGGCTGGTCTGTGTAAATCAGAAACTACTGATCTACTGGGATTTTCCCAAATTACCAAAATTTTCCCATCTCTAGGGTTTACGGGGAATGGTCTGAAAGGGAAAAAATATCCAGTGAAGTGTATCCAGTGAAGGTATTACTCTTCCACCCATCCTCATCAGGGTTAAGAAGGGGGCTGGAGCCTATTCCAGTTACCATAGGGTGAGATGTGCAGTACCTTTTTAAAAAACATACGTACAAAGTTCAAAGTATTTCGTGGTGATTATTCAGCTGGAATCAGCATTCTAGTTTGCACTAAGAAAAAAGAAAATCTAAATCAGTGTTACTGCACATGCTGTTTTTTAATAAAAAGAAAGAAGTATCTGATCACAGTTGAGAGCAGGGTTGGCAGCATCACTCTGTACTTAACTTTGTCACAGTTGAAATATCTAATGAAAGATTACCAGAAACACACGTCAGAGACTGTATATGCTGGCCTGAGCTTTCTTAAGTGTCTTAATTCGGGACACTTGTTATTTCGTTCCAGTAATGTTCCCCTGTCATTCAGTCGCTTGTATTTGTCACCGTGTGAATTAACATAATTCTTCTTGCTCTTATAAAAGAATTTTCAAAATAATTTGACTTCTGTCTGGAACGAGGGGAAGGGACTGCCGGGGAGCTACAAGTCTCAACCCAATTAGTGACCTCGTTCACTGAGCACATCGTGTCTTTTTTTCCCCCTCCTCTCTTCATCACGCTTTCTATTCACTACCACCCTACATAACCCTCCATCCTCTAAAGCCATCCTTTTCTTCTCCACAGGACCTTCTGTACTCCCTTTTCTCTGCTTTCTCCTGTTTCTCCCTTCCTGTCTCTTCACGCAAATGAGTCCATTTTGCCCCGGGGATGAGACCACAGTGGTTAAATCAGATTGGGGCGAGGTTATATTTGGACTGTGGAGAGAGAGAAAGGGAGAGAGAAGGAGGCATCAAACAGCTGGGTGATGACTGCATGGCCTATTTTACATCAGCAAATTGGCTGACAGTGAATTCTCAGGGCACTTTGAGCTAACAATATTAGTAATATTAGTTTATTTAAAAAAAATCTCCAACTCATTTGAAGCTTCCTTGCCAATTATAATGAACACACATCGAGGAGATACAGCCCTGAGCCACAGTGCTGTTATGCAGGAAAATAAAACTGGAGATCAAACTGTGACCTTCAGCCAGAGTTAAACAAATATTTGACAATGACTAAGATTCAATTATAACGCTTTATGCTGTGATCCAGATGATACAGATCCAGATTAAATGAGTAACTGAAACAGACAGATAAACGTTTCGACTTGTTTTCGCAGGTTTTGCATGCAGCAGAAATAAAGACTTTAAAGGCTTTAGGTTCCCTTTAGTTTCCTCAGATATCACAAAGACTTTCAGTGCCACACGGAAAACACCAGCATCTCTGTGCCAACTGCTATGATTCATACTTATATAATGGCATGAGGTGTGTGGAGGCACTAAGAAAACAAGTGAAGGAACATAGTTTGGACAGTAGCTTTCATCCTCCACCAATTGTACCAAACTTTGCCTCAGAGCCACAGTTAGAGTATATTTTCATATTTTACATAAGTTTGTTTTGTTTTTTAATGGCATTAGTTTTAAGTTAGTTTCTAGCTTTTTTTTTATCTTTATTTTTTTCATTCAAAGAAATTCTTCTAGTTTTTGTCACTGTCAGTATTAGTTTTATAACATTATAACATTATTAGGGGCAAGATTTCAGAAGTTCAGAACAGGCATTGTAGTAAAAAAAACAGCTGGCAGGGTCGCTAGGTCTTGAACCCAGGGTGTTTAAGTTTGACTCTATTTTGTAATATTAGTAAGGTTGCTATTTTCCTTTATGCTATTTGTTTTATCCTCTGTTTGTAATCTGTTCATATTCATTTCATGAAATGCTCCAGCTAAGTCCATGTGTCTTGGTTATCTCCTTTTGTGATCCCTTTCTGTTTCCCCAGTTGTGTCCTCATGTCTGACCGGTCTCTCTTTGTCCTGTCTTGTTATACCATTTAGTAGTGTCAGGTTTGGATGTTTGAGTCTGTATTTCGGTGTTTAGTTTCCGTTTTATTTTGATAGTTTCGTGTCTTGTGTGCTTTGTATGGAGTTTCGCCTTCCGTGTCTAGTTTTCCGGATTCGTTGCAGCTGTGCCCTATGCTCCAATGTTTCCCATCTCCCTAATTACCTGGTGTTTATTTATTGTCTGAGTTTCCCTCTGCCCTTTGTCATGCCCTCCCACATGCTAGTGTGTTTTCTTGCCCTCTGTTATAATCAGGGTTGGTTAATGTTGTGAAATCTGTTTATGTTGTCCTAGTAAGGCTACCATGAG
>NW_005187475.1:168063-190533 GCF_000239375.1 Pundamilia nyererei | reverse complement strand
GAAAGTGATTAAAGTTATTGTCTAAAAATGAGAAACAGAAGACAATTATGCAGCCCTATTTATCTTTTTATTGTTACCACTTTGTCCTCTTGCACTGGCCCCGCCTTTGTTTTCTGCATCTCCTCTGCAATTGCAGGAGTGTGTTCCTCGTGTTTCAGTGGGTGGGGGCAAACCCAGTGCATTCAGTCATCCATCCTTCCCTGGATCGTGTGCTGCTCACCTCTCTAGAAAAGTTACAAAATAATGGGTTGTAATCTGATTTCGGTTGATGTTTGTAGATTCCTGGCCTGTCTTCCCCCTTCAAAGAAAAGAAGTTTGGGTGTGTGAACACCACCCTCTTTGTCGGTCCAGCTGATGGACAGATAACAATTCAGATGTGTCTGTTGCTCTTTGAACCAAGAAGGATGTGCTGGTTACAGGATGTTGCAGTGTGTGCTGGGATACTAGCAGACACTGCAACACTACTGGAACGATAGTGATGTTGATTATAATGGTTGCTTTGATCCTATACTGCATCTGTGAAAATTTCACAGCATTAATATGTCTGAATTTAGTCACAATTTCAGCAATGTTTACTCCACTCTTTTACTTGCAAGTATTTGTAGGGATCCACCCACGTATATAACCATGAAGTGGCTGTTTTTTATACCCTAACAACAAAAACAAGTTCTGGCTTATATAAATTCAGGAAAACACTGACTAAAGAAACCCAACCTTGTTATTTAAGTTAGGAAAAAAAAGTGGCCTGAAAACATCAGACCAGATCCAACTTGAGGAATCGGAATTTCTTTGCCTGATGTGAAATTAAAAGAAAGAAACATGATTGCTACAACAATCCTAAGATGAGCTATTGGTGATATACTGTACCATAGATTTCTCTGTTAATTTTGTTGAGTATATTATCTTCTATGATAGCAGTCCACTAAAGCAGGTGATCCAACATAACATTCACAGGGTTCAGTTCCACCCCTGCAGACTTAGATAAATAAATTTCATTCTCCCATCAATCACGATAAAGGAGCGAAGGCCTCATTCCTGCATAAAAATTCAAAACCGATGTCTACCAAACACGATAATTCATTGCGGCGCAGTAAGAATGACACGCAGTTATTGTTGGTTTGAAGGCTTCATGTGTTTATCTCCTTTGAGACGCATCGAACATATCATATGAACTTAAAATATGTATACAAAAGATTTCTCACGTTCTCCGAGTGGGGTTGCAGCTGATTATTTTTGATTTTTATTATGCGGGACTGCTGACATCAGTAGATTTGGTAGAGTGCTTGCCTCCAGTGTTGACATGCTGTCACAATAGTTTATGATGTGAAATGAAAAATATTGCAGACTACAAAAAAATGCCCCTCGTCCTATTTGTAATTGCCATGTAAAGGTCGACGTGAACAGCTTTCCCCATGGGGTTAAAGGAAAATGAGTACAAAAAAACTAAGTACAACTCTTCATTTCTAAAATAACTCTTAGGGACCTTTAAGATCTAATTGCATAGGATTGTACAGAGAGGACTTTTTCTTTGAGTGAGCCTTAAAAGTGGGTTTATCCTCCAACGCTTCTCTACAAGTTAAACCAGCCTCACAACAAAGGATTACTTGTTCCTCCTCACCTAGAAAACCACAGCAGCACGGGGAAGCTGTTGTTTCTTTGATACATACATTATCAAAAAATACAAATGCAAATGCGACTGAAAAAGCTAAAGACAACCTTCGCGCAGTGACGGAGTAAAGACTGTCAGTTGTCAAAACCGTTTCCACAAGAGAGTCTTAGTTCAATATTGAGATGTCGCGCATTTCATCTAAGATTTAATTTTCTGCTTGACTCTCGGAGAGAGAAAGTAATCATACGAACGTGTGTCATCATTTAGACAAGTTGTCATCCCAGCATTGGAATTTCAAAATGGCAGCAAACATCTGTCATCCCCAGATTAGACTCTCCATCTCTCCACAGGTGAAGTATGGTATATACTAACAAAGATTTTGATCCAGACAGTTTCCACTTCTCAAGCTCTGCGATTCCTATTGGCGTGACAGTAATTTGTCAGATATGTACAGAAATGTAAGCTTTTATCAACCAGCAAGTAAGATGAACTTTTCAGTTTGAAATCAGGTGCACACACATCAGTAACAGAGAAGAAATCCAAAATAGATTATTTCAGTTCTCTCTTTCATAAAACATGCTCTTAGCTGTAGCTAATTCCAGTCCCATTTAAGGTTAAATTGCATGTTTTATAACCGTCTGGTTCCTCAAGCCATTACGAGTATGCAGTGGAGACAATTGAAATGATTGCCATTTATCTCTCACATTCAAAAACGGACTAACAAAGATCATGGATCTCATCAGTAAAAATCTATGTGTGCAATCATGCATGTGTGCATGTTCTTGAGCATCGCGGGACTGAGGTTTTATCCAATTTGTTAAGCCTATGAATAATAATCAGTACCCTGCACAAATGTATTATATGAGGTTTTCAATGGCTGTCAGCTGTGTATTATGAGGCGCGTCACTTGCTGCACTTCTGCATAAACAAGTCTGGCATTTTTCTCTCTATAGCTGCAACTCTCTAAAGATCAGACCACGTTTTATGAGTGATCAGTTCAGAAGACTTGGTAATTACAAAAGATTCACACAGGTCACAATAACAGAGAAAACAATCTGACTGATTAACACGTAAAAGGTTGTACTTTTCATGTCTTTGTTACAACGCTGAATAATCTATCGCAGCGCGTTGGAAAAGACAAGTCAGCTCAATAGACTGATATAAAAGATGGATGTAGTGACTGTGATATTTCCCTCTTGTTAGTAAACTCTGTGTTCTGAAGCCTCCGTTTTAGCTTTTATAATGACAACCATCTTCATTTCCTGGAACGAAATGTGGCCATGTCTTAACAAACAGCTCATTAGCCTTGACAATCTAAGAAAGTGATTTGTAAAATAAATAAATAAATAAATCTAATTAAAAAATTCTTTCACCAGATTTTAAACATTTTGACATTACGGGAAAAAATCGGAATTTATGAGGACTGACCCTTTTGGAACAGCCTCAAATGGCCATAAAGAGCAGCTGGCGTTTATAGCACTTCTACAGTGGCTTCATTGTTCTTATATTGTGTTTCCTGTTAGCAGCCTTCTTTAATAGTGTCTGTCACCATCTGATGTTTCCTGTAGCTGCTTATAAGCCTTGCAAAACAATCAAAAGGAAATGTAGACCACCACTTCCTCCAAAAGCCTTAGTGCATCAACATTGGAGGAAAGTCTTGGTTGAATAGCCCTATTCAGGTCATGGCAGAGCATCTCAAGGTCAGTGCTCTGACTTCATTTTCCACTACTTTCCACTGCTCTGATTTACCTCTGTGCTCTGAGTCTTTCCATTAAGTTTTAAGTCATGGACCGAAGCTATGTATTGTCCTGAAAGATTACTTGATGTATTCTTGAATTCATTGTTTCCTCAATAATAGAAGGGATACAAACTATCTCCAAACCATGATGCTCCCTCTGTGAAGCTTTGTGTTTGTGTGTAGTGCCTTTTCCCTGCAAGCACTGTGGATTTTTACTAAGAATTATGTTTTCTAGATGAGCATCAAGGTCATTTAAGACATGGGGGCATGTTCTATTTTTTTAGTGACCAGTTGTTTCCTTTGAGGTACCTTTCCATTAACACCCATGGTGTTCACGTGTCCTAAAGTTGACGCATGAACAAAGATTTTAGCAGGTTGCAGACATATCCGCAGGTGTTTCCTGTTTCTCCTGGCCTCCTTTTCAGCTCTTTCACCTTCGTCACATATTGCACCCCTGGTGTGATCTTTGCAGGACTTTCACTCTTAGGCAGTTCCTTCATTTGTTGTCTTATCATACACCAGAAACACCAAGGCCCTGTGACGGTTGTTATCATGGTTCACACCAGCCAGTCTTTCTTGAGAAGATGAATGTTTGTCTTTGATTATATATTCCTTTGGCATGCAGAACATGAGATTCTAGGGTTTTTAAACATAAAAGTCAATAAGGTTTTTCCACATCATCTGTCTTAATGGGCCTAAAGCCGCTATTGTTTTGCCCACCCTCAATCCCCCCAAACCTGTGAAAATTAACAGATCACATGACTGAAGTTCAGACAGAAAGTCACATGATATGCTTTTCTCATTTGTTAGAGAGGACTAGACTTACAAATGAGCCAGTGAGGAATTTAGCTTGTGGCAAAAGTAGTATTTAACTTTACTTTGTAATGCAAAACTGCTAATACAACAATAATAAACTATTACTACAAGTAATGTGCTCCGTTAACATGTTTGAAGAAATAAAAGTACAAATGTATTGGTGTTTTATTGTTGTTGTTGTTTTGTATGTGATGTTATTAGCTAATCATTGTTGTGTTGCATTTATGCATTGCTGTTGGTAGTGAGGTGGGTGCAGAGAGGCGCTTAGGCATTTTATGATGCTTTCAGGTAATTCTTAAAATTCCTCATTCAATACCATACCTACTTGTCTGTATTTTGGAGAGATGGTGGAGAATTTCGTCTAATAAATCCTACTTTTGTGTATATTGCTTAGGAAAGTAACAAGCTCAAATTCCCGTGTGTTACATTCCACTCAAACTCTCTCCCCGCTTAGTGAGAAATGACGGTTTCCGAGGCTGTCAGCGGCTTTATACCACGCAGTTATTGGGATACGCCCACATCAGAGCTCCCACCACTCACAGGGACGAACGTGATTAGGTCATCGCGCCTTTCAGTCACGCCCATCTACTGTGGCTTCCTGTGTGAGCCGTTGGACTCGCTCTATCTGCAGCGAGTCTCCGGCATGGACACAAGCTTCACGGCAGAACTTTTCACAGGAGATTTTATCGCTGTTGTTTTCCATCTGACACGGCTCGTATCACTCGGAGATGGATTTCTGAACGGAATAAGCCGAAGCTGAGCCCGACTCTAGTTAAATCTCCCATTTGAAATCGTTTTTTGTGTGTTGTTTGAGTTGTTAAAGGAAGAGGGGAAAATGCCAGTTGCAACTCTTCTGCCTTTTACCGCGACCCCGAATAGGAAGTCTGCCAGCCCGACTTCTTTCAGGTTGACAGAGAAATTTATTTTGTTATTAGTGTTCAGCGCTTTTATAACCCTGTGTTTCGGGGCAATTTTCTTCCTTCCGGACTCCTCCAAGCTGCTCAGCGGAGTTTTCTTTCATTCCTCCGCGGTCGAAACGAACACCCACACCGGTCCGGACAGCAGCGACGCGGGTTCGGCTGGAAACGACGACAGGCTCCTGGCAAAAATCAAGAAAGACCACGAAAAGGCTCTGTTAGAGGCTAAGGATACTCTACAAAAACTTCCCGACGTGATACAAAATGACATTCTAGCTGATAAAGCGAAAGTTACAAAGGAGAGCATGGGTAAAGGTGCGAAGGATGGCAATAATTTACCTTTCATAGAGTACCACCGCCCGCCAGGGGCGACGGGACTAGAACCCCAGGACCCAGAAACCAGGGAGAGACGGGCTAAAATCAAGGAGGTAAGGATCTGGAGAGGATTCTTGTCAAGCTGAGCTCCTTCTAAAATCCAATATTTTAAATGTGCCTTGGCCTGTGGCTGTTTGGAGTCATGGGAGAACGTGACTCAACACGTTATAGGGATTGTTCACAACCTGTCTGCTATTCGGCACATACATAAAATGCAATAAAAGAACTAATGTAAATGTAAATTTAACTTTAGCCACGACAGTCTTGTTATCCCGAACCGCTGATTTACTTCACGCAGAGCGGTGGGAGTTGGCGAACACCAGGTACACAATTAATCATTTTAGTTAGTCGAAACAAACTGTGAGGTGGTTCTTATATCCGAAATTCACAGGATATATGTTAATGTTTATCTAATTATATTTCCGCGTGAAGAGATCTCTTTATGCTCTTCGGTGTACTTGGCAGTTTAATTAGGGAGCTTTTTGAACGCAGTTAGTAATACCGTTTTGCCTTTCCACTACACCGGGGGAAAATCAGGAATGCTTGCGAGATCCACTGCCCCCCTCCGGGCTGACCTACCTGTCTTTCAAGTTTCCCAGTCTCAGGGGGTGGTGCAGAATCAACTGGTATTAGTTGGTATATTCTCGGATGGTGGCTGGGAGAGGGGGGTAAAACACACCTTTTGCATCCTTTCATAGATCTTTATGTGACCTAGATTTTCAGTGAGCTCCATTATTCCTAACCTAAAAGGATTTGTTTTAAATAAAGAACGAACGTGTGCGTCTCTCTAATTAATAGTATTAATTATTGCAACAGAAGCTTAATTCGCTCTTGTGTTTATTTACAGTGGTAGTGTCACAGCATCTGTGTTTTTCGTTATTGAATGTTTTTTTTGTCACAGCAGATGGAAACAACGTTAGCCTTGTTGCCTGCAGCAGGGTGAAAATACCAACAGGTAGCATGTCTGCTATTATTGTGTTATGCCAGTGCACAGTGTGCGTGTGTAGAAATAAGGGGAAATCCCAGCCTTGAAGTCACAGAGGTGGTTTCAGGCAGCATCTTATGAAAGCAGCCAACCTGCTGTTTCATCTGTGATATGATCCTCGCAGCGCTCGACTGATACTAAAACATCCTCACTAAAACGTTAAATCAGATCTAAACCACTGTGATAGTGGTATGTGTTTGTGTCATTTTGAAAATGTGCATTGCAGGTGATGATCTCAACACTAAACGCATGTTTTGAAAAGTCCAAAGAGGGACTTTTTCTTGATATAATGCAAATGGATTTTGGTGCCAAGACTTGGGAGAATCTATAAAAACAAAAGCATTGGAGAGCAAAGAGGTAGGAAGAGGGTCACCACAGCTCTTAGGGGGTTAAAGGTACCAAACTAATATAGTGCCTGTCCCCTTGTGCTTCCAAAATTCCTTTGACACATTGGGGCATGGACAAAGGGGCCTTTAGGGTTGTCATGCGGTGTCTGGGGACTCCAGTTTATTAAGCCAATCCTATGGGTGCTGAATTATATCTGCGCATGTAGTTTTTTCTTTGTTTTATTCCTTGAGGTGGTCGTTGAGGAGGCTGCTGCAGTCTGCAGGCAGCACTGCAGTCAGTCTCTGCCTGTAGACCCGTGGTCAATATTAGCAGATACAAATATCACAGCAGTGGATTCGTCTGACTCCTTAAATGATCCCTGACATTAAACCATGATATTTTTACTCTCAGGAGAGAATTATAATAGGGTTTTTACCTCGATACCAAAAACACCAACCAAATGATCAGGGTTGTTGTATGAAAATATATTTTAGGGATATACTTTACTCAAGAGAGAAATGCATTTTTGGCAGTGGCCAAAAAAAAAAAAAACAAACAGACTCACTAAAGTAACTGTATGGAGACCAGTTGTTTATGAAATCTTGTCATTTAACATTGATGTAGCTTACTGAAGCTTCATAACAATTTAACATGGCATAGTTTCATATTACAACAGGAGATTTTATTGATACATCACTCTGTATCTGTACTAAAGCCTTTTTTCTATTGTCTGTTATTAAAGACACAATGTACTGCAGATGGTTGACAAGCCAAGCTTAAGATGTGTCAAGTGCCATTGAATAAGTCAGAAACCCTGCGGTCGTGCCATCAGCCACATGAATGTGGCATTAAATAAACCATGTCAACAAGAAGCCACTCTCTTTATAAACTAAGCCATGCCAAATGTGCATTTACACGTACTCATGGTCTTCCTGCACTTAGTATCATGATGTTAGGCAAAATAATACCGTGTTAATGTTTGTGTTTTGTTAGTGAGGTCCTAAATCCCATTTCCAACATCTCAGATGGATGTTTATGCTTTAGAGTTCAGCTGTGATTTTCAAAGCGACTTTAATAACCTGGGGGGAAAGTCAGCACACGACTGTCCCATTGAAAACACAATGGTTCTGAACCCTGTGGGGTTTTGAGGTCAGATTTTCGTGTTTATAAAGTACAGTTGTAACACATTGTATTGCTGTTTTGTTTTCAATAACAAAAAAATAATAAGTCCTGTACACAATACTTTGTTTATTTTCTTCCATTTTTGAAAATATCAGACGCTGTGTCGACTTGCATGCATGGTTATAAGTTTGATTCAGGTCAGGTGCTCTATTCAGAGCATATTTTTGAGATGAACTGTAACAACCTGCAGTAGTAAATCATAAAAAGATCCAGTAGTGCTTTAAGCAGTAAAATGCAACTTTTTCTTCATGAGATCAGCTCCTGTTTGCTTGGCAGTAAGAGACTTTGAGCTGTGATCTTCTTTCAAAACAAAATCAGCTGCGTGTTTTATTGTTAAATGAGTAAACTGAGGCTAAGGGGAGGTCACTTTAGATCTCACCCAGACATGCATGTTGATCTCAGTTTCTGTAACTCATAGTGTTGCAAAAATTTAAAAAAAAAAAGGCAGAAAAGTGTGAGGCTTCACCAACCCCAACTTTAACAAAGCGGCTAATAAACATATTGTAATCTTCTGGGAGAAGCCTTCCTTTGAACTAGAAAACAACACTACATAATAGTTGCTTTATGGCTTCTCATCATGGAAAAAAGCATGTGGCATATATAATAAAGGCTCATAAGAACTCAAAAGAAGTGTACTGACTAGATGTGTACTTGTACCGATGAGATGGTTTGAGCATGTGAAATTGGGAATATATTGGAGAAAAAAATGTTGAACATGGAAGAAGACAACAGAGGAGGTTTGTGGATGTAGTGAAGGACGACATGCAGAACCGGCTGTCGGTGTAACAGAGATTGCAAAGGATGGGAGATGGAAGAGATGGTCGTTGTGGCGACCCCTAAAGGGAGCAGCTGAAAGAAGCCTCTTTGATCACCACTGTTGATTTGAAACCTCCAGCAGTAGTTGACAGTTAACAAGTCCAGTAAAAGAAAAAAAAAAAAGAAGCTTTTTTTTTCTCCTATCACACCTTTATTACACTGTAGTAGTGGCTTCAGAGATATTAATATCCTTAAAGATTACATAACAAATATGAAGCTGATTTGTATGAAATTTAAGCACAGATGAAGGAAGCAGTCATCAGTTTGGTTTTGAGAATCACCGACTTGATAAGGATAAGCCCAAGATGATGGATGGATGCGTTGTTCACGGTGGGGCATGTGCTGTATCAGCGCCCTTCTAGATATTTCTGAGTTGATTTTAGCCATTCACGTAGTACAGTTGGACCACACAGGTCTCCAGGTTTGTGCTGAACTCCTCTACAGATCACACTTTTATCTTTCTGCCGTTTCTGTAAAGCCAGTAAATTTGCTGACCAAACACACTCTTACATGCACCCCATGATCTTTTGTGACCTCCTGTGCTTTTTTCTTTTTTATGTGGAGGATTTTTAAATTATCTGAGATCTGCTATCTCCCAGCTAAACTTCACCATCTGATCGAGTTATCAAGGGATCAGCCCTGCACTGAGCTGTCGTGTCAGCGGGCGCATGTTGAGTTTGAGATGGGCAGAGCGCATACAGCATGGGTCGCTCTGTAAAGGATAAATAGTTTGTTGGGAGTGACCGCCACAATCCTACAATCAGCTCAATCTGTTTGTCTGACTCAAATCAGGCTCTCTGGAGAACCCCGCCTCCCCACTGTCAGGACCCCGGGCTTTCACATAGCAAGCTACTTTTCTGTTAATAACAATTTCTTCACCAAGATTAATTGGATAACATTTCAGTAACATTTGCAGGAAAGTCCCCTCCTGGAACGCCTTGCGATTTTATGAAGAATGAGAAATTTATTTTCTACATTTGTATTTTAACACAACCTGGCAATGCCTTGAATAAACTCTTGTTAGCGGTTGAGTTAATGGGCTTATTGCTGACCCGTGTGCTCTGCACTTCCTTTGACGTAGGCTAACCACAGGTAAGATGCAGCTTGAAGCCTTCATTATGCGTTGCTGTGGACATGGACAGCTGGAGACCTGATGGCCAAGTAGCCATTCCTGTTATACTTCTTTGAAGTCCACCACCTGGGGTGCATGCTTAGTTTGTGGATTGCAATGCAAATTCTCCACACGTAACTCCGCGCGTACACAAAAAACAAGCAGGCACCTGGCACCCACCTTCTGATGAAATTTGTCACTCATACCTGAGTGGGCCGTAGTGGACGTGGAAAGTATAATGAAAGATTGAGGGTACTTTTCTTATTCTGTTCGATTTGATTTGATGTCAACATATATTAGACATTATAATGCTGTCGAGGTGAATGTGTAAACCAGTGTTTTTAACATTATTGCCAGCACTGTCTTCTGTAGCTCACAGCGTCTGAAGTTGTTTTTACACGACGCTGTTTAAGCATAGTTTAGCTTTTAAACTTGTCAGTTCTCTAACTGCTTTGGTTGAAAGAAGTAGTTGGATGTATTGTTTCTCAAAAACCAAAAAATTATCGGTGATGGTGGACAAGCTAAAGCTGGTCCTCCCGCAGTGCAGTCGCCTGTATAACATGATAGTTAACGTGTCATAACATTAATTATCAAAAGACTGTTTAGAGTCACTTTCTTTTTTTGTTTTGTTATGACTGTGTCAGATTAAAGAGGCCATTTCCCAGTCTGCAGTGAGCTGCATATTGTCCACAGCTCTTGTTGGTAGGCAGCATTCTGTGCACCATACTGTGCCCTCCCCCGTACAATGTTATGCAAACACAAACATTAGGGAAAACGCCATCTCCGTCTCTTTAAGTTTCAAAAGACAGAGGATGAGGCAACAGTTTGCATTTATTTGCACCTTGTACTGTGGAAATTTTATCTTTCAAAAGACATTTTTAGCTGCTTTTTTAGCCCAAACAGTCCAAGCATTTTTTTTTTCTACCAGTGAAAAATGGTTTGTGCAAAGGTGAGCACAGCCTTAGTTTAGGCAAAGCTGCACATAAGAATGCAAATTTCTGTATCAGTTTGATAAGGCACACAAACACAGTGTTTCACCTACAAACTCTCCTGTAATAGGCCTACATGATGTCTGATTATATCCATAGGAGCAGGTAATTGTCCAAAAATAGGAAGTGGCAGTCACGTGCCTTCTGCCCTCCTGTGTTTAAACTCATGGTTCCAAATTGTGTGACCATTGTCTTTGAGCATTCTCATATGGCTTCAGGTGATGTGTGTCAAGTCAAACCAGTCGAACGAGTATGTCACCTAACATGAGAGGTTAGCTGCTGCTAATAAGGTGACTCATCAACACCAAAGAAACGTGGCTTATTTCAACAAAGAGCTCAGGCTGAACCAGAGGCAGCCAGACTATTTATTGGACTGTGTGAAAATGTTTAATAATGTATTGGAGACGAGTAAAGTACTGTATATGCTAATGGAGAGGTGACACGCTTGCAAAAAACAAATTGCAGTTGTCATGCTATGTGCAAATTCTACAAGGGGGCTGTCTGAAATATAATCAAAAGAAGAAGTGAACACGTGTCAGATCACATAAAGGCTGTGAGTACATTTTGGCATGCTATTTGCTTTGCCTTGGGCACAGAAAGTTTGGAAACCACAGGCTTAATAAAACTGACTCTTTCTAGTAACGCCTGTGAGAAAAAGTGACTGCAAGTTTTGTTCCAACTAGATTCTCCCAGCACTGTTTAGAGTTTGTGTGAGAATGTCAAAAAAGCAGGGACTGGAAAAGCATGTGGATACAGCTTAAACACTGCAGGTCAAAGTACATTTGAACAGTAACAGGCAGAAATTTAGCCACAGATCAAATACATCACATGACAGTTTGAAGGACATGTCGTCCTATTCATAAAACCATGTGCAAGGTATCAGTGCTGGAACTCAGACTGTTCTCTAAAAAGACTTTTCTCCAACTGAAAAGCAAAATCTTTGACAGCTGCTGGTTATATGCATGCCCTGTATATACAGCAAACCTCGTCTAATGGCAAACACATTGTCTTGCCCATTCCCCACGTTATAATGCCTCATAATCCATATCTGAAGGTTCACACATTTTCACTTTGGAAAAATGAGCCACTGTTATCAGCAGACACCTTAAGCTGAAGTATTTAAATTTGTACAGGAAGATGAGGAGTTAGGGCTCTGCTAGAAAACTTATTTAGAAAGGTTAAAACTATTACTTGAAGTTTTAACTCTACTTGAAGGCAGAGTAGGGGGGTCATAGGATATTATTAAAATATAGGCAGAATTCATACAGTTTCTCCTGGAGAATTCAAGTGAGGTTGTGAAGTGAAGTCGGTATCGCCTCGGTGCGGTGACCAGATACATTTCTGATCTACTGTGCCCCTTCGTAAAGACATACCAGCAGTATAAAGTGCAGACATAATTGTTCTTATGGTTTGATTTTGAAGCCAGACTTGAATTACAACCTAAAACACATCTTGAAACTTTTCCTTTCACGCTGGGGATGTCCCCGTCCTTAAAGACTCAACACTGAAGCTCTATATTTTGAGGAAGATTTTCGGTGCAGTGAAAGAGTTGTTGCAATGTATTATGCATACACTCACCTTTTCTGCTCTGAGCAACTGCTGCTGTCCTAAGTGACTCATCATCTTGTTCCTTGGTGAGTGTTTGTGTGTGATGAGGTGGAGCTTGTTGTTGTTTAGTATGCAGATGAAATGTAAATGAGTGTTTGGCTAGCTATAAGGACAGTGTGCCTGCAGTATGTATCTTAAAGGACACATCATCCTGTCAGTCCTGTTACCTCTGTCAGCACAGACTCGTCTTTAAACTTTACACAGTGGAAACTCTAAGGAGGGGCTTGTGCGACCACATCCTGCTGTTCAGAAAACGACGGATAAATGCTGGTTTGTAAAGGTCTTTGGCTATCACGCATCAACTGCTGAGCAGTGATGAAGCATTAGTCTTCACTTTCTCTTCTGACATCTGTACAAGCCAGTCATTTCCTTCCCCCTTATTTTCTTTACTTTCCTCTGTTCTCTTCATCCACTCTTCTGCTACCTTCTCTGCTTTTAACAATTCCTGTGTTAAGGATTCAGTTCAGTGGTTTTTGCCCACTCCCAACACAGTTATGTGCTTTACACTGTGTCTGGTGCTGTGTGTGTGCATGTGAGTGTGGGTGTGGGTGCGTCTTTGCAAGCAAGCATGTGTTTCACAAAAAAGTAAAAGCTGCTTTGCCAGGCTTTGGAGCCTGAAATAAAATTCCAAGTCTTTTTTTCGGGCTAACTTGGCAGCCTCTTAGTCCTATTTCTGTATTGACCCTGTATGTGTGTGTGTCTGTGTGTGTCAGATAGAGTTACTGCCAGCCCCTCCAGGTGCTCTGTTTAATTGTCTAATGGCTATAATAGCTGAGGCCCACAAACAGCCCAGCAGCCTCCTGCATAAGTGTGTGTGTTTATATAGAGTAAAGGACTTGTGTGTTTGCCAATCCTGACAGTGGCGCCTCTCTTCAATAGCAGTGCCATTATTTTGAAAAGACATTAGTCATCAATAGCTGTGTTTACTTGGAATCTTTCATGTCAATAATCTGAATAAAACCCGATCGAAATGGAATTGCCTGACGTAACGCTTTAATCTGAAGAAATTGGCTCACTTGGAAAGTAATTTAATGCTTTAAACATTTGTATAATTTGATCTCCAAATGGAGATTTGTCATATAAAAGGCCCTTTGATTGTGCTGTTGTTTTATTTAAAGGCTGTCTAAATCGTCTTTACATGCACTCGTATTTAAATGAAATCGATAGATGTCACATCTGTTTTCCAGTTTCACAAAACTGTCTCTATGTCCGGTAGAAAGGAAACTAACATCTGGTTTACTTTTTCTTCAAAAAGCTGTGTAATTAATAGAATTTTTATTTGAATTTCTGTTTTAGCTTCTACTGATTATTAAGATAGGATAATGATTGTTGTCCTGCATCTACTTTGTTCTCTGGAAATGTAGATATTAAGGAAAAAGAGGTCTGAATTCACTTCCCACCAGGCCGCGGTATGTTTAGTTCAGTTTACATTTATTTATTTTATTTATTCAGTTCGTAGTTGTACTTCATGGAAATGCACTTTTTTTTTTAAGCCTGTTTTTTTTCTTCTTCTGTTTTTAAAACATAAAAATATCACAATTTTTCCAAAGTATATCAGTAGTGGAAGTAAATTCTGCATGAAACTTTGTTTTAAATTGTGTATTTTGTATTTACTTTGAAGATTGTTCTCCACCCTGAATGACCCTCGAATGACAACACATAGTTTCGGCAGACTTGTGACATATTAGCTTCAGCTTGTGGCGTTTAAGTTAGACCTAATTTAATGTTAATTGTTGCACACTGCACTTTTTGACACCTAGTAATTGTCTCTGACTTTGAGTGTTTATTCTGTTTCTACAGAAGAAGGCAGCTCGGAATTGGAATAGAAAAACCACACATTTGATCCAAGCATAAAATATGTATCTGTATAGAACAGAACTTTCACAGTGAAGATTTGATTGTAAATTCTAATTGTTAATGACTAAAAATGGTGTATGTATCAGGATGTGTACTTTCTACCTTGTGAAGACAGATTATACTGCACCTCTACCCTGAGGCCAAGACACTGGGTGGCACGAAGGGCCGAGAAATGAATACTGTATTAGTGTAATAAAGTCACTGTGGATATACGGTCCTAGTGGATAGCCCACAAGCCTTTGGATATTTTAAATCCATATATTAATATAGATCGTTACTACAAGGCTCTTAAAGAGTCAGTAAGGATTGATTGGTGCAGTGTTTGGGTTTCTGGAAGGTATATAGTAGTTTGTACTGGGAGAGGATGAGGATGAATGTACATGTTCCAGGTCTCCTGGCTGTGAGGTCTCTCTAATGACTCAAGGTGAATGATAGAGGTAATTCTGCATATGCGCACATACACATGCACGCACACACATACTCATCCTATTGCTGTATGGGTGTCATATTTATGTCTATGTGTGTCTCGTAGCCTTTGTATAGTCAGATCATATCACAGGGTGATGCCCTGCATCCCACACACAACAGACCTAAATGCACTGAGGGTGTGGTGTATATTAAGCCTATAGCCTGCATCCGTCTCAGTGTACATCGAGGCCTTTACTGCTGTTGTAGCATCTATCCTCCCAGCTCCTTTTTAGCTCATGCATAGTTATTGGTCTGATAAGCATACGTAAACTGTTTTTCTGCCATGTGTAATTGAAAGGCTAAAATATATATATATTTATATATATTTATTTGTTGGGTACACTGGTCAGACAAAACAAGTAATTTCAGTGTTTTATTTTCAGCTTTAGAGAGTCATGACATTTCACTAGCGAGTGTCATCAGTTCACTGTGAAAATTGGGGGACAGATTTACCAATGCTGAAAATAGTTTGCATGTTAATATTTTGCAGCTTTCTCACACATACACTTTACTTTGTCTGTATATTTTAACAACTCATTCTATTAGTTTTCTGGGTTTTCTTTTTTCTATAATCATCTGAAGAGCAAATGAAATAACTCTCTCTGCCCTTGATTGACCTGTGAATCTTCCCGTTCCCCAACGTGCTCATTGTTTTGATAGAAATCAGTGTTTTTCCCCAAAAGTGGATTTCATTCCACTGTGGGATAGATGCTGAGCAGACGAATGCCAGCTGCAGTCCACGATGGTGGATTAGTTCATCCACAGGGTGAGAGACTAACTGGAATTGCAGCTGATAATTTCTCAGTTATTTATTAGCTTCATAGCATCGACTCTAAATCAGTTTGGACTGTGGATCTAGAGATTATGGCGTATAGACTGGCATAAAGTCGAGGTTATTGCTTATTGCAGAACTAATTTTGATTTACAAATCTTGGTAAGGTATTAATAAGTTAAAAGCATTTTACACTGAGCTTCATTTCAGAGGTTTTGATGAATTAAGATGTCAGGCAATGCCACTTCAAACTGTTAATACTGCATGTTTTTAAGCATTAAGTGATGTTAAATGAACACAGTTTGCTGCACAGGATAATGATGTTTTGTTATGAGTCATATTGTGAATCTGGAGGTTTGAAATGTGCCTTCACTCATCCAACAAAAGTAAAATTTTCAGTCAGCTAATGCGGCAGTGCCTTTAGCGTAGACACCACTAAGAAGCTAGCTAAATGAATTGTCAATAACGATTCATCAGTAACCCTTCGTGGGCCCTCCACGGATCATCCAGATCACCTCTGTCTCCTTCAGCCCTCTCTCCTCCCTCTCTCCTCCACTTACATCATATTGTTTAAGCTTCCAGAGTGCTTGCAGTCCAACCATCAGCAACAGGCAGAAACAAACTGAGGGCTTTTAAAACTGTCTAAACAACACATGTATTTGTAGTCCCACATAAAAAGATCTGAAATGGATTTGCAGGTTGGTCTAAAGGAAGTCTTGTCGTGTTTCAATTGGTACTCTCACACTCAGACTTCCAGTGTACACCGGCTGACATTTTTACCTAAAGGTGAGCTTTGCCTCTCTTTACCAAGTCCTGTCGATACACCACAGGCTTTGGCCGGCAGTAGGTAATAAAACTGGTTTTTGGCATTGGTGTGTATGTGTGTGTGTATATTGTTTTCTTCATCTTCATGCTGTGGGGAATTGCCTATTGACAGATTTCACTGACTCTACCACTGTGACTGTGATTTATCTGAGAGCATTGCACGTGGATTCTGTTCTTTTTTCCCTACAGTCATTGTCTTTGTTTCCACTCATGTTCCCGTTCTCTTTTTACAAACAGAAATCATAGTAATATATGACAGGGCTGTATTTTTTTTATTTTTGTGTATCTGACTGTACTTTGATAAGAAGGCTTCTTGTTCTCCGATCTACAAGGTTTTTAATGTGAAACATTTATAGGGAGTGTGTTAACTGCAAGGTAAACCTGGAACAAAGAAAGGAATCAAAACTTATCAATTAATTAGCGAGCTACAACAACAGTGATGTTGAAAGGAGAAATTAGGCTGCTCAGAGTGCACTGGGGCATTCAGTATGTCATGAAAATGCATTTCATTTCATTCGACAACTATTATATGGATAATTAGTCCGTCTCTTCGAACCTGACTGTTGTTTGAAAGCAGGCTTTTGTCGTGTAAATTGGACTATTTGTAGATAGAAGCTGAAAAAAAAAATGGGGAAAGAATGGGAAAGATGCAGGTCCCAGGCTGGTTTCAGATCTGGAGTGCATGCTGTGGATTTTATTTTAGATCATTAGCTATCTGCCGTGGGAGTGCAATATTATTAGCCTCCTTTTTCCTTTATACAATAATATATGCTTTGTGGTGCTGCTGCATGGGACTTTGGGTGAACACATGCATGTAAAACATGTTAATCACCATCCACACTTTTAGTGAGATTAGTGAGGCCAGGAGGTGAGATAAACAGTCAGAAATAAACAATCTAACAGTCCGAGCTCATTATAAGTTACAGATTACATTTTAAGTAACTAAATTGGAAAATCACATTTTGTTGAAACCAAACCAAAAGAGAGAATTGAAACAGAATTATCTTAAACGATTTAAGGTCGTTTAAGATAAGAAGATATTTAAATTTATGCCAAGATGCATAAATTCAACACTGTGAGTCTGCTGATCTCAACTAAACCAATATTGTTCTTTGTTGTAATGACTTTCATCTTTAGTCTAATCACTTTGTTTTAATAGCATTAGCCATGTGAGAGGAGCTCGTGATTAGAGTATTTGTGATAACAATTGGATACTAATGACAGAAAGTCAAGAGAATAGGTTTGTTGAAACAGGTTTTTTTTCTTGTTAATCATCACTATATGATAATAAAACATTTTTATGAACCACCTACATTAGAAGAATAATTTAAGATTGTTAGAGGATGGGCTTCGTCGCTCCTATCTGACTTTAAAACTGAAAATTATATTAAATTCACATCGATTTCTTTAAAACAAATTGATTTAACTGTTTTCGTAGATTACAGCGGTGCGATCTGTACCCTTTTGTTAAGTACCGCAGTCAAAATGGGTCATCTTTGTCATTCATGTAGATCTGAGGGGGAAAGTTAATGACAGTCATGGGGAAGTATTTCTCTGTCATGGCTTTCATTGTCTGCACGCCTGCTGCAAAGGATTTTTGAAAGCAAACAGTGGGATAATCCCCTGACTGTT
Source organism: Pundamilia nyererei (assembly GCF_000239375.1). NCBI lineage: Eukaryota > Metazoa > Chordata > Actinopteri > Cichliformes > Cichlidae > Pundamilia > Pundamilia nyererei. The sequence continues at coordinate 172,506 of NW_005187475.1, read as the reverse complement.
AATTAGCATGATAAAAATGTTTGTTTTGTTTTTAAGTGTGAGGAAATGGAGCATGGGCTGCGTGGCAGGTAACTTTAACTATCCTTACAGTAAAATCAACCAATAAATCAACATTTTAAAGCTGGCATTTAAAACCCTTTTCTTCTCAGGGTGGTTTACATCTTTGTCACATTAGTTTTACCCTTAAAGAGCTCGCACCCCTGAGCCCTTTCGCGTTCTGACACACAATGATAGATGAGAACTGAGCTAATCTAGTTAAAAGTTTCTTCCCTTTATACAACTTTCATATTTTACATTTCATGGCAGCTGCAACAAACAACATTGATTTAAAAAGATTGAAAAGACCAATATTCCCATGAGGCAGTTTAGAAGGGCTGATTTCGTCTCAGAGGAATACTGTTTTGTTTGAAGTTCAGCATACAGTAACTTTGTATTAGGATTCTGATAATGCATCTATGATATATTTTCTTGTGTTATTAAGGCAAGCTGTAGGTGGATTTCTGTTTACTGCAGATAAGTGATTTTAATTCTGGTAAGCATTATGGTTGTTTAAAAAGTGCATAAATATAAACACAGAACAACAGTCGTCTGATATATATTTCTTTATTTGTAAAAAATAAACCCTGAACACAACATGTCAAAACTAGTCTGCGGTGGTGTTTTGGTGGATTGAAGTTGCTCTTTATTGTAACATTGCCTGGAAAATGAGACAAAGTTCAGGCCATAATGATCACATGTCATTTGATAAGAGGCCACAGTCAGCTGATCGTGTTTCCTATAAGGTTAGGTTGCAGCTCACTCAAGTTTCCTCTTCATTCACTGGTTAGCTTTGATGTCAGCACATCTTTATATGCTACTCAATCACGTAGACAAAGTCCAAGAACACTAATGTGCAAATTCATCTCCTGTCAACAACTGGTCTGCGTATTCTTGGCAACCATCAGCTTTTAGAGGCTGGCACAAACAGGCTGGCAGCTTTCAAATGCTTGAGTTGGTTTGGATTTGAAGCCCTTCAGGCTGTGTTCTCTGTAGGAGATACGGTATTTTGTGACCAAGCTTTGTAGCCCACTGATGGTGAATGCTCTTGGATATTCAATATTAATGTGTCTCAAGCACTCCAGGGGTTATGGCCGGCTGATTCTCTTCTCGTAATCCAATTCAGACTAATACCCAGAATCACAAGCTGTCAATCACATACTCCATTTATTTTTCAATCTCCCCTTCCTTCCTGCTTGCCCTTTTTTCCCAGTGTGAAGGCTAGCATTTTAAAACTGCAGCCCCTGACTTCTTGCATATTATATCAGCTAAAGACCTGCTGATCTCCTTTCACAGGAAAAGATTGGAAGGATTTTTTTTTGGGGCTCTTGCAGGGAAAAGGTTGTGTAGTATATTGTGATTCAACAAGTGTGTGGCTGTGTTGACCACAGAAAAGACCTTGTCCTGCTTTGTACTAACTCTTATTACAAAGTAAGAAACTTTTACTGCTACTGCTGTTATTGTTGCTGCTGCTTTGCTGTGGTTTTGGTTTGAATCTGGATGCTTTGTCCTTTCATTCAATCCAAACAGAGCAGCTGAAATAAGTTTTAAGAGCTCAAGCAGCATAATAACGTACATGTTTAACTGATTAAATAGTTTTGGAAGTTGGACCATGTTATCCACCAGTATCAGTCAAGTAATAAAACACAGATTAAAAACAGAGTTGATATATATTTTTCTGTAATTTCTAAACTGGTGCATCCATGTACCATAGGTTGATACTGATTGCTGTCCAGGATCATCAAGTCATCATCAGGCATTTGATCAGGATGCCTCCTGGATACCTTCTTTTCAAGGTTTTCTGGGTTGACCTAAATAGGATGGAATGCTAGGTTGGACTCCACTTGGTGGAGAGACTATATCTCTCCCTGTGAATGCCCAAGGATCACCCCATAGGAACTGGAAAATGTTGTTGGAGCAAATCCATCCATCCATCCATCCATCCATCCATCCGTCCATCCGTCCATCCATCCATCCATCCATCCATCCATCCATCCATCCATCCATCCAGAATTAAACAACAGGGCAGTGAAAGACTGATGTTTTGGTGAAATTATGTAACTATATATACCATCTATTTATTTATGTTGCTGATGATAACAAAGTCAACTAAAAGGATTGCCTTGTTGACTTGGAAGTTCATGATCAATACTGGAATACTGAGATCAGTATCTTCAGATGTAAAGCCAAGATGCAGTTATTCTGAAATACTAACAAACTAATGACATCCAAAAATATTTCAGAAGACTTCTCAATGCCTGCTGTGAAGGAAGCAAAATACTGCTTATCAAAATCCACGCCTCCTGTATAGAAATGTCTCACAAAGAGGGTGTGCAGTGCCATAGTGTCTGTACATCACAGTGAATGTCAAGTTTAATGACTGTGTGGCTGTTACTTTGGTCATTAAATTTGTTTTCTCTTTGTTTTTGTACAAATGTTTATCAGGTAGTAACAATGCTTTTCTCTTTCTAGAAACTTTCCCAGTACCGCTTTCCTGCACTTAAAAAAACAATTACATGCCCAACCACTTCTGTCACATTTATGCCATCACCCTAAACTTTTAGGCCACCCACCACATTCTCCCTGAACATAAGATGCAGATAGTTGTCCATGCAAAAAATTTTAATTGCTGTGAATCTTAATAACTCAGGTCAGACAACTCACACCATTGTATATGTGGTCATGCTTTTATATAAAATTGCTTCAAATTGCTTCAGATGTCACTGAAGTAAAAAAGAAAAAGAAAATCACATCACATGGCTTGCAGTTTTGTATTCAACAGTAGAATAAACTTAGAGGTTAAACCCCAATTTGTTCTCTAATGTGAAGGTGGGTACTGTAAGACTAAGTCGTTTGCCTTCTACCTACCTGTCTTCTCTTTATTTATGCCCTCTCTGCTTTTCCCCCAGTGGTTTGAACTTCAGCGTGGATTCTTTTTTCCCCCTCCTGTCAGACACTTGCACTGGCTCTGTGCTGTAATGTGCTCAGTTCAAATTACTATGGAGCGAGGCAAGCCAAATACACAAGCTAAATTATTCAGCCCAGCATCCTGCAGCCACTCTAACACATAGGAGAAAGACGAGTGTCTTTGTGTTATAATGGTAATAGCTGAGAAGTTGCATTCAGTGTGTTTTGAAAACAGTTTAAATAAATGGAGTTAATGAGGCTTGAACACGGAGATGTTTGTGGGCATTTTGCAATTTTACTAGAGGTATTTAAATAGAAGAGTCAGCAAAGGCATGAAGCAACCATCCATCCAGCCATCCGTCCATCTGTCCATCCGTTCATCTGTCCATCTTTTGCAGCAATTCTAGATATGGGTTGTAGGGGTCATAGACCCAGACCCCCTTCCCAGCTACCTCCTTCAGCTCACCTGGGAGGATACTGAGGCATTCCTTTGCCAAAAGGCATACTCTCTACTGGCTTTAGGGTGGGACCCTAGTGACCTTGTCCTGGTTTTACCTTTGGGTCTCCTTCTAGTTGGCCAAAAGTTTCACTTATAAGGCATTCAGGAGACATCACATCAGAGATTTATTGAGTGCAAAAGGTCATTATCACCAAATAACTACATCCGTGTAGCCATAATGATCTCAGTAGCTGTTTTCATAGCCATGAGCTAAAACTCCTGTCACCTGATGTCGACAGTTATGACTGTGAACCTCGGTGTTTAAACACATCTACCAAACAGCAATAAATGTATCCCCGTGGCACTAGACATTACCAAACTCCACACCTTTCTCTCCAACTCATTATCTTTTTTTCCTTCTTTATGGATTTACCTGTTTTATAGATTTTTCTCATAGCAGACAGTGTTATGGGCGAAAAAAATACAAGCATATCTAATAACATCTATAAAGGCTTTGTTTTGCCTTTTAAGTGAGCCAGTAAGTCAAGCCGGTGAGTCAATATGCACACTACCGAGGCCGTGGTATTATGTCCTCCCACAGGTTAAATTCTCCAGCAGCAGGAGCCGGTGCCCTCACATTACCCTCACTGAATGGTATCTTTACTTTAATGGTCACATAAATAAAGTCGGGGCATTTATGACCCATCGAGAACTACTGGAGATGACTTGCGCTTGTGTGTTTGTACCACAGCGAATGTAGTTTATATTACTTACTCTCCGAATCTTCAGGTATCTTTGTAGAAAAGTGGTCTTGGAGAGTTCTTGAATTAATTTATGGGATTTTCTTTTCCCCCACTAAGGAAAAAGACTGATTATAACTCGGAAACATTGAGTAATATAACAGAAAACTCTGGAAAAACAACTGTTATTTCCTGTTTTGGTTTCTTCTCTAACCTCTAAACTCTGTGTATGTCAGTGAACATATGTCTATACTAGAGCTGGGCGATATAAGATTTTTTTCATATCACGATATGTTTTTTTCATTTCAGGCGATAACGATA
>NW_005187475.1:151572-167152 GCF_000239375.1 Pundamilia nyererei | reverse complement strand
TCGCCCAGCTCTAGTCTATACCTTAACACCGTAGACTAATGAAGACTGACCCCACCCCCACCAGAAACTGCTCTAAAATTACCGTGCACAGTTTGACTTGTGGCAGCTTTACCAGGAGCAGTTTGCACATAGTTGTGTTTTGTTAATGTAAAGGAGTTCCGAGCAAGATATTTTGACAGCTCAAGTCATTTTTTGCTTTACATATTTATAGCTTCTGTGGTTTCTAAACGCTTTCAGCTTGGAATAACGCCACTGAGTTGATTGTGTAATAGCAGGAAGGGAAGAAACATCGCAAACTAGTCATAACGGTTGCATCTTATTACAGTGCCACACTCAAACTCTTTAGAACGACTCGTTCTTTCATGCACGTTTGAAAAGGCAGACTACACGGTTAGTTGCTTCATTTAATACACCTGTGGGAATGGGTCTAAAAAAAAACACCTGACTTCAGTGATTAAGAGGTTTGTTCATATAGTGTATGTTTTACTTTTCCTGAGCACTCAGTGGTTTTACACTACAAGTCACATATACCCACTCAACCACACGTTCATACAGTGTTTTATTAAATGCTTTTACTTTTTTTTTGTTTTTACCTTTCACACTGATGATGTATCAGGGGCAATTTGTGGGTCATTATCTTACTGTACCCGAGTTACAGCCTATGTTTGGCTGCCTTTTCTGGGACCTCAGTTACCATTTTCCTGCTGAGTTTCCTGCTGGGCTCATTCTGTAGATTCAGGTCTTAATAATACCAGCAGCAATGTTGATTTTGTGAATTACAGTCCCTGTGCAGTGGTTGTACCCTCATTTTATATGCAGTCTATGGAAACAACCAGAATTTGGATTTAATTTGACTCATAATCCAACAAAAACTACATTCACATCAAATCCTCCGGCAGAAATCCACTTGTAGAAAGCACGCCAGTCTCACACAGCCACTTCTGCTTTTCTGGGAGAGGAAAGATTAGGACCGATCTGTTTCACAGAAAAGGAAGAAAGGATTTGGGCTGGCCATGTCCCGCCACTGCTCTAATAGTTACAAATGGAAGACTTTTAAACTGTTTTAGCTGGCTAAAGAAGATGTATTGGGTTAATGCCCAGATAGTGCGGTAGAGGGATTTGTGGGTTTCCCATTGGGACCTTTCCTGGACAATTTCTCCTGGAGTTTATCTGCGTGTCTGCGATGAAAATATATTCAGAGAAAAGCTTTGTTTTTGTGGGAATTAATCAATTGTTTCTGTCTTGAGTGCAGCAACTTTATAAGCACATTTTAACCAACAAACTGAAAAAGCCCATTCTTGTTTGGTCTGAACTTGTTAATGTATCAGGTAGGGCACCAGAGCTTTTACTTTAGTGCTTAAACAGCTGACAACTTTATCCTCTACAAGGTTGCAATAATAATAATAAAAAAAGATAAAAACCTGTTTTCCTCTACCTTTTTTAGGATGCTATGTACCACATTCGTCCTTTAATGTGATATTCAGTAGTCCTAAACTGCACTTCAATGGGCAGGTTTTTAATCACTGCATCTTCCATAGCTGTAACTGTGCAGTAATTATGGCTGTGACTTTCCAGGTAATTTCAGGTAATACATTTGCCTAAAAGATTACAACATGCCATGGCAACCTCTTTTTAATGGGAAGCGTAATTACACCGGAGTAGTGTGAAATGTTATTTGGTCTTTTTAGTGGAAACACGGTCTAATTGTTGCATTATCACAAGTTAACTGTCAATAGTGGGAAAATAATGAATCTAAAAAGAAGAACAGCATCTGAAAAATAATACGTAATGAGAGAACCGTACATGTTTTTCTGTTCCTGTTTTTGCTTTGACAGCAAATTTCCCTAATTTATGTGGATGGTTGAAGACAATGAGCCTCACCTATTCTATGGAAGTCTATGGAAAATCTGCCTATGACCTCAGTGAAAAGTTTACTGAGGACTTTTTGGTTTCAATTGTTAGTTTCCAGTCTAGCTAAATACAACATGATGTTCATTTATATGTTATTGTTGCTGTAGGAGTCGAAAAGCAGGCTAAAGCAAGGGTTCTTTGGATTGATAGCTCAGATCTGTACAAGTGTACAGAGTTGCTTGATTTTTCAGTCAGATCCAACAAGCTGGTGGTTAGGAAAACACTTAGGTTGAGGCTTCATCTTGGGAATACAATGGGACTGGCTGCATCATCCTGCACAGTGTGGCAGGAAGTCGTCGGACACAGGAGTGGTATAGAGAACCGGCCAACTTTTTATATAAAACGGTCCAATGCAGACTGAACCCAATTCTGAAATGCTCCTAAGATGATTTTAAACTCTCCAGACGATAGTGGGTACATAATGATGGTCATGCCAATAGTTTGCAACGCTGTACTGGATGAGTAAATGTGGTCTACATGAATTTTAGTGGGACGCATCAATTAAAGAGTTGCAATAAACCGGGCCCATTTGTTTCCACTTGAACACTAGTTACCAGTCCAACCGATTAATTGTCCAGTGTCATTGTTGATGTTATAGAAGTGTTTGAAAGCATGTTTAGTAAAAAGGTTAAAGCCATAATAATGTGGCAGCGGAGACAGAAAGCTTTTTAATTTGTTTCTGTCAAATGGCCAAAATGGTCAGTTTCCAGATTTTCCCCTCAAATCAGCCAATTCAGTTTCCAAATGTTATTCTCTGTTCTGCTGGCCCAACTCATTTGAACAAGTGCATTTCATTTTCTGGCGTCCTCTGCCATTGACTTCTCATCTCTGCCAACCTGTTAAGCAGATGAGTGATGAGCTCAAACTCGGCCGCCTCCCGCCTTCTCTCCCGCCTGCTTGTACTGAAGTAGGCAGTGGACGTAATAGAGGGCAGCAGAGAAAAATCAATTTTCTTTTCGCAAAGTCTTCATTAGTTTGCCTTTCGTCACGTTCTGGGTCAAACCCAGTTGGACTGCTTCCTACAACCAAGAAAAAGGTCAAGTCAGTAATTGTGTGCATGTCTTCCAATACAGCTGTACAGAGCGTACTGCGCCACTGAGAGTTTTGAAAGAGAACGTTTACTTCTCAGATGTATGGTGCCAAAGTCACAGTGAAATAACTTTTGTTTGATAATGCTCAAATAAGTAAAATAATCAGAAGATGTCCTTTTTATTGTTTAGGAAAAAGTTGCCAGGAAGTAAAGCAAAATTTGGCTCGTAGTTCAAATTCCTTTCCAGCATTTTGAGCCAATGTGTTGTCAGTGACCTTTCTCTTGACCTAATACATCAGGGTTCCTCCTGCATGTGAAGGATTTTGGCCTTCTACCAAAGGATTGTAATAAATATTTTTAAACCAGTTTCCCTAGTTGTAGTGCAGCCAATAGCTGTCACAATAATTTCAAAAGTGGATGCCAGCGCTAGATTTGTTTGTTTGTCCCCCGCAAAATCCAACTAGTCACTTTATTTTTACAAGATATCCAAGTTATTTTACAACAGTTTCAATCAGCGATTAATTTAATTTTAGTGTTCTTGACTATAAAGTAGCCAAATGCACAAAATAAAATAAAAAAACTTCAGCCATTCTTTGGTCTATGTGCAACAAAGAAAGGCAAACGTTGAATTTGAAATACCGGTAATCAAACAATACAAATCATTGTGTTTTGACAGTGTATAGAAGGAAGTACTTTCTTGGAGCTGTAGATGTGATTTGGAAAAGCTGTAAGAAGAGCAATGAGTCCACCATTGCGATTAGGCTTAATCAAAAGTATTACCTCTACTTCACCTCCACAGATCTGGCAGAGCAGTTTCAAAATAAAAAAGTTTATGCATTGTTTAAAGAAGGTTCTGAATGATTTCACACTTTTGAAGATGGTTGTTACATTGCAAAGCTTTGACAGAAAATTTGACACTAAATTCACTCAAAAAGACAAATCCATGCATCTAAACAAAAACATTTTTTGCTCGTGGCTATTTTTCAATCTCAATTTTCAAACAGATGTTGAGCTCAATCAAAATATAGTCATGACATAGTTTATGTGCCAATTTTGATACTTGATATGTATCCATTTATCCAAATAAATCATCCAGTGCACAAATTGGGCATGATTTACTTGATCATAAAATTTTTTTTTTTATTAATCACATTACCAGAAACAACAGGAACATGCTTGAACTTATTTTAAGTAAAGATAAAGGCCCTTATGTATACATACATATACTCAGTTTGTCATGTTTTTCTGCAGATAAAATGGAAACAATCACATCACCACTATTTTAATGTTCATCTTTTATTGTAACATCTTTGTTGGTGATAATTGAGCTTCCACTTCCACAGTTATTTAATGTCAGGTCTTTAACCAGTCAGTCACAGATATAGATTTGCTCCCTCTCTTCAATTTCATCCTCTCCCTTCCTCTGCGGACTGCCGTCGGCTAGTATTGATTAGTGTGTATTGTTGCTTTGTAGGTAGGCTCAGTCTGCTGACCATATTATCAACACTGTTAGGCACCAATCAGGCTCTTGGAAGCAACACATTTATGACCCCGATAAGGCCAACGAGTTGTGGTACAAGCTTGGAGATTTTTCCTGTACAGAAGAATTCCTGGGATACCCCAAAGAAAAATCCACCCACAATATAATAAAAACTTTTTTTTGTGAAAATCTAAATGATTTATTAGTATTTAAATACATTTTCAACTGGATTGGCTGAAATACAAGATTTCAGTATATAATGGCCAGAAATAACAACATCCATGGTCACCCTCCAAGGGCTCATTCTGAACCAAGAAGAAAACACAGGAAACAGCAAATATTAGATGTGCTGTCTGCAAATGACTTTACTGGATTGCAACTGAAGTACTCCTTGAAAGAAGTCCAGCTTTATTTAGCCAGGGAAGGTTTGACAGGATAATTTGTTCATCTGTAGCTCAGAAGTTCTTTTTTTAAAATGCAGAGAAAAACCTCTGAACCCTATCCATTCAACAGAGATTACTAGATACTGTGTCAGATTGTGTGTGTGATAAAGCAGACTGTGTTATTCATTAGTTTTACTTTGTTTTGATATAATAATATCACAAAGATGTCTTGCAAAACCATGAGTTTGACATGAAACTCAGCGATGTTGTGGCTGCTTCTCTTTCATTTAACCTCAACTGGTGCTGCTGATTGTGTTGGGAATAAAGTATTAAACTCAGGATTTGCCAGCAGACTGTGAGAAAGTAGTACAAAACTGACCCATACAGTATATAATTGTTCGAAACACTTAACTGCTTAGGAAATCTCCCCATGATCCCTTAAGACCCTGGGCCCAAGAGAGGGATTTCTTCCTGGGTTTCTGAGCGATGAGGACATGTGAGGAAATGGGGTGGAAAAATGGTGAGGTGGGGAAGTTGTGTCTCAAAGCGGCAGCAATGTCAGGGATTTGTGGGCTGTATTTTCTGATAACTTCCACTGGCACAAAAGCAATTGTGGCTTCCAAGGCATTGTTTTCTGCTTAACTAAGTCAGCACACAGGGGAATTGTCCTGGGAATAGTGCACTGATCTGAGTGACACAGCTCTCTTGTCCTTGGGGCTAATTGCATATGCATTCATGCTGAGTTAGTGCTATCAAACCAGAACTCTGACAACAAAAACCTGTCAGAATTACAGCTACCGTCCTATATCTCAAGCTCAGTTATGATACAGCAAATACAAGAGGGAAGCGCCTCTCGTGCCATACTTATGGTTACATTTATGTTTTTTAGCTGCCAGCTTCTTCTTTGAAAATGCCAATTCACGCTTATTCTCAAGTCTGAGATGTGCACGACGTGATATGAGCTGAAGTCATCATAGTTCAGGCTGTTGGAGTTTTCTATGGCAGCTCTGGATTTTGACTGCAAGAACTCAATTTTCTAACTGACATCTTTGCCCTGCGGCGGTGGTGAAAATTAAATTGTTTTGATCAAGCGTCCAAGTTCTCAAAGTTTGGAACATCAAGTTCAAACTTTGAACTTGATGAAAAATCATCTTTGTGTCAAAGTTGTGCTTATCATTTTGAGGGTTAAGGCAAAAATCTCAGGGACTAATCATGCTGATGGAGATACTAATAGACTACCACTATTATACCTCTAAAGAAGAGCTTGAGCTCTTTGTTTTATTTTGTTTTTTACTAGGATCTGGTCAATTCTCCCATTCATCTTCACTCATCTATCCTATGTGGGAAAAAGGGCCACTGTACCTTCCTTCCCCCTGCCTTTAAGCTAGTCTTCTTTTGATTGGTTGCCCCTCATAACAGGTTGAAACCTGGGTGGGTGTGGCTTATATTCTATGGTTTTGAAATAACCATACAAAGCAGGGGTGGGGAACTCCAGACCTTTAGGGCCAGTGTCCTGCAGGTTTTAGATATCACCCTGGGTCAACACTCCTGAATCAAATGATTAGTTCATTACATTACGACTGTTCTCTCCTCTGATCTCTGTTTCCCCATGTCTGCTTGTGAAACTGGAGCTTAGGAGAGACAGTGGCAGTGTCATTAGTTATCCGTGTTGTGTATCTTACTGAAGGTCACCAGTGATGTCAAATGTGCATACTGTATGACCTTTTGGAAGAGTTCCTCTGCTTTATATACAATGATTTCTCTTCATTTCTCATCAGCTTACATAAATTAACACGTGTTACTGTTCCAGATAGTTTTCCTTGTAAATGCGTTTCTGTGAGTTGATGGATAACTTTTATGACAATAAAAAACGGAACACATTATGCTTACTTTAGACAAACTACGTGACTGAAATGATGTTTTACAAATTGATTTCCATGCCATAGAGGGAGCAAATGACTGCCTGGGAGGCACGAATCCATGCTGAAACAAACTCAAAAACACTGCATCATGTTGGAAAATAGTCATCAGTTAAATGAAAATGTGATTTATAGTAAAAGAGTAAAACGATACAAAAACATTTGAATGATCTGTCAGGCCTTGAGGAACAAATGTCTAACTGCTACTCGTCCACAGCTTTTACGCCTTCACACATAAATCCAAATCTTGTTGCTTTCGTGGAGCCTTTGTTTCTTTCATGCTCGGGTCTGGATAAGCATTTTGTGTCACAGGCTTTTACTTTGGTTTGATTGTTTTTTAGTTGCTTTATCATGAAAAATCTGCCCCTTTATTTCACCCATTAAACTGCAGCTCTGTGAGGAAATTGCTGCACCTGGGTTACTGGCCATTATATTTGCGATGCTAATTATTTGTTCCTGCATTCATTTCCATGTCATACATGCATAAAGAAATACTGAAAGTACACTGGCTGCACAAAAGGCACCCGCAACTGCTTTTATGCTGTGCCTGGATGGCGTCCTTTGAATGGTAGTCAGTGTGAACCACCTAACACGGGTGTTGCTATTAGCTCAGATAATGGCTGCATCGTATTGTATTTAGGTGTGCTGCTTGCATGGCCTTAGTGTTGTGATCAGAGCTTTAACAGCTCCATCTTTTGTCTTCACCCAGTGGACCCATTTTATTTGCCTCTTGAAACTTTTGTATCTCATTTTTCATGTTTTGAGCATAATGATTTCCTTCACCAGGCTTTCTGTGTAACGGCACAATAGTTCATACAGTCTTCCGACATCCTCTCTAATATACAACGTCTGATTTTAAAACACAATAATGTTTCATAAAACTTGAAAGCTTTTTGTCGGCTCTCCCATGTAAGATAAGGTCATCTCCTTGTGCATGTCCAGTCAGCTTCAAGCAGAGCAGAGTTGTGAGATTGCTCCCTGGAAGTCCTTTTCTTACTTCTATCAACTTTATTTCAAATTGGTGCAAACACAATGGTAAATGGGGTTGGTTGAGGTTGTCCCGACTCAGTGTTGGAGATGCAGTGCCCATTGTGGGGGTTCAAGTTGAAGGCACTACTAGCAGATGATGGCTAGATAGCAGATGATCCAGAACATGAGATCAGCTGAATCTATAAAATGTTAAAGACTTTTAAAATGTAATTTCTAAAGGTCCACTCTGATTTGTGACATAGTATGCATCTGCTTAATGCCAGGTAGCTGCAGTGGCTGTCTGGGCTCAGAGATGGAAATGAGAAGCAATTTTCTATATCCCCAAAATAAATCAGGGGATGGATAACAAACAGATTCCCAGTAAACACTCACAGCCCGACGTGAAAAAAGCGAAAAAGCAAATGCTAGTATTTAACCAAACGTTGACGTGCTTCTCTGCTTTTGCCTTATTGTTTAATATACTGTTTAAAATTTATGATGAATTACTGCCGTTTTTTCTTTTGCTTTCTCATCTCTTACAACTCTACATGCCTTTTTCAGTCAGAAATGTTCCACAAAGGCTTCACCTGCAAAGATATTTTTTTATTTTAAGACATTTAATGAAAGCCTAATTTTTGTTCTTATAAGCACCACCCTGCACACCGAGGAGGACCGAGCAGAAAAAGCCTTGCTTATCTGTTTTTACCAGAGGTAAACAGGAAGTCACATATTTAACATAACCGCTGTCACAGAAATAAAAAGAAAAGCAAATTGTATCTGATTTCTGGGTAAGCTCACGTCCCCGGCTGTTTGTGTATTCTGCAGCTATGATCGACTGCTACCAGTGTCTGGCTCCTGTTCATGTTTCCTGCAATTTGTTGGCTTGTAAATAACATAATTGGGCAGGAAATGTTGATCTGAAAATGCTTATAGTAGCAGTTTCACACACACACCCAAAGTATAGAGGATTTATTCTAGTGAATTCGTGTGATTTGAAAATGATTTGACTCACAAATATCTTATAGTTTAACATTACCTGAAGCTAAAGTCACACCAAAATTAATTCTTGAAGCATACTGTAAATGACTTTTTGTGAGAGCCCAACAACTTCAGATATTTGGAGCAGGTACCAATAGAGTTCAGGAATACCAATTTTGTCAGCTGTGGTGCTACCTTGCTGCATGCACTATGCACTGAAGGCAGTTATTATGTTTTCTCTGTGTATTTCTCATCAGAATCAGAATCAGAATGGGGTTTATTGCCAAATGTTGAGCAGGTTTACAACATTAGGAAATTGCTGCGGTGCTTCAGTGCAAACATAGTGTCATAAATAGCACTTAAATAGACATGGAAAAAATAAAAGTAGGGATAAGAATTAAAAGTGCTACGTGGAAAGATATGTGCATGAGATATACATGAGATATATACATGAGAATGGTAAAATGGTAAATGGCCTGTATTTGTATAGCGCTTTTCTAGTCCCTAAGGACCCCAAAGCACTTTACACAACCTGTCATCCACCCATTCACACACTGGTGATGGCAAGCTACAATGTAGCCACAGCCACCCTGGGGCGCAATGACAGAGGCGAGGCTGCCGGACACTGGCGCCACCGGGCCCTCTGACCACCACCAGTAGGCAACGGGTGAAGTGTCTTGCCCAAGGACACAACGACCGAGACTGTCCAAGCCGGGGCTCGAACCGGCAACCTTCCGATTACAAGGCGAAGAATAAGGGCGATCGTGAATAAGAATAAGAATAAGAATTAAGAGTGCTACGTTGAAAGATATATACATGAGTGCAGGTGGTGATCAGTGTCAAACATGGAATGATGCAGTGACACAGCGTAGGGTCATGTGTTAGTGATGGGAACAGTCATATGGTTATTGTTCATGTGTCCAACAGCAGAGGGGAAGAAACTGTTCTTATGGCGAGAGGTTCTGGTGCGAGTGGACCGGAGCCTCCTGCCTGAGGGGAGCAGGTCAAACAGACTGTGTCCAGGGTGAGAAGGGTCAGCTGAGATCCGAGCCGCACGCCGCAATGTCCTGGAGGTGTACAGGTCCTGCAGAGATGGGAGTCTGCAGCCAATCACCTTCTCAGCAGAGCGCACAACACGCTGCAGTCTCTGTTTGTCCCTGATAGTATGCTGTCGTATTTGAGGGTCTTCAGCTTACAATATAAAGCACCCTGGGTGTAATTTGGCCATATAAATAAAACTGGACTGAATCTATGCCAGTTATATCAGTTACGGTCTTTAATAATTTCTGTGTAAAGAAAGGCTTACCTCTATCTCACAGTGCTGGATATATTCGAGGGCAGAATTTGTTTGTGTTCATGTTTGTGGTGTCCACATACGGTTGGGTTTTCTCATGTCCTTATCTACCCGACAACCATCAGATCACCTAGCTTTCTCTGATCTCACATTCACAGTCGCTCTCATTTGCACAAGCCACCTGTTACAGGGCGTTGGCACAAGCATCTCCGCAGAGAGATGCCGTCGGAGGATTCGGTTTCAGCTTCGCTTTCACCACAGCAGCCCCGGTGGGAGCGCGCACACACAGACGCACACCCACAGACGCACACCCACACCCCCATCTCTTTCACAAAACCTGTTTTACACACATTCCCTCAGTTACAGAATACTAAAGAGACCCTAGAGCAAAGAGGGTCATTAACCCCATATCTTTGCACAGCAGTTAATGATTTCCCACAAAGTGTGTGTACAAATAGGAGTAAAATACACACACCGGGGACTTTTAAATTAGGCCTCCATGGACTTCTGCACCCCATCGCTCACCTGTAGCAACACTTGCTTGTGCTTTATGTCATTGAAATGCTCTTTGGCATGCTGCTCAGTAAGCAGCTGTCAGACTTGGAAAAAGCTTCTCTTTTGAGTTGCTGTGGGAAATCCAATTTTTCCATTATAGATGTATTTTTGAGAACTTCATGCCCACTTTGATGGGCTGTTCTTATTGTTCTGAAGGTGAAATTCTTCCTAGTGGAAGAAATTTGGAAAAATGTTATCTTTTTAAGCACAATTTCTAAACATACTGATTTTAAAAAGAAATAATTCAAATCTTCTGGAGTCAGTGAAGTAAAGCATAAAATCTCACAGTGTTAGTGTGAAGAAATATATGTTGAATTCTCCAGAGTTGGAAGTCTGACCATATTTAAAGTGATTTGCTTACCATGCGTAGCGAGCTGTAGTTGGAGCTAGGTCCCATTGGTAGTCCCTTCATTTGCTTTCCTCAAGGTTGAGATTTGTTTAACCCACCCGAAGGTTACTTTACCTGACACTGCTAAACACTGCTCTGGTTGCCACATTGCTTCCTGTGTGGACACTGATTTTGTATCAGGTGGGTTAAACTCGTTAACATGTGGGCCACAGACATCTTAGTTTGATGTTGAGTGAGCCGGGCCAGTGAAACTCCACTTTCTGGCGTTGTACAAAAGTTACACATTTAATCCCGAGGTATAAGAAAAAGAAGTTGAGTTAAAGAAATGCTGCTGCTAGTGAATGAAAGACGTCTGTCAGCATTGACTCTATGGGCTTCAATTGTGAGGAAAAAAAGTGTAAAATAACAGGAAGTTCTGGTACGCACACTATCCTGTAATTATAAAACAACATTTTTGCTTTTTTTGTTTTTAAAACTGTGGAACCACTGTAACAAAAAACTATGGCCACGGGAAAGATGTATATTAGAAACAAGCTGTAAAACTAATGAAAACCCAGTTAAAAGTCCAAAATTTGTGCACTTCTTCAGGCTTTCCAAAGGTGGAGGCTTTGGAGTGCTTAGAGGATTTTTTTTAATTATCATTGTGAACTGTAATATTTAGGAGCATGGGTCCAGATCAATATTAATGCAACTTTTAGTCTTTTGTCAAATGTTTAAAACAAATAAACAGAAAAAAAAACTCCAGAAATCTACGTATGCAGCCAGATCTGGACACCTGGCACCTCCTTCCTTGCAAGGCTGATGAGGTTGTTCTTGTCCGTTTACCCAAACAGTATCCCCACTTCTTAAAAAAATGTTAGTTTTCTCTCATTGTCACAGTCTTTCTTATGACCTTTTGCATTATGGTGTAACCTTACTTTCTGGTTTTGCCTTCATCCATTTATCCATCCATTCGCTTATCCTTTTCAGGGTCGCGGGGGGCGCTGGAGCCTATCCCAGCTGTCATAGGGCGAAAGGCGGGGTACACCCTGGACAGGTCGCCAGTCTGTCGCAGGGCTAACACATAGGGACAGACAACCATTCACACTCACATTCAATCGCACATTCACACCTAGTGACAATTTAGATTAATCAATTAACCTATCCCCACAAGTTGCATGTCTTTGGACGGTGGGAGGAAGCCGGAGTACCCACGCAAACACGGGGAGAACATGCAAACTGCACACAGAAAGACCCCGGCCTGATGGTGGAATTGAGTTTTTCTGGGTTCTTCCTGTCCCGTTTACCTTCGTGGTTTGCTCTTTTCTTTATTTTGAAGGTTACGTGCTCGTGTGGCTTTGTGCTTTCGCTTTCCACCTTTGTTCCCTTTCCAGCCATTATTATGTTATATTATCTCTTTCCCTAATTATTGACGCACCTTTGTCACATCTTCCTCTGGTTCTCGTGTCTCTGTTTTTTTGTGCACTTCTGTGTCTTATTCTTTGATTATGTTATTTAGTGTTTTCCTGCCAACACTCTCCGCTCCTTTGTTATTATTACCAAGAGTTTGTGACTCTCTGTTTGTGTTTCAATTTACTTTGTGAACCCTAGATTTGGATTTGGGGTTATCAAATCAAACATATTAATGAATGTAAGATGCTTGATAGTTGCCTTTTCTCTTTTTCTTAGTAGTAGAAAACTTTCAGAGTGTTTTTGTGTGTAATCCTTAGAAGTTGATGAATAGGCCTTTATGACTTAGAAGGCTAAACGCTCTGGAGTTATTTTGTATTCATACTCATTAAAACCCAGAGGTCACCTCTTGTTACTTATGCTTACGCATCTCTGTTTGTTTGCATTGCACTCTCTGTCATTTATCCCAGTTATATTTCTCTCCTTGTCTGAAGGAGAGAAGTGACGTCAGAGTGTACAAATCAGATCCCCACCTCTTTTAAAGCCAAATGACCAAAGACAGAATTTATCGGAAAGGAAAATGGACACTCAACCTGTTAATCCCCTGCGAACTTAAATACTCACGAGTTAGTTTTTAGAAATAAAATCTTCTGAAATTTCATCAGAATTTCAGAGTCGGTCATTAAAATTAAGTTCGAAGTTTGAATTGAGCTTCGAGAAGAACATACTGTGACCGAATTGCGCTCCGTTTTTGTCACTCGGTGAATGGTTGCTGTGAGTGTTTTGTGTTTGTACTACATTCTGATGCATGTTGGCATGCTGTAACACAAATTTTCCTCCATTAGTTGTCCTGCTGACAGGAAACTGTTTTACGGAGGCAAGGTTCTGGCTCTGTGTGCGGATCTGCGGGTTTGTGCTTGTATTATATCAGTGAACACAGCTCGGATATTGAAGCAAATCAATAAACGGAGAGGGGAGGTGGAGCAGGGGGGACAGTGGTGATTGTCAACACTTTTCACACAACCTTTTTTTCTTTTTGGAGAAAATAAGCTAATTTTTGGTCTCTGTGTGTCCGCGTGTGCATGTGTCTGATGTTTTGTGTTTGTGTATCTGCATGCTCTCAACAAGAACAGGTGTGTATATACTTCAGATCTTCCAGCTAGACTGCACTTGATGATAGTGCCCTAGAAAACCATTGCACCTTAAACACAGAGCCAATTAGCATGGAGCTGTTGTGTGTCTGAAATAGCTTCAGCCACCATATCCACCGGTCAACCTCGAAAATCCCAGGCAGTTAATCCAATTAGAGTCAACACATAGGGATCCTGGACATTTAATCCAATAAGAGTCAACACACAGGAATGTTTTAGTAGTGAGAGCTACGATATGAGCCAACTGGTGATTTAGAACACTGGTTGCATGTTATTGGCTCAAATTTATAATTGTGACCGTTTACTGTGGTGATATCATGGTTCCAAATCTCTCACTTACTGGCAGATTCTTATGTTTTCAAGGGTTGAGTAACAGTCCCACTTCAATTCACCCCTTATGTTATTACAGCAAATCTTTGGTTAAAGGGCTCTTCCTTTTGTCAACACTGTTAACAAAACAAAACTGGTGAGAGCACACAGTCTTAATAAAACTTTACACACATCTTAGCTTAAAGCACATTGTAAACACAAATAGCACGTATTTTCTGTAATAACATGTTTACAGTACAGACAAAACTGGTCAAGTACCAGAAGTCAACAAGTTTCCATTATTGTGGTGAGGGCTCCATACTCCATACACTTTTGCATGCAAGCAGACAATAATCCTAATTTGACTTTTAATGTAGTTTTGATAGTTATTTATAGGAAATTAGGCAGAACCAGTGCTGATCTCAGCTGCTTCAACAGAAGCAGCATTGGACTCAAGCTATATGCAAAGTAGACAAGCATTTACTTCATAAAGAGTGCCCTACCTGAGACCAAACGCTTTGCGTAGATTTCCTGGACATGCAGAGGACCAAGATGGCTCTATCAATTAACATACTTTGATCTCAATAACAAGATCAAGGAAGGTTTCTGTTACGAGTCGGCAGTATCCGAGTGACTGGAAAGTGCATATATAAGATGGCTGTAGTCACCATGAAGATTTTTGCATTTTGAAGTATCAAAGTTAGCATTTTGTCTACTGCCATCCTAGTTTTATGAAGCTAAAAGTTACAGTATTTGGATTAGAGAATTAGGTGCCAAGTTAGCAGCTAACATTAGCATGCTTGGTTTTCTCGCTGCACGGGTGCTTCAAATAGACATGCAAAGTAATAAACTGGTCTGTCTCTACTAAACAAACAGCCAAGGTATTTGTTAGGCAATTTCATTCAAACACTGCTTTTACTTTTACACAATGAATTCAGAGGGAATCCATTAGAATTTCAGGGCTATGCTATGTACATGCTATCTAGTGACTAAAACTGAAACAATAGCAAAAGGAGCCTTTGGTAATAATGTTAGTTAGAACTGATCCCAGGGTTTTAAGTGAGCCAATACTGATCATGTGGAGTAAAACGTGTGTTTGAGTGGATCTTTTACTGTGACATGCATATAGGGGCAGTAATTAGCAGCTTCAGTAGCTTTAATTTAGGGGGGTTAAATGGAGCACGGCTATCACCTCACGTCCTTTAGATGTGCGTGGGGGAGGATATCAGAATGAAGTGCCATTTGTCATGTGTTTGTGTGTCTACTTAAAAAAACAACACATTTGACTATTCTTGAACCAGCTTAAAGTCCATGGATGAATAAGAGACTATGTGAATGTGGCAAACTTGAGTGAGAGATGCACATGGAGCACATGAGACAGGAGATGAGTGTAACACTAATTAGGCCGCCTCTATTCCAGCAATGCTATGGCATATTTTCCCATGCAGGGCTCTCTAATAACCAGTTGTTCTGTGGAAAAAGCTTTAAATCAGAGGCTATTCATGCACAAGCCTCTTCTGCCTGCATGATGTAACCTGCCTAAGACCCAAACTGAAACGTTGTCAGTCATCTGAACAATGCGAATAAAAGAATGAAAGCAGAGTTTTATTCCTCTTCTGCCGTGCACAGCTCTTGTTGCCGTCGGTATCATCATGCTTTTAAATCACCACAGATACACCGCTTCCTTCAGCAGAAACATTCATACCTTTCTCCTACAGTTGTAGTCCTAGCATGTTACTTCCTATATTTCCAGGCTTTTGCCTGACAAACAGTAACAGTAAGGGTCTCTAACCTTGTAATAAACTCTTAATCTTTTATTTTTATTAAAAAATATATATATTTCTTAGCCTTTTTTTTTTTTTT
>NW_005187475.1:126818-151348 GCF_000239375.1 Pundamilia nyererei | reverse complement strand
ACCCTCAAGCTCCCAGGCCTCTGGTAGAGGACCCGAGCTTGAAGGATAAACCGCCCACAGGGGCTGCTGGGTGTTTTTTTTTTTTTTGTTATATATATATATATAAATAAAAGATAGCTAGGAGTTGTTTGAATTTGAATTGCTGCTAGTTGTTTTAGTTTTTTACTGAACAAAATATATTTTAGTCAAAAAGTGTGTCACCTTGGAGCAAAACATTGATTAATAACTGAGAAAGCTGATTGGTTCTTAACATAAATCTCTTGGAGCCTTGTTGCCAGCCCGTTTCATTCTGAAACCTGTTGGCCTGACACCAGCAAACTGAAGGCAGGTTTTTTCAGAAATGTTTCCAGATCTTGTTTTAATTGTTTGTTTGTATGTTTTTTAAATATAAGATGTAACCCTACCATTAGGCTTCTTTCATGTGCGTGGTTGTGTTGTAGCAGTGGGGAAACCGCTTTTCCTGAATTCTTGCTTAAAGTCCTGCCTAACCGACTTCCTAATTGGCTGTCTCGTTGTTTGACTGCTTTACCAGCTGACTTTGCTAACTTTCCCTGGCAGCCAGTCACACTGACCGAGTGCCTCGTTGACCTGTTGGTTTGCTGCCTGCTGCGGTCATTTGTGTCCGCCGTTAAAAGTGATCACACTTTTAACTTGTTGATACTCTGAGTGTGTGTGTGTCCTTGAGTGAGCTAGCTGTCAGTGAGTCAGCAGCAGCTACAGAAGTAGCTTTCTCACTCAGATCTGTTCACCACAAGCATGCATGCAAATGAGTGCACTCATACATGCATGTACGCTTGAATGTGAGCAGTGAAAGAAGGGTGTGTTGTACAGAAATTCACTTCAGCTTGACTGAATGCAAAGTTTGTACTGCACTTATATTTAGGTGTATAAAGATGGCAGTGTGGTGCATGTGGAAGGGGGGCATGATGTTTGCTGTTGGTTACGATGCAGTAGCAACCTCTCTGTGATGAGAAAACAGTCATTTAGAGTGTGTGTTTGTGTGTGTTAATTTAGAGGATCATCATTTAGCCTGGAGAAATAGTTTGCTGCTTTATAAGAAAGCCCTCCGCAAAGCCAGAACATCTTACTATTCATCACTGATTGAAGTAAATAAGAACAACCCCAGGTTTCTCTTCAGCACTGTAGCCAGGCTGACAAAAAGTCAGAGCTCTTTTGAGCCAACAATCCCTTTAACGTTAACTAGTAATGACTTCATGAACTTCTTCACAAATAAAATTTTTATCATTAGAGAAAAAATTACCAGTAATCATCCCACAGATGTAATATTATCTACAGCTACTCTTAGTACCATTGATGTTAAGTTAGACTCTTTTTCTCCAATTGATCTTTCTGAGTTAACTTCAATAATTACTTCCTCCAAGCCATCAACGTGTCTTTTAGACCCCATTCCTACAAAACTGCTCAAAGAAGTCCTGCCATTAATTAATTCTTCGATCTTAAATATGATCAACCTATCTCTAATGATCGGCTATGTACCACAGGCCTTCAAGCTGGCTGTAGTTAAACCTTTACTCAAAAAGCCATCTCTAGACCCAGCAGTCTTAGCTAATTATAGGCCAATCTCCAACCTTCCTTTCATATCAAAAATCCTTGAAAGAGTAGTTGTCAAACAGCTAACAGATCATCTGCAGAGGAATGGTTTATTTGAAGAGTTTCAGTCAGGTTTCAGAGCTCATCACAGCACAGAAACAGCTTTAGTGAAGGTTACAAATGATCTTCTTATGGCCTCTGACAGTGGACTCATCTCTGTGCTTGTCCTGCTAGACCTCAGTGCAGCATTCGATACTGTTGACCATAATATCCTATTAGAGCGATTAGAACATGCTGTAGGTATTACAGGTACTGTGCTGCAGTGGTTTGTATCATATCTATCTAATAGACTCCAGTTTGTTCATGTAAATGGAGAGTCCTCTTCACACACTGAGGTTAATTATGGAGTTCCACAGGGTTCAGTGCTAGGACCAATTCTGTTTACATTATACATGCTTCCCTTAGGCAGTATCATTAGAAGACATAGCATACATTTTCACTGCTATGCAGATGACACCCAGCTCTATCTGTCCATGAAGCCAGATAACACACACCAATTAGTTAAACTGCAGGAATGCCTTAAAGACATAAAGACCTGGATGGCCGCTAACTTTCTGCTTCTTAATTCAGATAAAACTGAGGTTATTGTACTCGGCCCTGAAAAGCCTAGAAATATGGTATCTAAGCAGATTCTTACTCTGGATGGCATTACCTTGGCCTCCAGTAACGCTGTGAGGAACCTTGGAGTCATTTTTGACCAGGACATGTCCTTCAATGCACATATTAAACAAATATGTAAGACTGCGTTCTTCCATTTGCGCAACATCTCTAAAATTAGAAATATCCTGTCTCAGAGTGACGCTGAAAAACTAGTTCATGCATTTATTACTTCCAGGCTGGACTACTGTAATTCATTATTATCAGGATGTCCAAAAAACTCACTGAAAAGCCTTCAGCTAATCCAAAACGCTGCAGCAAGAGTACTGACAGGGACTAGAAAGAGAGAGCATATTTCTCCTGTTTTGGCTTCCCTTCATTGGCTTCCTGTTAAATCCAGAATTGAATTCAAAATCCTGCTCCTCACATACAAGGTCTTAAATAATCAGGCCCCATCTTATCTCAATGACCTTGTAGTACCATATCACCCTATTAGAGCACTTCGCTCTTGCTCTGCAGGCCTACTTGTTGTTCCCAGAGTATTTAAAAGTAGAATGGGAGGGAGAGCCTTCAGTTTTCAGGCCCCTCTTCTATGGAACCAGCTTCCAGTTTGGATTCGGGAGACAGACACTATCTCTACTTTTAAGATTAGGCTTAAAACTTTCCTTTTTGCTAAAGCATATAGTTAGGGCTGGACCAGGTGACCCTGAATCCTCCCTTAGTTATGCTGCAATAGACGTAGGCTGCCGGGGGATTCCCATGATGCATTGAGTTTTTCCTTTCCAGTCACCTTTCTCACTCACTATGTATTAACAGACCTCTCTGCATTAAATCATATCTGTTATTAACCTCTGTCTCTCTTCCACAGCATGTCTTTTATCCTGTCTTCCTTCTCTCACCCCAACCGGTCGCAGCAGATGGCCGCCCCTCCCTGAGCCTGGTTCTGCCGGAGGTTTCTTCCTGTTAAAAGGGAGTTTTTCCTTCCCACTGTTGCCAAAGTGCTTGCTCATAGGGGGTCATATGATTGTTGGGTTTTTTTCTCTGTATCTATGAAGCGCCTTGAGGCGACTTATGTTGTGATTTGGCGCTATATAAATAAAATTGAATTGAATTGAATTGTGGGCAGACTTACTGTTTCAAGGTGGAGGACAACGGGGCTTTAGTGTGTCTAATCTGCAGCTAGGTTCTAAAAAGATCCGGGACAGCGCTACATAACCTGGATTAGTTGAACGGACGCAGGCAGAGCTGGAGGAGGAGCCACATCCGAGACTGAAATAAGTGTTAGGGTGTTAAATTGGAAAGCAGCGTTCACATTGCAATCAAGCCCCGGCCAGCGCCAGATTAAAATGAGATGGAACCTCAATGACTCCCACTGGGGAATCAGGTGGTTTCAGCAGCAGATAATGGGACTGAGCGGAGGAAGATGTCCCTTCACACAGGGAATTGAGCGATGTGTGGATTTAGCACAGATGAGGCAATCAATCAGCCACAGTCATAACTGGAAGAGAGAATAACATTAAGTAAAAAGCTGCTTTTCCACATGATTGATATGTTTGTCTTGATGTGTTCAAATAAACAAAATATTATTAAAAATTTACAAATGAAAAGAAAAAAATGTAATCACCCTGAATGTCGACAGCATTCCTGCAGATCTTCAAAAGCTCTTGAAATTCAAGGTGCATCAAAAAGAATAATACAATTTAAGTAAAGTAATTGACAAGTTTTAAAATACATGAAAGAGTATGAAGCTAAATGTAAAGTTTTACATATGATACAACTCTTCCCATACTCTAGCAAAGTCTGAAGTAACTGCACTTTTCTTCCTTAACTTGGGAGGAAACAAATAGATGCTTTTAGTTAGGGTTACATTTTGTTTGTTACTGTTATAATTGCAACTAGAACTACAGCAATAAGAATTTTAAATGACACAACTACATCAATAACAACTACAACAACTGAAGTTGCCTAAGGCTATAATCTGGCATATTTACATTTCTTAAAATGTTCATTAATAGTTATTGTCCCTCTTTTTTATTTAAAAAATGAAATAAATAAAGTAGCTGCAACAATACCTAGAACAAGTACAGCAATATCTGGAAAATCAACAGCAATATTCTATTTCTAGAACAACTGCAACCAATAACTATAACAACAACACTACAAAGACTAAAAATAACTTGAACACGTACAGTATTACCTAGAAACATTATTTATAGATTACTTTTCTTAACAAAGATACAGAGAGCTTCACAGACAGAAAATTCAAATAGTAAGACATACCAGAAATAATTAAAAGCAGAAAAGAACAAAAAAGTCAATTCACATACTGAGAAATCACTTCTTGTTTAACACGTTTTAAAAGAAAATAAAGAAATTGTCACTCAAAGCGGTCGGCTCCATTTCTCAGATCAGGTCAGGTGTAAATTCTTTGTGCTCATGATAAACAGATGCCATTCCTATAAACCAAACAACAGCATTTAGACAGTTTTATGATGTTGTTTCTGGACTAAAGCAGATAGGGAAGACACTGGGATTAAAACACTTAGCATGGCTAGAATTAGGATTGTTCTACCATGGAGTTTTCTGTTTTTCTGTATTTTGGTCTTAAAAAGGTACTGAAAAAATCTTTTGTTTGTTTATACTCTGTACCCCAGATACCCTGCTTTTTTCATGACTTTTTTAGGACCTTTTCTTGTTTTTCTGAATAAATTTCGACTTTAAATTCAGGTCTGTCTAAACAGACTTTTAAGCTCGATTCAGAGCTCAAAATTTCACAGTGCTCCTTTTTATCTTTGGGAAACATGATCAGTGAGCATCTTCAATAAGAGATAATTAAATCTGATATCAACTCAGTCCATTACACTTGTAATTAGGGCTGCCACAATTAGTCGAGTAGTCACGATTACGTCGACTATCAAAATCGACTGATTTAATAGTCGACGCGTCGTTTGAAGCTTTGTAAGATCACAAAAGACGCAGGAATAAGTAGTAGGATTTAAGAGTGTAATAACGGACTGAAAAAGAAGATGGCAGCACTGCATGTACAAGGATGCCAGCTGCCATTAAACCACAAAGAAGTAGCCTTGTCCCAGAATTCATAGCGCAGCCCAGCTCAGTTTCCAACAATGGCGGCATCTAGTTAGTTTTAATATTACTCTTATTATTCTTTCTGGGTCACAAAATAAACTTTTAACATATTTTTAGGTGTAAACCTCAAATATCAGCTCAGTTTATCAAAACACCACATATTTTCAAAATCGCTCCGACGCTTGTTACCCACTAGTTCGATAGCTAGCGGGGGGCAAGGCTTACTAGAGCCCGAGAGAACACCGGACTCCCGGCAAATCGTTTTCAAACCCACCGTGGTCTTTCGCTACTCAGGTTAAACATATAGGTCACTTAGATAACTTAAAAATGTTGTTGTTTGGCTTTTTGTTTGTATTTTATTTGTTCCTGAGTAAATCTGTTTGGCTGAGATTAAAGTTATAGTTTTTACACAGCTGAACAAATGTCAAGCAGACAGCTGATTATCAGAAGTGTGAGATGCTCGAGAATTTACTCCGGTGTCCTGTTATATTTTAGATAGCAAGGAGTTTGTTAAACTTCACCGAAACAATCTGCAAATTTCATTAAAATTTAATGAACTATCATCTTGTCTTTATTTTTAGTTAGCACATACCTTAAACACTTCAAGCTGTAAGCTAATGATAGTTACATAAGAGCAGATGCATGCTGGTGCAATAAGCTGTACGCTGTGCGTCCAATGGATGCATGATCTGATTAGTCGACTAATTGCAAAAATAATCGGTGACCAGTCGACTATCAAAATAATTGTTTGTGGCAGCCCTACTTGTAATTAACCAAAGGAAATCTTCATTGACTGGTTGGAGAGTGGGAATAATTTCAGTCTGTTGGTTGCAGAGAAAATCATTAAATCATTAAATCATATCAGCTTGACAGCTGGAGCCCGTGAAGCTTTGGCTCGAGGTTTTGTAAAAGAACTTGACCAAACATACTTAGTAGGGCTGGGCGATATATCGAGTTTTTTAAAAATATCGATATATTTTCATACGAGATATAAGATGTGACAATATCGTTTATATCGATATAGTCTATGTTACGTTATAATTATACTTGTGGAGCCGCAGGTTTGCCTCTCTTTCGTCCACTTTTGTCTCTACGCAACGTTACTCGGCCTCGCCTCTCCTTCACTGAACACAACTCCCCCTCCCCCATAGCTTCACCTGCAGGCAATGACAAGATGAAAACGGAAAATCTCCGTTAGCGAGTTACCGCGGATCGTCCCGTGCGTGGGGCTGGACGGCGCGTGCTAACGAGCTAACCGCGCTAACGAGCTAACGACATGCAGCCCGGAGGAGCTGCACGGCCTAAAATCCTTTCATTTTCTCAAAACTCGACAGTGCGCCTTATGTATGAATTCTGGTTGTGCTTACTGACCGCGAACCGATTTTATGTGGTACACAGCGCTCAGCAATCTGTCAAAAAATGTTTTAATATGACTTTGCTAAGCTACGGAGCTGCACCGCTTGATGGATTGTCAGAGGATTACGGCTACCGGGGAGGAGCCTCGCGGAGTGATACGTACTGTGCTTCAACGTAATATTACCGTACTGTGTGTGTATAAGGACCACAAATGGCACCTGTTCAGAGACGTGGTGCAGCTGTGAAATCTGTCTCTTTGTTATTATGCTCAGCGTCTATTAGTTTACATTTTGACTGCACAATTGTGAGCTTTTTGTTATGCACAAAAACAACAGTTTTCTTTTATTTATGGACCATGATTATTTAATAAATGCTGATAATTTATTTTTAAGTAATTTCTTCATGTACATCTACGCTGTATGTAAATAAAAGTGCCCGTGTGACATCTGGGACACAGTGTGACTAAGAACTCTCTTTTTGTTCTTAACTTATGGCTTTAAAAAAAAAAAATCGAGATATATCTTATATCGCCATCCAGCTAAAAAATATCGAGATATGAATTTTGGGTCATATCGCCCAGCCCTAATACTTAGAGATGTTTGGATGTTCGTGTGCTCAAAGTTAAAGCCTCAAGTGTTCAACACAAGCTTTGACAGAATACTCAAACACTGACAAGTTAGCTTAATGTTTTCTGCCTGCAATATGAAAATAGCTGCTCACTGCTGAAAATTCAATATATTAACATAAAAAAAACAGGTTTGTCATAGATCAAGTTAAAGACAATTCTACTTCATTTTATTTGAATGAAATGTTCCTCCCTCCCTCACTGAGTACACATAACACGAAGTAAAAAAAAAATAAAAATAGAAGTCAAGTTTGTTTTACAGTCTTGCCTATCAGTCTTTGTTCTCTCTTCTTATTTCAGCTGTTGCTCTGTCTGATCTCTTTTGTGTTCACGTGTTTATCGATAGCTTGCATGAGTTGACTTTTGTAATCCAAACACATTATATCAAAAGGCTGGATGGAGAACAAGGGATGAAAATGCTAAAAATCTGTTAGAAAGTTGGATACCTTGTCAACTCCCAAGTAAATGTTGAGTAAGCATTAAAAAAAGCTACAGGGAGCAGTCTTGGTGTACGATGGCCAAAGTTGTCAAAAGCCCGGGGTCTATTCAGTACACCCTGTTTTCTTTTTTTTTTTAAAGCAGTCTGTACCAACCTGCTGCAATAAGTAATGAGTCAGTTTCGGAAAGACTTCTGAAAGGAGCTGCATGATAAAACCTGTGGATGATACAGCACTGACGAGAGCCCTGATTTAAATATCCCTGGTTGTAGTCAATACATGGTTCAGATATCCAGAGACTTCTGAAGCAAAACCTTTTCCATCTGTGGATAATCTCACAGATGCAGAATTTATTTCCCTTAACAGTGACGGGGAGATTAAACAGGCACGATGGTTATGCTATGTTACTCACTGGTCCTGATTATTTTCCCAGAAGGAAAGCTGTTCTTTTATTATAATGGTGTTTCTTGAAATCTTGCGCTGCAGTCTCAGACTTCCTGAACAGAAACTTTTATTGTATGTTTGAAGGGCAAGAATGACAACATGTGCTAACGAGACACATTGTCACCCTCCTATGAAGTTTTTTCCCTGCTGTATTTGTCAGTCATGTGTCCAGATAAAACCGACAAAAACAAATCTCTGAATATCTTTTAAAATTTTGATTGAGGGAACGCCACAACAGATAATGTGATTCATTATATTAATTCATGAAGCTCTAGACCTTTGAGACCGTACCAAATAGAAGGACTAAATATAAAAATCGTTTTAGAAGAGAGCTTTTGGTCAACAAGATGTGACTGAGAGGAAGTAAACCTCTCAGGGTTTCCTCGATGAACCTGTGGAAGGATCATTAAGGTTTGCCTGCAGCTGCCTTTATCCCCAGATAGCTCAGGGCCCCTCGTGCTGTTTGCATTATGCAATAATTTACTGCTGGCTTTAGCTCTGTGTAGCTACAGTGGACCAGAGGCTCCAAAAACCTCCAAACCGCCTGATCAGGGAGTAAATCCTTACACGTGTCCCCACTACCATAACCCTTAACTTTTAAAGTTTAAGGAAATCCTCTATAAATAAAAGACACCTTACTTTAAGTTGAATAAATACACAATGAATAATACTAGCAGGCAGTCCACATTACAGCATTGCCCAAAACAACTCTGACTATGATTTTTTTTTTTTTTTTTCGAGTATCCATTATTTTTCTCAACCTTCAGTGACGTTAATCTGAAGAACTTTGGGTCTTGGAAAGTTGGCTGGTTAAATCAAGACATTGTGCTATGTCAGCTTGAGCAGTGGGAATATCTTTCCGACAACCATTGATTGAATTTGGGGTAGTTGATGTCAGTTGCAGCTCTGTATTTATTCATGCATGTGCTGGATATTTTTTAGGGTAGTTTAGAAACGCATAGTTAAACGTACAGGCTGATTCACCGAGTGAAAAACGAGCCTCATCGCTCGGTTAAAATGATTTGATTCTGTTGTTACGGCTCACAGTTTATTGTCCCGTTTAACTCTCTTCATTTCTCATCTTCTCCTCCTCCCTCTCCCCCCCTCCTACCCCTCCTCTTCCTCTCCCCTGTCAGATGATGAAGCATGCGTGGGACAGCTACAAGCAGTACGCCTGGGGTTCCAACGAGCTCAGGCCTGTCTCCAAGCACGGCCACTCCAGCAATCTATTTGGTGAGTGAGAGACCACGTATGTGTGCACGCCCAAACACGCGCACACCCAAGCACACACACACGCACGCGCGATTGATCTCTTGTCCCTGCCACCAGCAGCCTTGGCCTTTAGATTAGCAGCCAAATTGGCCGTCAGTTAGAGTCATCCATCTACACATGCCTCTAAATGTCAACTTTATCATATATTTATATTCTGTTTGTGCTTCTTGCCAGTTGTCAGTGTCTGTGCTCGTAATGAGTACGGTGATGCGGGGTGTTTTATTCTCTCTGTCTTCTTTTTTTTGTTTTGTTTTTCCCTCTCCTCGGTTTCACACTTTTGTAACTCTTCTCTGAAAGTCTTAATTGTCTGTCAGCCTTTCAGTTTTGAGGCTAGAATTACCACCTCTTGGTTGAATGTCTCCTCTCAGATCTGTCAAGTTTCAGTTTACATCCATGTCTCTCCACACTTAGAATACATGCAGTGAAGACTTTGAAGCAATTAAATAGGTGGGCACCAGAGATTAGTGTCACCAATTCAATAGCAGACTGAATGTGAAATATGATCCTTTCTGTTCCTTAGTGATAGTGGTAAATAAAGGCCAAAATAATGCTTTATGGCAGTCTCTGACCTTTCTCTTATGAGTCTGCTCAGTTCAGTTTTATTTATATAGTGCCGGTTCACAATAAATATGTCAGACCTACAGTATTAGAGATAAAGCACAAAGAGACAATCACCTCAGACCAGAACTCTGTAATGCCTCTTATTTTTTTCATTTGTATTTAGAAAAAAGACCCAGAGCCAATTTTATCCTATTAGTTTTTGTGCAAAATTTTTACCATAAGTACCATATACATTTTTGAGTTACTGCCAGAAATATTGTCAAAATTCTCACATGTAATCCTGACCTTTGACTATCAAAATCTAATCCAAATGAACACAAAGTAGTACAGTGATAGTAAATGTATTTATATTGCCCCC
The DNA here is from genome assembly GCF_000239375.1 of Pundamilia nyererei. Taxonomy (NCBI): domain Eukaryota; kingdom Metazoa; phylum Chordata; class Actinopteri; order Cichliformes; family Cichlidae; genus Pundamilia; species Pundamilia nyererei. Next base: position 141,000 of record NW_005187475.1, on the reverse strand, counting down.
TTTAAGATTCAGATCACAAGGTCCTTTACATTAAATGCAACCCCAGAAAACCCCCCAAAAACCCCCCCCAATGAAACTGAATGTCCCAGCGCCAGTTTAAAAAGATGAGTCTTCAGCTGCTTTCTGCTCGAGTCCGTCGTAGACTGAACGGCAGAGAATTCCTAAAATTGCAAATTCCCTCTAATCTTTAGTTTCTTAGTGTACATTAGTGTACCCTGATCAGACCTAAGAGCTGCTAACATATCGCTGCACAGATCTTGGCTGCGTTTAACTGGACTCAGAAAGACAGTATACTGACAGTATACTGCTACTGATGATAACACATTTAAAAATAGGAATATGATAATATTGCAAACAATCCAGTGGCAACACAGTTATAGTTACATCCTCACTACTAAGTTCATCACAGCTCTCTTCTCTTGATTGATAGCACTTTAAAAACAATTCTTCATTGCAATCTTTCAATAAAAATGGTCATTATCTATACTGTATATTCTTTTAGCCATGCTAGTCATACAATGAAAATCTGAACTGTGACAGCTTTATTAATGTTAAATGGAAGTGAAGCATACATCATTTCTGGAGGTGTTTGTGTGAGCTCTGTCTGTATGCGCCACGATAACTTTAATTAATTGCGACCGATTGAATAAACGGGAGCAGAGACTGTGTTTTTAATTTAAGGTCTTTCTCTCTTTTGTCCTAATAACCCCAGGGTGTTTGTTTGGAGTCCTTTAGCTGTTCATATGTAGGTGGTGTATGACGGTTTAGTTATTGTGAGCTTTTGATAAGATGACAGCCCCGTGTGACAGAGGTAGCTGAGCCTCTTCTGCTGATAAGGTTGATGCCACGATACTCTCTAGCTTGATCTGGTTTGAAGTTTTCCTGCACTCTTGCATTTTCTTTCTTTAAAAGTTGCCCTCTAATGTCACGGTGCAGTGAAGGCTTTTCATTTTTAATTCCCTCGATAATTTCAAGTAAACTCCCTGTAATTAAGAAAAGAATGAATGTTAAATGGGTGTGTCAGCTGAGTGGAAGGAAACTGAATAATTGAAGTGTTGTTTAAACTGATATAAATTAATTATTTTTTCACTCAGAAGCAGCTGTAAAAGCTGTAAACAGAACAGTGACGCGTAGATTTAACATCTAGTGGGTGTTTGTCAGTTTGCCCTCTTCGTTCCTAGGGTGGTGTAAAGCTTTAACAATCAACCTGTATCCCCTCCCGTCAGATCTATCTGTTTTGGGGCAATATTTCCAGTTGTTGGTATTTAAAGCGGACTATGTTATGTGGATCCGGTGCATAAGTAGGACACAGCAAAGCTATTGCATGCATTTAGTACTCCTTTTCCTCTGTTTTTATATTTTGAGGTTATTTTCCCTTAATATTGGCTTTAAAAATCAAAGCTAGGAGCAAAAGATGCTAATATACTCTGCTGAGCTGAGACTAACCAGATAGATTACATAAGGAGAAGACATGGCGCTCAAAGATTCCTGACCTGGAATCTATGGGAGGATTCTGCAGCGCAGATGGAGGGAGAAGTCTAACTTCATGTGAAGGTGGATTAAAAAAACAAAACTTTTTAAAACCTTATTTTGGGGGACACTCTGCAAACTTTTGAAGAAGTTTTCATCCGATTCGACTGATTCTATACATGCAGTTTTCAAACCCTGACGACAATTGAAATAAATTTAACTTAACCTAGAAGAAGTGCCTGAGGTAGTTTAATGGCTGCTGGGTTGCCTCTGGAAGGTCTTGTGGGGTAAACTGCAGATTTGGCTTCTCAACTACAGCTGGTTTCATAATATATTGAGAAATTATTCCACTGTTAAAAATGTGAGACAGTGAGAGGGGTTTTAAATTGTAATTGTAATTTCCTATTTGTTTTAAATAAAATAAGTTGTACTTCCTCAGGAATGATATTTTGGCCAACGAGTGCTATTTCTGAATGAAATAAAAACCTGGTACAGTTGTGAATATTACTGCACCACTTGTCCACAACTGTTTTGTTCTGTTGCATTACATTTACAGGAGCTGTGGTTATTTCGTTTTTTTCTGCACACAGTTTTATGCAGAGTATAAAAAATAAAGAAAGTGAGGTTTTCTTGCTCCTTCTAAGCAGAACTTCTGAAATTTTTCTGTTCTATTCTGTTCTATTAGCAAAAAACGACAACCAGAGATTGGCTCTTATTTAAATATTTGGCCGGAAATATAAATCGTAGCATATCAAATGTAGACTTGGCCCTGTAAGACAGCGTTTTTCATTTTAGATTATGCCACTTTGAGTTTTTGCCTCAAAAACCCCCCTCAAAGTCTTTTTCAGTACACAGTCAGGAAGATTTGAAGCTAATTTTTAATGATTGCCTTCTTATGTTTAATGAGGAAATTCAATCAGCTTTGTGTAAATTTCATCTACAGTTTCATTACTGAAATTTATCAAACGTAAACGTAGGACTAGGGAGGAAGCTGCTGTGTGAATATTAATTGTCAGATCACCTCTTAGAGTTGGTCTTTCTACGTGTTTCTCTCTTTCTCTATCCGTCCCTGTGTCTGTGTGATAGAAAAGTAAATAGGTTTTAGTTGGTAGCTCCAGTAGACCCACTTCCATCAGTAAATAAGACAGCTTGGCCCCAGGGCCTTGTCACTGCCTTTTCCAGCTCCTATAGAACATGATGTAGGACGATGATATTAGCCTGACCTGAAATATTATGCAATGAAGCCACACACCTAAGGCTGCTTCCATGATATATATACTCTTACTTGGATTGCTGAGTCAAACTAGCCAGGAGAGGTGTCAATTAGAAGGATGACAATGTCCTCTCAAAATCAACAATAAGAGCACAAGAAGTATTACGAGACCTACTCTGTGTTTTCCTCGAGACAGGATTTAAAGGATTATAAATTACTCATGGTTATTCTTTGCCTAATACCACTTAATGTTAATGCACTTTAGCGTGTTGCGTAAGCGTGACAACTGTCAGAGGGATAAAAATGAAACTTCCAGCTGCCCGTTTTATTTTGGTGGTGTTCGACTTTCTGGCTCAGAAATTGTCACAGCGGGTTTGAAACCAACAGTGGTTTAAACCTTTCCGATTGTCCCATTTATAATAAACGTTAGGACTGCAACTTTAAATGATTGTAATATTGTTCTGCCTCCAAAATCTTTATTAGCCATCCATAATGTTGTGCATGGTACTGTCAAAGCACAATATAGATCATTGTTCAGGAGTTTAAAAAAAATATACAATAAATTGACATTCTGATCCTTTTTTGTGAGTTGGGCTCATGTGGGTCTAAATATGTGTTTTTGAACAGTGCGATGTCTTGGATAACGCACATTTTATTTCTGTCAAGCTGTTCAGTGGAAGAAGCCTCCAGATGGGTTGGTTCTACTTTGGGGAAAGTTGGATGCGTCTCCTCTGTGGTCACTCCCTGAAGCAACAAGACTCCTTGGTCTCAGACGCCAGCTGTGCTGTCAGCTGTTTCCACTGTATCGAATGTGTTTGGCTGGATGTTGCGGCACTTTTGGGATATATTGCAGTGCTTTTGTTTGTCCGCGTAAAAATCTTAGTGTACAAAATTTGAAGAGCTTGAAAAAAGAGGGCAACTGGACTTCTTTGAGTTTTGTGAAGACGTGTCAACTCTCATCCAACCCAAAAGACCAGGCCTCTCGGTCTTCTGGGGACCTTTGATAACACTGTGATGGCTTCTGCAGTCTTTTATGCAGTGGTCTGCTGGGAGGTGGCAGCACAGAGAGGGGCAGGAAAGAACTTGTAGACTGAAGAGGGCCAGCTCTGTCCTGGCCTGTCCCCTAGACTAGACCGCAGAGGAGGAGGGGGGAATGAAGTTTAGCCAACCTAATGTCCATTATGGACAACACCTCTCATCCCTGCATGAGACTGTGGGGAGGCCCTGAGCACCTCCTTCAGCAGCAGATTGTTAGAGCCATGGTGTAGGACAGAGCAATCAGACATAGGATAAACACCTGCTAAAATATGTGTATATATTATAATTCCCACTGCACCTTATGCACTATAAAGAATTTCAGTAACAAGGTTTTAGTCCATTTTTGTGTAAATAGTACAATTTAGATATTGTAAAAATTACTTTTGTATTGTATTTTATTGATTTGGACTTTTAGGAGTTTTTATTTATTGATTTTGTATTGTTTTTTTTTTATATTATCTCATTCACTGGGTCTTTCTGACCCTTCCACTGCTGTAAAAAGTCTAATTCCTCAGTGTGGGATTAATTAAGTCTATATCTATACCTATCTATCTATAGCAGAAGGTGAAAAGCCTTAAGAGTGTTAACCAAGATAAAATCGTAGCCAAAGAGCACTGTAGAGTTGTCTGCACAGATCTCGAACTAACTTATTCAAACACCTGAAAAAGACTGGAGCACAAACTGGAGTGTAATTAATGAGCGAAGGCCAGGAAAAACAATGCAACAATTGCTAACGTGAATCGGCCAACATCGGCTCGGATGTCCATGAGAACGAGCCTGTACAGCACATTAGCACATCCATTCAGCTCACAAAGATGCACTGGAATCACCGGTGCAGTCGCATTCCATTTAGCCAGCTGTGTTATCTCTTCATGCAGTTACTTTTCCAAAGTGGTAATACCTGCACTGTGTGCAAAGTACAACAGAGGAAATGTAGAGGAATCTCACTGCTGTCAGCCACTTTGCTGCAAGTTTTATTCACATTGATTTCTAAAGATTAATTAGCATAATGTATGAATGTAGCATATTACGGCAGCCTTTTTGGTACAGTTTGCTTATAAATGTACTTTATTTTTCATCTAGGACTTGAATATTGCTGAATTTGAGTGAATACGGAAGGCCGGTTTTGTTTTCATGCAGACATTTGGACAGATTTGAATATGTGAAAGGTTTCTTCTTACATGGCGGTGCATTAAAAACATCAATGAACATTCATGATCTCAATATTTAACTAAGTAACCATGATTATCATTTTTGATGTAACCAAGTATTATTATTATACTTGCACCGCATAATATTTGCAATATGCAGCAAATTTTCCTCCGTTCTTTCAGCAGCTGTATACAAAATGTTTGTAAGAGTTACATGATGCATGGAGGTGCTCGGGATAAACTGGGAATAAGCTGAATTCTATCCCAGGCTGGGAAATTTACCAGTTGCCACATATCCTCCTAAAATATTGGCAGACTACTGTGTTTATATTCTAAGCCCTCTACTTTGGCAGACTACCAACAGTGATTTGGATATTATTTATCAACCAACATTACTAAATCTTTCTTAACCCAAACACTTTAACAAGAAAGAGTCAGAAATAATGAGGCGGATCAGGTCCACTTCTGAGCTTGTATTAGCATATAATTAAATAGCCCTGCCCATGTCTTTCCATTTGTGTAATACAGTTGCTCTCTCCACACAAAGCGTCTTTTAATTTAGGTAGTGTTAAAGGGAAACCAGTATTTAAGACAGTTTTGAAAAGGTCAAGATGTTGATGAAGTGACTTGAAATGTGTTGTAGAAAATGGCCTGTTGAACAGAGGACAGCGTAGAGGAGCATCGCAGATTGATTTCATATACTGTTGCAAATGAACTGCTTCAGTTTTGGTTTGAAATTAAAAATGACTTTCATTAAAAGTCTATTATTATCACATTTAAATGCAGGTTTCCATTAGAATGATTACTGAATTTCACAACATTGACTCTCTAATGTTTTCATCCAGCGTCTAGACTGCAGCAGCGGCTTTTCATCATGGTGCAGCAATTTCAGTCAGAAGCAATATGTCAGCTGCCCACTTTTCAGCACTGATCAATAAATACAAATTGTGCAGCTCTCATATGATCTGCTTAGCTGCGTAGAGGCTGTCTCACAGTGGCATTTTGGATGCCATTTCAATACAACTGTTCAGAGGTGAGTGATTAATTTCATAAATGTGCGCCGTCTCATCTGTCTCAATGTAGGTAACAGTAGTGCTGCTCCGTGGCAGGAATTTCAAGTCACCCTCTTCGCCTTCATCCGTCTTCTCCAGATGTTTTTTTAAATGGTTTTGAAAAAGAACAAAACTGGTGCTTTTGAGCAAATATCTTAAAACATAGCCGAGACCGTTTCAGCTCCTGTCCCATGAGATGCTGTAGATTCAGCGTGTTTGCTAAAATTAAATACAGCCCGAGGCATTGATGGCATCCATCTCTCATCCTGTCGTTTCCACTCCAACTCTTCCGCTCGTAGCACTCACCTCAGCTGTCTATAACCAGCTTATTGCGGTAGAGAGTCACCGACAAAGAACAGGTACAGGCAGGCACGTCCAGAGGGAGGGTCACACCCTGTCGTAACTTTGGAGTTCATCAACTTTCACAATAATTCCCACGATGTTTCGCTTTGGAAAAAAAAGTCGATGTTTCTGATTAGCATCACCTATTTTCATGAGTTTACCTCGTGTGTGTGTGTGTTTCTTTTATTAATTATATCTGGCTGAAAAAAGGGCGATCGTGGCTCAAAGAGTTAGTTCGTCCTGTAACCGGAAGGTTGCCGGTTCGAGCCCCGGCTCGGACAGACTCGGTCGTTGTGTCCTTGGGCAAGACACTTCACCCACCGCCTACTGGTGATGCCTAGAGGGGCCGATGGCACGATATGGCAGCTTCTGTCAGTCTGCCCCAGGGCAGCTGTGGGGAGTGTGAATGTGTGTGACTGTGAGAGTGAATGAATAGTGGAATTGTAAAGCGCTTTGAGGGCCCCGAAAAGCGCTATATAAATGCAATCCATTATTAAAAAGAACCCCATTGGTGGTGAAAATGCCCAACTAGCTTTCCAAAACTCTCAGTTCCAATTATAGGATTATACATTCCAGGATATTTTTGAGTATTACACAGACACAGACATCTTGTAGCTGTCCTTTAAACTTCCATCATTAAGAGCTTTTCCCCCCCATCCTAATTGTGATGACTAGAATATGGAAAATGTCCCCTGGAAACTGAATTATCGCCTTATTAAGTTTCTCCAGATCATCTAGAGCTCATTTGGATCTGGATTTATCGACCCCAGCCTTCAGCTGTACCCTGACGCCTGTTAGACATCATTGAATTTAATTTAATCTCAGCCCCATTATAAGCCAATTATCCTGAGGTGAGTCTTGTACCGGGACATGACCTCAGTGTCTTCAGTGGTAGCAGAGAGCTGGAGTCTGATAGTCATATACGGTATGTTATTATTCTGTATAGTAAAGATCATTTAATGTGATACTGAGCACAGATATGGTGGGTGGATAACAACTTTTTAGGCCACATCTACTCAAAAAAGGGGGGAAAAAACCCGAGTCCCACACAGACTCCTCTGGTTTCTTTTAGAGCGTACAGCAGTGGCTCCAGTAATGATGTTTGTGTTGCTCTGAGTGTCTGTGTGGTTTCCTCTCTTTAATTGACAGCGCTGACAGGCCACTGGTTGTGCTTCACATCCGCCAAACAAGCTAAAGCGAATTGTTTCCCTGTGGCTTGCCTCTCATTTCAGCCGAGGCCCAGGACGGGAATGCTCTCATGTGTTCAACCGACAGAAAACTCAAACGGGGAGTGTGTGTTGTTGTTTTTGTTGTTGTTGTTGTTTTCTCCCCGCCCATCTTTTGACTATGCCACATTAAAGGTCATCTCTTCTTGGAGAGCGAGAGTAAAAAAAGCGAAAATTTTTACGTTAAGTGATTGAGTGCGTTATCTGGTCATGTGTATGTGCGTGTGTGTGTGTGTGTGTGTCTAAGAGCTACACTGCCATCTGTCTTGCTGGTATAAGCTTTCGGCTGTTTTTGAAAACACCTGAAGATCTGACTTTTTGCAGATGCTGTTAGACAAGGAGATCTAAATCAACACTGGGCTATATGTCTCACAGTACAGTTTAGATTTTTTTTTCTCTATCCTCAGCCTGCTCCCCTTTTCTACTCGGGGCTAGCTAATTCACATTGTCCTCTGACAGCCTCTTCAGGTTCGTTATTTGCTGGACAGTTGGATGGATCCATTGCCACAGGCAGTGTGAGGAAGTAAAAGGCTTGTGTGTCTCCTTGTGAGACACACGGGCTTTGCAGTGGGGGTTATCTGCTTGGCCCTGCCTGCAGTGCTTTGAAAGCCCATTGGATGAATGGCAGGGTTTGCCACAGATGCTGCCAGGGTTTTGTGATGGTTGTTTTTCTTTGTGTTGTTTTTCCTTCTTGTCTCCCGTGGCCCTCTACTTCTCGCCAGACCTCTCAATGGCTCAAATGCTTCTTGTAGAGTGATGCTTCAGCTCCTCGTATCAGTTACGTGATAGTAGAAATACCCATTTGGTGTAAGCCTCTTCCTCGACTCATTTGATCCCAAATGCCAGGTTTATGTTGCATTATAAACAGCCGTTATTAGCACTCAGTAGCACAGTGATCACAGAAAGAACAATGGTACTTGTAGTCTCAATTTCCCCTATTTAATGGGCATACGCTTTTAATGAGCTGCTCCCTTTACGGCTCGCCACAGCAAATCATCTGTCTCAATCTCACCCTGTTCCCAGAATTCTCTTCTGTAACACTGCCCTCTTCATGTCCTCTTTCACTATGAATCTTAAGTGATTGTCCTCTTTTCCTCCTGCCTGGCAGCTCCATCTTCTTTCCTCAGTATATCCACATCTCTGCACTTGTCCAAACAAACTCAGCTTTGCCTCTCTGACTCTTATCTCTAAAACTGTTCAACCTAAACTGTTCCTCTAATGGACTCACTTGCAATCCTGTCCATCCTGGTCACTTGCAGTAAAAAATCTTAGCATCTTGAATTCTGCACAATTCTCCATACATCATAGCAGGTCTCCCTAACATCTTGTAAACTTCCTATTTGAGTCTCGCTGCTATCCTTCTGTCATAAATGACCCCCTACACTCGTCTCCACCCACTCTACCTTGCCTCTACTCTCTTCTTCGCATCTCTTGTGTAGTTGTTTTGGATGATCAACCTCAGGTATGTAATACCACAGAAAAACAGTCCACAGAAAAGCACAATAGCTCTCCTTTAGTGGTTAACACATCCACCTGACATGCAAAAGATCCCTGGTTTGCGATCTGTGCCAAATCAAATATGCTGATTCATCTGCTGTGGCGACCCCTCGCAAATAAGGAAGAAGCTTTTATAATAGATCTTTAAGGTTTTACTATAGTCTCTACAATTCTATATACCAGGACATTTTGCTCACCTGGGTTTGATTATTATAGCTTGAAAGCAATTTTCTGTGCCTCTGCTGGTTTTCTGCTCCAGCTGATTTGCTGAGCAGTATTTCCTGTTTCTTTTCTGTGAATGTTATATGAGATTGAGCAAGTCTTTGGCTGCAGTAAGCTTTCTGCCAGAAAAACTGATTTTGGTTGTTGGTTTAAGTCCAGCACAGATGCCTGTTTAGCCCCGGTCTGTTGTACCATTAAATGTCTTCCAGCTGGCTTTTCCACTGGCTTTTAAAAAAACAACAAATATACTTTGCCTTTGACTTCAATGTGCCTTTTGTTTATGACACAAATGAGTCCGAGCAATACAGTTAATTAAACATTAAACTATCTAAATATCTGTTTGGCTGCTCTGTACATCTCATGATGCTTATTAGTATTTTCCCACATTTTATAGATGAACAAGGACATGCTCTGTGGTTAAAATTTGATGGGGTTCACAGAGGAGAAGGTGAAAAAAGAAAGAAATACACCTGCAGTTCAGCATTGTGGGATCATTTCTCTTCATCTCTAACCATAAATAAAAAGGAGAGGAACTTCTTCTGTTTTCAGATCACACCCTGTAATATACAAACTGTCTGATGCAAGGTCGGATGCGAAGAAATATTTTTTAGGATGGACTAAATAATTCCACCTATGCTGTATTAAGCAGAAGGCTACACCACAATAGGGATGATTATATCAGTGCTGAAATGACTTTCAGCCTTGAATGCAGCAGCCTTGTGTAAGAATAGACCTCGGAGATATTTCGGGGATTAAAATGTAATAAGAGGCCAGACTTTCAAGAGCTGGGAGTTTAAACCAAATGTTTACAGGGGACATCAGTTAAGTGAGGCGAGCTGAAAGACGCGGCGTTGAACTGTGCTGATAGTCTGCAGTTACTTAATGTAGCACTGTGTCAGTGATTGTGGGGTCCAGATGGGGCAATAGAGCTGTGTTGGCAATGAGAGAGAGAGACTTTGTACTTTACTTTTTCATACTTAAAACATTACAGTCTATTCAGTGCGAGAACTGGTTAATAAAGGGCAAAGAACTTACCTTGCTACACTAGCATATAGTGGACATAGATCAAGTAAAACAGCATAAGGCTTTAACATTTGTCTGGTTCATCATTACTTTTTGTAGCTTTATAGGTTGTTTCGTATGTGTAAAATCGATAATAGAAACAGTGTTTGTATTGAAAACTAAATAAAATCCCTTGTGTTTAGGCCTGGTGGGTCACTGGGCTCATAATACCCTGACAGAAACCCTCACAGGTCCAGAGAGCTGGCTCCCCACAGTGCCAGAGTGATGCCGCACAGCAGCATTTCAAGTCAGAGCTTTTAACAAACCTTTTAAAAGGTTATCTTGCCAGCACTGTTTTATTTTCTGGGGTTTCACAATCAAATCAGGAATGGCTTCAGGAATCACTGCATTAGTTTGCATGACAGACTTTAATCTTTAATCATACTTTATATATATCATTTTTTTTTTTTATATATTAGCTGCAGGGCAGTAGAACTCAAACTCACACATCAGATGTTCCAACATAACATCCATGATCGCATGTGATGCTGTGTGTATGCACTGCAGCCAGGAACCTCTGGTTTCTCTTTCCTCCCACCCTATACCCTCTTACAGCCCTGCTGTGTTGCTAGCAAGGCTAAAAATAATGTCAAGTCATGAAGGCTTATGTTTTTGGTGTCTTTCTATTTCCAGACAAGTCATTTAGTTGGTTATATAGTTTGACATTGAGTCCTGGGCTGCAGCTTCGGCTTCCACACAGCACTGTGTGTGTGTCTAAATCAGATATTCAATCTTGATAATTGAAATGGATGGAGTAATTCTGGTGTGGCCTTCCCTCAGGTTTTTGGGGTGGGTGGGTTGGTGTGTGTGTGTGGGAGGAGGAGGGGGATAGAGTTGTATTTGGTGTTGTCTGAAATGATGTAGATCACGCTCTGCACAGAGGTGGGTGGGGCGCAGATAAGGGAGCACCGCTGCAGTTGAAATCGGGGTATCCATCACGCCGATGGACACCCCTTGCAGCCCCGTGTTGTAAGAACTCATCTCCTGAGCCTTTGTTATAGAACCTGGAGCCTGCCTCCACATTAATTAATCACACACACAAAGACACACACTCATGCAGCTCAACAGCAAGCCGTCTCACCTGGGCTTTGCACGCCTGCAAGGCCTAGAACAACGAACACAACGTGAGCGAACACACACACACAAACACACACACACACACACACACGTTTCCTCAAGTCTGTCTGATACCTGGAAGTTCTCAGGCCTGAATTAAAGAAGTGGCCAAACAAAATTTACTGTGCTTGGTTTTATCACAGCTTTCCTTTAAATCCCTCCTTTCTGTATCAGCATCGCAGTTTTCAACACACACACACGCACACAAATGAAGGGTGGAAATGCCTTTCACTGTAACCTTGACAAAATGTGTTGACGCTCGAGTATCTGGCAGCTGAAGTCAAGAGGTTAATGTACTTTGGGATGTGTGTGTGTGTGTGTGTGTGTGTGTGTGTGTGTGTGTGTGTGTGTGTGTGTGTGTGTGCGCGTGCACACACGCATGCTTTTTGCCTACGATAACATGATTAGCCAAAGGCTTAGCCATCACTTTTCCTCACCTTCCCTCTGCGACCACCCAGAAAACTCTGTGTAGACTCAACGTTGACATGCTAGTTGGGGCTAAATGGGATCACCAGCAGGGCTGCGGGTGTTCAGATCAGGATCAAATTGCAGGATTAGGGATCAGCCCTGGAGTTTGCATTACATTAACATTAGGATATGGGACACGTTGTATCTTGGAAACATTGTTTTGCTGAAAAAAGGCAGTGAGCTGAGGAGAAAAATTCAGAAAAGGATTTTTTTTAAAGACTGAATTTTCATAATATGAAAGCAGTCTTCAGGTCTGTGACACTTTGGCTGCTGTCAGTCTGTAGAAGGCCGAGGCTGCTATTTTTGAGGCGAAGCTGCTGAGTCAGGGTGTTTTTTCCGATATTCATTTATCTCTACTGGTAAATCTGGATGTGTTTCTGCTGGGTGCTCGTTTATATGTATGAAAGTTTTAAAAAGTAGGTAATCTGGTTTGGATGATGATATAGAACCGATGCTTCTCATGTGAAGCAATTGGCACCCAAGGCTGCTCGATCACAGCAGCACACTATCACAGGTAATTGCTGTATTATCAGAGACAGATTGTATGTAACTCCCAACTTGACCCAAGTCACTCACAGGGCGGTCTCCACCCGGAAAACCACCAAACTTTGCTTTAAAAAAAACAACAACCCCAAAACAATTTATTTTTTATTTAAGTGGATTTCTCAGAATTGTAGTAAGCGAAGTGAACTAAAAACTAACTAAATGAAAAATATAATAATAATATGAGCTGAATTAAACATGCCTCGGTGGGGTGGTGGTGGGACTTAAATGAAGGTGTAAAACTAAAGAAAGGGAATGAAGATAATTATTGCAAAACATAATGAGGCACAATTATTTCATCGGGATTATCTCGTTTTAATAATCAGTAACTGTGCAGCATGCTGTTCCCTGGCAGTTCTCATTTACTTTTGAACATATAAGTTAATTGTTTTTGAGTCGCTGATTTATTTCTAAACGCAAAGGAGGTAACATGCAGCGAAGGTTTGTGTTCCAGATTTGACCTGGGTTGTTAGGGTTATATTTCGTTAGTTATATTTCTGGCTGCTGGCATTGCGTCATTGCATAAATCACTTACTTTCTAACTGCTCCGGGGTGTTCATTAACACTCCACATGCACCGTGAACTTAATTTTACCTGAAGGGAAAAGTAATTATTTCAGGCTGTGCTGTGGAGGTGTGGGCTCAAGCTGGGCTTTTGTCCTCCTCGAAATGATCAAAAATGCAGCAAATTGTGACTTTAAAACAAATTTACTTAACATATAAAGATTTATTCAAGAGAACTGTACTTCCCCTCTGCTGCTGTTTTCATTCAGCCTTGTGAGTCTTCATGCATACTGTATAACGACAGTTTAGTTTCTTTGCTGAAACCTGTGGTGATGATCAATTAATCAGATGGCAATTGCAATTATGATTCTGGGCTCCTAACAATCATAAAAACAAGATAACTGGGATACAATGATTACTTTTTTTGGCGTCATTCTACTCAGTTGACTAATCAATCAATTTTACATGCAACCATTTCCTTTACAGTACCTTTTGCCACTTCTTAAAAGCCCCTGACTTTTTCCCTCCTATTTACTTGTTTTTTGTTTTGTTTTTTACATTTGAATGATATTTAAAGCTCAAAAAACACACAAGGTTTGCCTTAACAGTGCATCAGATTTTGAGGTCCTCGGTGGAAGGACAAAGCGTTGTTTTTCCAGTGCAATTCAAGGGGAAAGTTGACACCGTGGAGTAAAAATCTTCAGGCCAAAAGGCACCACAGATTGAGTCAAATTTTATGTGACCTGTAGTTCTAGAGCTGACTTTATTTTGTGAGGGCACATTTGCTTCACAGGGCTGCTGTGATATAATCTGCTGCTCCACGCTGGGGTTGGATTGTGCACAACAATGAGCTCTGAATAAGTGTGAAAGGCAGACGCGAAAGCTTCATCGAGGAGTTCAGTGTGACCCAGAGCTGGAGGGCACAGCTGGCTGTTGAGGTCACGCTTTGTGTTCAGTGTGTTGATGATGTAATCCACATGACACATACTCCAGCAAGAGGCCGAACATGTATGTAGATGTTGCATTGTCTTTTTCACTTAAAATATAATATTTTAGTTCAAGTGAGGAGTTTGAAAATGGAAAGCTTTTCATAGCCTAATAAATTACTACTCTAGTCATACTATCTAGTCCACAAACTCTGGCATTGCTGCTCTACTTTTCAGGCCCAGATGTTGCAAAGCTAAATGTGACATTTTGGCCCTTTTTTCTCAGCTAGGATTACGCTCCCTCATAGTTATCTGCTCAACAGAGCGATGTTTCTTTTGTTTTCATCAAAAGT
>NW_005187475.1:101699-125305 GCF_000239375.1 Pundamilia nyererei | reverse complement strand
GATATTAATGAGTTTTTTGGGTTCATTGAGAACATGGTTGTTGTTCAATAATAAAATTATTCCTCAAAAATACAACTTGCCTAATAATTCTGCACTCGCTGTACTTGTTGCCATTGTCACGTGGACGACCCATCGCTAGAAATGAAAGCCTATACTTTCCTACACTATTAGCACATCTTAAGGTTTTCACCTTGTTTTTTTATCATTCGGACTTTCATGTTATCCCACACAGATATAGAAAAAATACAAATTAGGAATATACTGTATACAGAAATAGGAATAGCTGCATGGCAACATGTGTGCAACGTGTGTATGCAGTATAAATGCAAATGTACTAACATGTGAAGTAATGGGTTGTAAATATGTGAAGATATTACAATATTTTTCTATAATGCTTGGAAATGGATGTAAATGGATTCATGTTGACCGCAAACTGAATAAGCAAGATTTGTGTGTGTGTGTGTTTGTGTGTGTGTATGCGTCAGTGAGAGAGCAACCACACATTTGTCAATCTCCCTAACTAGCTCAGTCACTCATGCACACACCCACATCACAGATTACAGCTCTGACTTTGCTGCCTGATTGCGTGAAGTGAAGGTTATTTTGTTCTGAATAAGCAAACAATGCATCACTCTCCTGTCCAGCACTCACATCCGCTCACACGGTGCGACAGTGTAGGAAGGGAAGGATTCAGTTGGTGTTACTGAGTGGTAGAGCACATTCAAAGTTTTCAACTTGGTTAATTATTATGCTGTTAACACTGAATTTCTCCTCCATGTGCGGGTCTGTGTGAATGGAGGATTAGTGCGGCCTTTACAGGTGACGGATAACGATGCCTTCAAAGTGTGCTGCTTTCTTTTTTACTTCATCCATCATTCTATTTTTTGCTTTTTTTCTGTTAGATTAAGGAGGAGGGGGGTAAGAGGTGAATGAGGACACAAAGGAAAAAAGAAAACAAGGTGGTGAAACTCTTTAAAACGTGAAGTTAAACACATTGAAGAAGGAGAACGGATTGATGGATGCCTCAATAAAAGACAAGTGGGTGTTCGAAGAGGAGCAACTGGATGGATGATTCACAGGGACAGAAGGATACTGTTGGTTAATGACTTTTGGACCTTCACACTCCCATTTTTCTGTCATCCCTCTCCCATTTATTCTTATTCTCTGTCTTAGTACAGAAGGGTAATCATTCTTGTCTTTGCAGGACACTGGCTCTTTCATTTTTCATTTTTCCGTCCATTTCTCTCTCAATCTTGCTGGGCTCTATAGGTTATCTCAGTCTTCTAGTAGCATTTGGCAACATCAGCAAAAGTGAACAGGAACTTTAAATTCTGATTTTCACATGACAACAACTTATTGGAGCCAACCTTCATGGGTAGATAAATCTCAGGACTGTAGCCAGCAAGGCTCAACTTTCATGTTGCAAAGACTTGTAGTTGTAGTGAAATGTATGGGAAAAGAATGGCTTTGGCTACTTTATTCTCTGTAAATAATTTTCTGTCAGCCGTCAACAGAGGTGTGGTCACTGATGAGCAACCAGTTAATCCCAGCCAGACTTTAATGAGTGGATGTGACGGCTGGCAAACGGTTGGACAACATCCTTCTGTCACTCAAAGGAGGCACAACTTTAATAATCCAAATTTTATGTTTCAGTACCCCTGACACTGCTACGAAGGGATAAATTAGGTATAGAGACCAAAATCATATCTGTACTGAGCTGTTAACACGTTTATGTCACCCACATCGTTGGGCATTTTAACGTCAGAATTTTTGGACGTTGACTTACTTTTAGAGCCTGCCTCAAGTGGTCATTAGAAAAACTGCAGCTTTTGGCCTTTAGAAACAAGCAGCAGCCTTCTGGAAGTGGAAATATAAAGCCAGTTTTGCAGTTATTCTAAATCCCATTATGGCTTTTTCCAAAACAGAATCAATCCCCATGAACTCCTGTGGTAAAACGCTAGACTAAACACCTTTAAAACGCAAGTTTTGGAAATGTTGATTTAATTTTTCAGTCCCAGAGATTACCGCTCGCCTAACTTGAATCTCTCAACAAAGCGTGGACAGTCCATTTGCAAATGCAAATAAATCCATGTAGAATAATGTGTGGAGTTGTGCTGCATACATTTAGTCTTTGTTCCCCTTCCTGTCCCTTTTATCCCAAAGGGGATAAAAAGTTCAACATATAACTTTCGTCAAATAAATCCATCTTTATCCTTTTCACCTTGACATGCAGATATCAGTTTCAAGCTAAAGCCAGAAGGCAGACGTGATAACCACAAAAATAAACAGAAGCAATAGAGTAAATAAAAAATATAAGTTAAGGAGACAAAGCCACTGAGAGACGGTGCTGAAAAGAGCCTTCACCAATAAAATACTTGACATGTTTGTATGCAGCATTTTTCTGTGTATCTGCCAACTTGCATGCAGACTTAGCTTGTTGCTGTGGGCAATAACAGCAACGAGCCCAGAACTATTTGTGGATACGTGGAGAGAAATTTTGACTAATGTAAGAATTCCCCCATGGCGACAAGCCCACTGCCTACAGCAAATATCAGAAGGCCTGCCCTCCCCCTATACTGCTCCATCTTCATAGCAGCATGGCTGTGGTTCTCCTCCTCCTCCACTACCACTCGTGTTTTACAGAGGCATCAAAGACTCTGCCCTCTGCTGAGCCATCTGCTTCCTTACTATGTGCACAGTCGCTAACAGAAACAAAATCCTCAGCAGCGCACACATCACCTCCAAGATCATCAGACTTTGCTTTCTCAACCTCACAGACCTCCGCCGGATCTCATCACGGCTTTTTTTCTGTGTGTGTGTGTGTTTGTGAAATCCCATCTGGACATTGACACAAATCCTGGATCTAATAAAGGGAAGGGAGAGAAGGGGGGGCTGATTTTAGCAGATTCTTGGCATTGTGACCCTGCACAAGCTGTCAAACTAACATCACAGATCTTAAAGCCCCAATACATCTGTGCACTCTCTGGAAAGAACAAAAAGACAAGTGTTCTTCATTTTATGAGGCATCAATCAATGAGCAGGAACGCAAGGTCGTAGCTAGCTGCTATTTTTTATTACTGATCAACCTGCCAGCTATGTATGTTGGTATTTGCAGGGTTTATCTGCACTCAGAAAGCAGCCTGTTATTTTATATAAGGTTGATCATGCTCACACTTGAAATCTTTGGAGGGGACTTCAAGTGTGAGCATGATCGACCTTATATACAATAAAGGACTTTTTGGGAGTGATGGGGTGGAGTACACTCAGGACAGGGTAACCACTGGCAGTCACTAGAAAGTCTAGAAACCATTACGTTCCTCACAAATACTTTCCGTTTCAGTGTTTTCGTATGTGGCATTAGTATTCTGGGCACTGTTTTGCCATCTGTATCTCTCACATCTCACACACACACACACACACACAGAGGCAGATATAAGATCAGTGAGCAGAGAGGAAGCACAGCGACAGGACAATGGACGGCAGGAAAGTGTCTCGTCCTCTCTTTGTTGCTCTGAAGGCTTCAGTGAACAGAAAATGTGAGATGGATGAAAAACAGGAAGGGCAAGTGACTACAACAGTAACTGTATCTGCTGACACTTCCAGTTACACGCTTCCTTTATTACTGGAGTAAGAGTTTGAAAAAACATTAAAAACAGATGACCATAAGACATCAGTATTGCTTTAGTGTTAATCTCTCATTATAAGTTGGCTTTTTGTCCCATTTCTGATCATTTTAATGCTTAAATGCTGATTTTTCTGCCACTGTTCGTCTTAATCTCTTTATGTGGGACTGCACAGCATCATCCCACATTTTTATTGGATCTGGTTTCCAACTGCAGGAAGTCTGGCTTTAATGCAATGGATGTGAGGGAAGAAGGGAAAACTGTTATCATGGATCAAGCAGAGGTTAACATGTCGCCGTCTTTTGCTGCTCGTGCAACGCCCAAATGGAAAAAAATTGTGAGTCTATGCATTTTACTAGACAACGACAATAAAACATGATAGAGAAAAGGAAATACAGCAACATTAAAGCTGACGAAACAGCTTATAACTTGGTGAATACAGTTTTTTTTCTTTTCTTTCCATTTTCCACTGTGGAGAATTGTGACTGGAGTCCATATATTATATGAGAATTTCTCTCTCTCTCACTCAAAAAAATAAAAAGGTGGCAAATCTAAAAAACGAGATGTACCAACCTATCTGTGCACCCTTACTGAAACCTAGAGACGATTACCTCAGTTATTAAGATGAAAAAAGGAATACATGAGTGTGAGAAGACATCCTAATGCCTACTGTAATTTGCCTGTATGGGGTACCAGAGATCTGTGCTTGTGAACAAATTCTCAGACTAGTTTTCCGCAGTAGTAACGTGTCCTACATTTAGTTTGTGGATATCTGATCACCCTACTCTCGTCTGTCTGCAGTGTAACTGCAGCCTGAGATCCTGTGAGTGATACTCAAGCCTGGGGGTATTGCTTTTGTGTTTGATATCTCATTATTTGAATCGGTCCACAAACATCTAGCAGATGCAGCCATTTAGGACAAACTGGTCACAAAACCAGTACCCTCACTTTATAGTTAAACTTCTTGAACGCTCCTTTCAGTCAATTTAAAGGCTATTCATCTCAGATTTGTTAGTTTAATATTGGTTAATTTAAATCATCAAACTTTGGCAAATTGTGGCCCCAGGGGAGGCTGTAGCTCAGTAGGCAGAGCAGGTCATCTACTAATTGGATGGTTGATGGTTTGATCCCTGTATGCACCTGTCTGTATGCCAGAGTATCTTTGGGTAACATACTGAACCCCAAGTTGCTCTCTGATGCATTCATCGGAGTGTGATAGAATGGAAAGCACTTACCCGAAGAAAAAGTGCCTGTATGAATGGGTGTGAATGTGTGAATGAGGCGTGATGTATAAAGTGCTTCGAGCGCTCGAGTAGAGAAACACTCTGTGAAAACCAGTGCATTTAACATTTATAGAACACCTTTATTTCATTTTTTCCCATTTTTTTAAAAAAGATGTTTTAAACTTTATTCTATTTAGATTTCTAACTGATTCTTTTAAAAAGTTCATTTACTGTGTAGTTTCTACTTTACTGAGCTGTCTTGTCTCATCATACCGCCTTTATATTTTATTGAGCTATTCTACGTTTTTGTTGCGTGTGTTGTGGATCTCGGGATCTCATGTAACTAATGCACATTTGCTAATGTCATCAATTGTGCAACTTTGTACACTTATAGACTGTATAGGAAAAAAAAACAAAACAAAAATACTGGTAAATTCAACCCTTAACATTTCATATATCGAAAATTGAATCAATTCTTTTAATGGCTGGTTTCTGCAGAGGCCATGAAGCTCCCAGTGCACAGTTTTTGTGCTGATGTTAATTCCAGAGGAGGTTTAGAGCTCTGCACTCGCTGAGTCTGTGGACTATTACTCGACAACCCTAAATCACTCGAATTCAAAGATTCAGAGGAGAGGCCCAATACTTTTTGTCCTTTTTTCCCCTCATTGGTTATTTGGTATTATATAGACAAACATTTTGAAATATTATTCTGGTCACATCCCAGTGAATCTCCAAAACCTCTTTAGTTGACACCAAAATGTGGGTATTAACGGCAAAGAGCTTTGGTATTATCTGGTAATGAATGTGCTTACTGTTATTCACATATGTATCTGAGATGTGTAATTATAAACCTTTTTACAACTGGAAACAGTGCAAAATAGTTTCTCACTGTGATGACTCTAAAGAAATAATAGATATTTCTAGGGAGTGAGCACAGTAGTTGTGATGGACAACAGTGTCTCTGTGCCTCGGGCTGATGATTCAGCGATGTGTCTAATGGAAAGCTTTTAGCCGCTTTTGAATCTTCCCACCACTCACAGAGGAACATAAACCAACAGATCCACACAAAAAACAAACCAGCCGCCCTCTCTGGTTTTCATCTTAACTCGAGCCACTCTGCAGCCGCATCTTTTTCAAACTTGCTTTAATGACTTGGTATGTCCTTATTATTATTTCAGTATGTTCTCCGCCCTCGCTGCTTTTCCTTCTACCTTCACTCCCTGCCCTTCTCTCTAGGTCAGCCTCCTGATGCTGATTCGCTGGTGTTTTTGTTTCCCCTGTTTCTCTCCCATCCTTTGCCTTTTCTTTCTCACCTTTAAGTGGTCAGATACTGTAACTCCTATCTGGTGTTTATAGCAAGTATGCAGGAACTAAAAGCTTTACTCAAGGCTCTACTCTGCATGCATAATGATTTATTGAGGTGTTGGGATTGTTGGGTGGGGGAGCTTGGATAATGACGGTGCTGAAATGATGGTTTGTGTCTCTCTGTGTGTCTTCCCTCCTGCTATGAGGCTAATCACTGGAGATAAGCAATACTCCTGCCGTTTCATCAGTGCCGATAATCGCTACCTCTCACCATCTGTCGAGCAAAAATAATTTATTCAACCTCCAAACATATCTTCTAGCTTCTGCTGTTTATTCACCGCTTTTCTAGTGAGTGTGGCGCCAACACCTGTTGTCATCCCTGCTATAAAAGGAATGGTTTGCTGACTAACAAGCTTTTAACATTTTGAAAGAACTTCACGGGAGTTTTTGCTCATTTCAAAAGTTCAGCTTGAGAACTTTTGTTACCAGCTTGCTGTCTGATATTCCTCTGTTTTTTATACCGGGTGCTATATGTAACAGACAAAAGCCTGCGTGAGTGTGTAATCTGTTTTTAACCTTTTGTTCTGTGTTCCTTCTAGGAAGTATAAAAGGAGCGACAATAGTGGATGCTTTGGATACCCTCTACATCATGGAGATGTTTGAAGAGTTTGATGCTGCTACTGACTGGGTGGAAAAGAGCCTTGACTTCAACGTGGTAAGTTGCGTGTGTGCTCTTGTTATGGTCAGGTATATAGCAACAATAAAATATTGAATATTATATTTTTTTGTGCAGGTAAATATTTAGATTTTCTTGATATATACGATATAATTTGGAGGCTACGTCGCTCACCCCTACTACCCACTGTCCCACTGTGTAGCCCACAAAAGCATCCAGTATTAGTAGTGCATGAGTCTCTTCTATTCTGCTGAAGTGAAACAATATTTAACTGCATCACAGAATTACTGTGCGGGTAATCAAAGGTCCTCGACAGGTGTTATGTTGAACCAGCATCCTTCTACCTTCTAACATATATAACTCTCTGATAAATTATTAGCAGAGTAAGGTGAGTTTCAGTTGTGTCAACTAGACCACAGCTTGTGGTTAAGTAAAAGTTATGTAAACATGAAATGAAAAAGCTTTTGGCGTAGCCGGTCTGAAACGCCTCCGAGGTGGTGTTGCTTTACAGTTAGTTTCCTCTTTGCTGTGTTAGCTCTCCTGCATGGTATGCTGAACAAAAACTAACATAGAACTGAGCTGACTAGATCGGCTTGCTGGCAACAATATCTGTTTCGGGATCAGAGCAATATCTGATCCAAATATCGGATTGATGCATTCGTAGCGAAAATGCCTCAAACATTTTGCACAGAAGACCAGTTTTCCTATAGGTCAATAAAAGGGTCATTGAAGAATAAGGTTCTAAAATGTCTTTTAATTTCCTGATAATTTGCTTGTAGGTATTTAATTTGAAAATGATTTCCTAAAGACTGGTAGAAAAGAGTCATAGCTCATGAATTTGACCTTTTTATACCACCATAGTGGATTATAATGAAGACTTCAGCTTTAATTCAAGAGGTTTAATAAAGTATTGCATTATTAAATTTTAAGAATTTAAATGCATGTAAATTTATGGTTCTTAGGCCATGCATTTTTAAATAAACTAATAAGATGGGAAAAAAGTGTGTGTGTGTGTGTGGGGGGGGGGAGAGTCAAATTTCATTCAAATAATCATCAGTACAAGCATTTTTTATACTTTCCTCTATAAAATTGACATACATTTAACTGGGTTTCACTAAATATTTCCCCCCCGATCATCCATGCTCCACCTTCCCTATTTGAGAATCACCGGCTTGGCTACTAAACAGTGGACGAATGGCACTTGAATACCTGAAGATAAAATAGAGCAAAATCTCAACTTTTTTTTTTTAAATAACTAACTCCTAACTCCCTCAGAAACTTTTCATATATAAATTCCTTACTTTAATTTAAAAACAAAACCAAACGTGTATTAGTTCACATTCACTTATACAAAATAAACGTGGTGTACACATCTCTCTGTTTATATCTGGTGACATGATCGTGTGGTGGTTAGCACTGCAAGAAGGTCTAGTTTGAGTACTTTGTGTGTGTAATTTGCAAAATCCACAATAACTGTGGTGGTTCATGTATTTGGATCTTGAAAAAAGATTGATTTGGATTATTCATGTCATGTCATAAATTATCTTCTAAGTGTTCCAAGTGTCTGGCATCTAAATAACTGCAGAGATGAAACTAAACTCAAAAAGCAGTTAGCAGCTTTGGTCAAGTGGTGCTTACACTCAGCATTGTTTAGTTTGTCATGTGACGCTGAGTTTCTTGCAACAGCAAATGAAATCACAACTGTTTGCTCACAGATTTCCTGAATACAACAGCCCCACTTAAGAAAAAAAAAAAGAGTCTACTACTGGCGGAAATCCCAAATTTAGATCACCACCTGTGTGCTGAGCTTCGAGCCAAATCAGTTCTCATTTTGAGATTTGTTCCTGACCAACACAGAGGAGTGAAAATAAATTCTTGAGAAGGTGTGATGTTTACTGTCAGTCTTAAATGGTCTTACAAGAGGAGGTGTTGTGTATACAGACATTTAATTGAAAGTAAGAAAGATCACATTTGGAGGCCTGGTTTGTTTTCTGCCCATGTGTCTCCACTGAGTCATCACTTGGAATTTAAAAGCTTTTTTAATCCACAACACGCTGAATTACAGAAGTATGGATGTCTACTCAGTATAGCACACTTAAAGAAATGCTTCAAGTTGAAAGGTCCTTACCAAGGACACATGCTTTCACGCAGCACTCCTGAGGCTGTAAAGTTTTACTGTGAGCTTGTGAAAAATAGCAAAACATGTCATTACTTCCTGTAGGTCACACGGTGCTACTTTCCAGTTTGAAAGGCATGTTTTTATTGGAAGTTTGAATGAATGTGATCCAGCCTATGACCTAATGTATGAAATCTGACCTTTATATAGATACATGAAAAGGTGAGCAGGTGTATAAATACATATCACAGTGAGGGCTCTTTGTTGCTCTCTTAACTTGGATGTTAGATGAACCCTGCTTGTGAATGTATCTTAGACTGCATATAAAAATGAATGGTACAAACACCACGTTTGGAAGAGAGCGTGTAGTGTTGAGTAATTGGCCTAAATACACTCCTGTAATAAGTTGTACTAAAAATGATTCACATAATACCAACAGCACAAACGAGATCCCAAAACCAAATTCAATGAGCGGATATAATGCAGCAGAGAAGTGACTACAGCTATAGTAACTAGCTCAGCACTTAAGTGTTACACAAAGCTAAGGCCCATAGTGTTGTGAACTTAAGCCTTAATACTATTTAAATGGGTAAATAAAAATTCACTGATGCTAAGCCTAGAAACCAGTGGGTGATGGGGAACTGGCTATATCCGTCTTTTATATACAGTCAGTGCATAAGCATTAGTTTCCCTTTATTTTAAACCAAAGATCTCTAAAAGTTGATTTTGGATGTAGCGTCATCCAAATGACTTCTTCAGTCTTCCTGAAGATGAGTGACGAAACGTTTCTCCCACAAAACGCTATGTCCAGATGAACAGAATTAACTTTTGGAGATTTACTTTCCTGGATGATTGAGAATGCATCAAGACGTTAAACCAAAGATGTTACCACGTTTTTGTACAGGAAGCAGCCTGTGAGCATGCACATTTTTTTTTAACAGCAATAACAGTTTAGTTTTATTTAAAGTGCATTTCCATTGCTAAGACATAGGCTTGTGCTCATTTTAAGGATAAGACACAATTTAATAAAGATACTAAGCTCTAAACTGCCTGACATTCCAGTATTTAATGCAGGAAATGTGTCCTCAGTGATATTATATATAGACTAATGTAATTTTCTGCTGTCTATAAGGTTAGAAACAATTACCTGGTGTTCCAAAGAGCTCTGCTGATAATGGATCCCAATACAATAAATGCGTTACCAACAATAAATGCGTTACCAAAATTGTTAAAAATTATGCCACTTTGACTCTCCTGAACATCTGGAAACATCCAGGAAATTGGTGTATTGACGCTGAATTCTGTTCCATAATGGTATCAATAAAAACCCAGAGAGAGAGCCCACGTACAGGTATAATGTTTGATATGTTGCTCTTGAGTTTTCCAGGTTTATTATTCATCAACTTGTAATTGTATGCTCATGGTGCAGGAGTTTACTTCTAATGAGCGTATGTGAATATGTAAAGCAAACAGTGAATAATATTAAAGTGCTTTTAGAGCACTTTCTGCACAAGTTGCTCAGTATTTACATACATTTACACAAAGGAACATGTTAAACTTTAGTTTGTAGAAAGTTGCGAGCAAGCACACGGGATCGTAATTGCCACCTGGGGAATATTGATTCATCAGATATAAATCCTGTCAACTAGAACTTCTCAGCTGTTATGACCACTCGTGGAAGGGCTTATAATTCTAATAAAAGATTACACTTAAAAGTTACAGATCTAGTGCAGATTTCTTACACAAAGTTTGACGTGGATATCTCATCTACTGTATGTCATTTCTGCTTTTGCTGATTAATTGTGTGGGCACATGTTAAAGAGTTAAACACAAACATTTTCCCTCCTTCCTTTGATGTTTGCCGTCCTCATTATAACATCCCCGTTAAGAGCTCCTCATTAGGGGGAAACAGCAAAGCAGTTTCTTTGTCTTTCTTTTAGCATGGTTCTGATATTAGATTTATGAAGTCTAATTCTGAAAACCAAAACATACATCCACCAAACATGATATATAAAAGCTCAAGTAGTGTTGTCAGTTATTCCTTCAGATCAGCTTTAATCCTCATTACTGTCTCCGAAACTGTGCATGTTTTGGATGTTTTACTCGTTGAGGTTTCCACGTCTGAATTTTTGGTACCACTGCTTTGTGCATAATCCTTACTGATTTCCAGTATTTGCCAGCAGTCGCCCTGTCAGTCAAACGGCATTGTAACAGCAGGAAGCCCATTGTTTTGTGATCATTTCCTGCAGTAGCATAATGTCGAGATGTAAAGCTGCTTTTGATATTCCACTAAAATGCTTTTTAATGGGAAGGTTTCTGTAGGCGGCTTTGAAACCACCCTCACTGGGGTTAAAATATCAGCTGAGTTAGCCGATGTAGGTCTGACAAAAAACCAACCCAGATTTCACTGAAGAAAAACACTAACCGGCATCACATATCATTAGCAACAATTAAGCATTTGGAGTGAAACGAAGCAGGAAAACGAGTATCAACAGTCAGAAGAAAAGGTTTAACTTTACGTTTGGGTTGCTTATTTTTGAAGCAAAGGAACAAGGCAAACGAGTGAAAGAGATTAAAACAAAGAAAATAATAGCAGTTGTTTGAGACTTATTAATATTAAAGTGATGTCATTACTAATGCGTTTGCCATTGAAATGTGTACAAAGAGGACATGAAGTACATAGAGCATAAATATTTCTCTAATATTAGGCAAAGTCAGTATTCTCCAGTACTTTCTGTATGTGCTTGCCAGGATTATCGTCCATCCTATAGGCCATCATCAGGCTACCACAGAGGCTTACAGTCCTTAAGGTTGGATGGAGTCATCCAATTTTTCTATGACTATATTTGCACCACATGCAATAATATTTGGCAAGATTGTAATACTCTTTTTTTTCTTAAAAATAGGATAAGCTGTTAAGAAGATGGATTGATTAATGAAATTCTTCCTGAAGAGCCATATGTCAGATCATCGTTTAGAGATCCTCCCTCCTCCTTTGTAAACCAATAGATTTTACTCTTGCCTGTGGGATCACACAATCTGTGTATGTAGCGACTGGAATGGTGTCCAAAGTTTGCTTGTACCACAACACCTGAGAAAGTGTGACACCTCACTTAGAGTCTTTGAGACTTTAAAAAAAGTATTTAGTCAGCCACCGATTGTGCAAGTTCCCCCACTTAAAATGATGACAGAGGTCAGTAATTTGCACCAGAGGTACACTTCAACTGTGAGAGACAGAATGTGAAAAAAAAATCCATGAATCCACATGGTAGGATTTGTAAAGAATTTATTCGTAAATCAGGGTGGAAAATAAGTATTTGGTCACCTCAAACAAGGAAAATCTCTGGCTCTCACAGACCTGTAACGTCTTCTGTAAGAAGCTTTTCTGTCCCCCACTCGTTACCTGTATGAATGGCACCTGTTTGAACTCATCATCTGTATAAAAGACACCTGTCCACAGCCGCAAACAGTCAGACTCCAAACTCCGCCATGGCCAAGACCAAAGAGCTTTCGAAGGACACCAGGAAAAGTATTGTAGACCTGCACCAGACTGGGAAGAGTGAATCTACAATAGGCAAGCAGCTTGGTGTGAAAAAATCAACTGTGGGAGCAATCATCAGAAAATGGAAGACATACAAGACCACTGATAATCTCCCTCGATCTGAGGCTCCACGCAAGATCTCATCCCGTGGGGTCAAAATGATCATGAGAACGGTGAGCAAAGATCCCAGAACCACACGGGGGGACCTGGTGAATGACCTGCAGAGAGCTGGGACCAAAGTAACAAAGGTCACCATCAGTAACACACTACAACGGCAGGGAATCAAATCCCGCAGTGCCAGACGTGTTCCGCTGCTGAAGCCAGTGCATGTCCAGGCCCGTCTGAAGTTTGCCAGAGAGCACATGGATGATACAGCAGAGGATTGGGAGAATGTCATGTGGTCAGATGAAACCAAAGTAGAACTTTTTGGTATAAACTCAACTCGTCGTGTTTGGAGGAAGAAGAATACTGAGTTGCATCCCAAGAACACCATACCTACTGTGAAGCATGGGGGTGGAAACATCATGCTATGGGGCTGTTTTTCTGCCAAGGGGACAGGACGACTGATCCGTGTTAAGGACAGAATGAATGGGGCCATGTATCGTGAGATTTTGAGCCAAAACCTCCTTCCATCAGTGAGAACTTTGAAGATGAAACGAGGCTGGGTCTTCCAACATGACAATGATCCAAAACACACCGCCCGGGCAACAAAGGAGTGGCTCCGTAAGAAGCATTTGAAAGTCCTGGAGTGGCCTAGCCAGTCTCCAGACCTCAACCCCATAGAAAATCTGTGGCGGGAGTTGAAAATCCGTGTTGCTCGGCGACAGCCCCAAAACATCACTGCTCTCGAGAAGATCTGCATGGAGGAATGGGCCAAAATACCAGCTACTGTGTGTGCAAACCTGGTAAAGACCTATAGTAAACGTTTGACCTCTGTTATTGCCAACAAAGGTTATGTTACAAAGTATTGAGTTGTATTTTTGTTATTGACCAAATACTTATTTTCCACCCTGATTTACGAATAAATTCTTTACAAATCCTACCATGTGGATTCATGGATTTTTTTTCCTCTGGTGCAAATTACTGACCTCTGTCATCATTTTAAGTGGGGGAACTTGCACAATCGGTGGCTGACTAAATACTTTTTTGCCCCACTGTAATTTATTACTGTTTATTTTCACTTAAATAGCAAAGTCCTGAATCTTTTGAAAGGCAAAGAGGAATAGAGTTGGAATTGTTACACTCTTGGGATGGTTTGTTCATTACAAAACACTGAAACAACATTTCTTGTGATGAGATAAAGGGACTTATAGGCCGGTACAGTTAGATTTTTACAACTGGCCACGCAAGATCTGTGGATACACTTTGATCTGATGAGTTGTTGCTGGGAACATTATCTCCTGGGCTCATCTTGTTTCAGTCCTTAATTAGTTCTCTGCTTGGAAAAGCCCATGCTTAGTCAGTTTCCTGTGCGGAGTGTAATGGACCGAATGTTGCAACATCAGGAGACTTGACTGCTTGCCTGCCAGCTCTGTCAGGAGTGAGATAATGTCACACTGCTGCTGACTCAGAGGGTCATTGTCCAGCAGTTTAAAGCAGTGTTGGCTTCTTCACACAGTCACAAAACACTGCAGGATGACTGCTGGCTGAAGATGTTTCCGTCTTTAAAATTAAATTAAAGTATTTTTAAAATTTTGACTTTGATGTAAAGCATCATCTTTTAGCTTATTAAACCTCCGCTGCCAATAGACATTAAAACGTAGGAAGAAGTATTCATTGTACTTTTGGATTACAGCTGCCTAAGTGTTAAAACAAATAATTAAATTGTAATTAGAACGAATTAGTGCTGCAATCTCCCCACTCAATCAGTCACTAAGACTTGGGGATGAAAAAAAGACAGGACACATTTTGTGTGGCACATAATTTGTTTTTTTCCCCTCCCCCTTGCAGAGTCTGTTATCCTATCTCTAGTCGACAGCAGTGACTTATGAGAGCTGTCAGTCAAGCACAAAAACTTCATCCGCCTCGGGAATCTGTTCATAAAGGACGGACGTGAGAGAGAAATTACGCTTCATTGTTCGACTACTGAGACAAATGGCTATACAACTTTACATTTTTTGTTATTTTTCCCTCCATTAATTCTGCCCAGAAATAAATGTATTGTGTTTTTAAAGATGGCACACTTTATCTCCGGCTTTTAAGGCGGTTTTTGGTACCTAAAGATTTCTTTAAAAACTTTGGAAGTCACTTCTCTTTTTCAGGCTGCCGTACGTGTGCCCTTCAAGGTATGCAGTGCTTTATCAGCATTCTTTGTTTTTTCCTGTCAAACTTAAAAATATGCTGATGAACCAATGGTCAGAATAACTCAAATTTTGACACATACATTAAGGGATGTCTACCTTTGCATAAACTATAACAAAGGATTACATATTATTAACCAAGTAGTTCTTTAAAAAGTCACACAACTGTGTGTCATACATTTGCAAAAGTAATGCTTGCATACTAGACTAGTATTTATCTTGTGTTTTATAGCTAATTTGTTTGAATTTAACAATACTAAGACTCATCACTCAGAGCAATGACATTCAAATAATACTTTTTAATAATACTAATAATACTATAATACTAATTTTTGTCTAACATTGTTTATTTTATATAAAAAACTCTTTATGATCCATCTCTATGGATACATATCTAATGCTAATTCAATTCCAGCATTTTGCTGAAAAAGCATAATATTCATAAAAATAGACAAATATCGTCATTACTATTAGACTTTACCATTAGATGTGATTTCTGTTTTCCCTGGTATCTTCTGAATAGGGTCGTGCACTAGTTTAGTGTCAGAGAGATTAGTTGTTCTGTCTTGGACCTCCTGAACAATTTTTGTCCATTCCAGTGATTGTTGGAAATTTTTCAGTTAACCATTCCTTAGTCATTGCTTTCTCAGCTGCAGTTTTCAAATATCTGTCTAAAGTTGGCAGATTCCCCAAACACATAACATTAAAATCAAAGTTGATCTATGGGCAGATTGATGATCTTTCTGTTCCCACATCCAGCCAGTCAGAGCAAACTAAAGAATGGTCCTGAAAGACTTCAGGAAGTGTCTTTTTTTAAATATCAGTTTTGCTCACTAAACACTAAAGCAACATCTTGGATGGCCTGCCCACAGGGGACCGTAATGTTGGACCGATAATCCTGTTAAAATGCTCCAAAATAGAAAGGAGAGGTGTGACTCCAGGCTGTTGGCTACATTTGAGCACACCTGTCAGACAGAGTGTCCACTACCCAACTGGATGACATTTAACAGTCATGGGGAAATTACCTGCAGAGATCAAAGACATTTTTGTACCAAGCTGTAAACATACTGTGAGGGTTTCTGGATTGCTGCCCGGGAACAATATGTTTCAGATGGTTTGGAAAATTTGGTGCTGGTTCTCAACTAAAAACATTCGGTAGATCCCTTCTTTGATGTACCATCCTTAGCCATACACAAAGCATGGCTAACCCTAGTTATTCAAAACTTCTGAAACTTTTAGTGAGGGAATTTCCTTCTTCTTGGTCTGTCAGAGATCACTTACCAGAGTAACCCCACCCCCAATCTGGAGAAACCGAGTTCTCCCCTTTTCTGAGCTTGCCTCGAATAGTTAACATGCCTTAACTCCTTTATAAAACCTGCCACATACCTAATGTTGTGCATTCAAGGAGTGACGCATGGAAAGGAGCATGCAGCACACATGATTTGCTTCAGTATAAATGCTCCTTGTTATCGCATCATTACATATTTCAACCGGTGTAACAGTCCTCTTTTGTCCTTGGCCAATCGTGCTTGCCAAGTGGTCCTGCGCAAGTTTCCTGAATGTCCTCCCTGCACGAGTGAACCTGATCTCACAAGATTTCCACAACCCTACTCATGCGGCGTACGCGCACGCCTCCTGAGCAGATGCTTTCATGCAAACACTTTGTGGGATAAGCCACTTTCTCTTTCTTTCATCCTGGCTCAGTTCTAACACACTCATTTGGCTACTCGGTCATTCGTAGCAGCGCGGAGAAACCTGGTATTCAAATTTATTCAGCTGTTTACAGCATCAGCCTGAAAATATCTGTCTAGACTGTGAAAAGCTCACCTCTGTCTACTCCTCCCTGAGGCCAAGAAGAAGCCCAGGAACGTTTCAGTTTTGAGTTGTCTGCTTTCTTAGCTCACTGTTTGTGGGAGAAGAAATGTGTATTCATGAGTAGTTAGCAGTTATATTTCGTCTCATATTTCTTTTCTTTTGTCTTTGCCGCAGAATGCAGAAGTGTCAGTGTTTGAGGTGAACATCAGATTTGTTGGAGGTCTGCTGTCCGCCTACTACTTGTCTGGAAAAGAGGTAAGTAGAGAAATAAACCTTCCTGTGTTTTGCTTTTATTTATTTATTTTTCCGCCACGTCTGCACTGAATGAAACTTCGGGGAGTCTTTGGGGAATCTCAGCCTGTAGTCTGATTGATGAAACAGATGGTAGAGTGGAGACTGAATGAATTAATGTTTTCATGTGCTCAAAATCTTTGGCATTATCCCCTTTAATAGCTGGTACAGTTAGATGTCTCCCATATTGCAGGGTGAATTTAAGTTCTTTGTGAGTACCATTGCGCCGTCATCTAGTTTGATTGATTTGCTTCCAGCCTTTCTATGGGTGGAAGATTAACTTCTGTGTTGTTGTTCTTGGATCTTGTCTTCTGTAGCGCCTTTTGGCTATTAACAGTTCTGAAAGCTGTTGTATTATTAAAGAATTGAGCAGGGAATTTGCTTATAGACAAAAAACCTTTAGAGGAACTACTGCAGGGACCAGGGCCTGAATTAAGTTCTGGAGTCACCCCTTAATGTCCTTACTTTGGTGCTGGTACTTTAGGTTTGTGGCTTACACCACCAAAATTTGTGATCAGTCAGTCTTCTGCATTACCACAGCCTTCTGGACTTTACTGGAGACCAGTGGCATTCAGCAAATCATGATTAGAAATCTATGGGAGAATTCTGAAGTGCTAATGATGGTTGGCTATCTGCTTCCAGCGAGCCATCAACAGACAAAATGGGAAAACATATCAACCAATCTGGTTGTTATGCGGACACATGCGAACATTACAGCCTCACACTACTTTCAGCTGTGTGGTGGCAGCCATGACTATCTCCCCTTTATAATTTAATAAACATACTTTGTTTTACTTTTTCTTTGCATATTAAATCCACAGTGCAAATTAGCGCAGCATTTGTTCAGTGTTCTGGTTGGATAAGCACAGATCCCATCTGCATTCTGAATTTCTTTCTCTTAATGAAGCTGTAATGTTGTGAAATTATGTGCAAGTGTAGTAGAAGTGCAATTTTAATAAAAACCAACCAGATTTTACTGCTGTTTTTATGTCAGTGTGACCGAACGGCTTCAAAATAGCTGCCTGGAAGTAGAGCAGAGCGATATGACTAAAAATATTTATCACGATATACATTTGAAAATTTGCGATAGCGATATAACTGACAATATAATTGACACTAGACAAAATACTTTACAACTCTACAACTTTATTAGTGCAAAAAATCAAAACAGAACATCAATGTATTTTCACTTAAACAAGCAGCTGTTTTTTATGTGCATTAAAGTTATATAAAAATGTAACAGTGCAAATGCAAATTCCTTGCTGACAGTTCAAGCGGTGCAGGTTTGTAGCTTAGCAAAGTCGTACTAAAACATTTGACAGATTTTCGAGCGCCGTGTACCACATAAAATTTTTTCGAGGTCAGTAAACACAACCAGAATTCATACATAAGGCACATGGGATAACATGCTCTACCAAAAATAGTGCTTTGTTGTGTATCTGATGGACGAAAGCTAAACCAGTTCCACATCACTGAAGTTGCAGCATTTTTACAAACCAGTTCTGGTTCATCCGTTTCATTCAATGATCCACTTTCGCCCTCCTCATTCTCCGTCGCTGCCATGCTTTTTCTGCCATGTGTGTATGAAAACAAAGGCACTGCGCAGGTGCGTTTTACCCATATTCTATTGCGATATTTCATTTTCTTATCGTTGCCCAACATTATACCGGTATTACCGTGAACGGTATGATATGGCCCAGCCCTACCTGGAAGTATTTCAGAGATGGCTTCTGAATGGAAAGGCTTGCTTCAGGAACACGTGAGCAAAATATAAGCCGAAATTGGCCAGCAGAGTATCTCACTCATGTTTACAGTGGCCTGAAAGGTGTAAGAGGCAGCATTATGCAGTTATTCAGCCTGACACAATTCTGTGAATGACTTTAAAGAGCTGCTATTTAACTCTGTTCCTATGCAGTGAGGTTTATTAGCGACCTTTGCAGGAGTGGATATCAGCCAGATGGCAGAAAATGTAGGCTGATTTAAATCTCAGTTCAGTTGGGTTTCTTTATGTTCTAAAGTAATATTTCACAGACACCTGAACCATGTTTTCATTTAGTCGTTAACTTGTCTTTCACTTACTTTATTTAAGTTTGTCTCACAGTCTTTTTGGGGGGGGAAAGTTGCTGTGGCCTCTTTTAGATGAAGTTTTGGCTGTGCACAAAATTGGTTCAAGTTTGCCTTTGATGCTTTCTCCCAGATGGGCTCTGTAAGATGTTAAAGATCCTGCCAGTGAGGTTACTTTTCTTGAAAATGCGTGTTTTAACCCAAACCCTGAGATCTTCTTCCAAATCTAACCAAGTTGTTTTTGTTGCCAGACTGGAAACTTTTCTCACTTGTACAAAAATAAGGTTTAAAACAGCCATCCCTTTGTCATATGTCAGCAGACTCATTTCCCTCCTCTGTGCTGGTGTTTACATTGAAATGCACCCAGTCATGTGAGTCTGAAGCAACTTTTACTTTCTTCTGTAGTAAAAGAGTGAAAGTTCAGGACACTTGGGGTCAGCGTTCTGCTTGAAAGGGAACTGAGCGGTGGTGTTCCCTCCACCCTCAGAGACTGAATATGTCCTGAAGTGTCTTAGTGCTGAAAAACTGTTTCTGCAACCTTGTTTTATGCAGGAAAAACAAGCGAGAAGGGAGATTCCTCAGGGCTTCTCACTTTACTCATAGTGCCAGACCTGTTGTGCTTGTGTGCATGTGTATAAATCTGCTCAGTGACAAGAGGCTGTGAAAATGACACCTGCTGGGTATTGCGCTACTCTGCCGATGCAGAAGTGGTGTCTTAAACTCAGTTTTTTCTTGATGCCATATCTCCTTTGTATCTTCAGCTTATGACGTTCAGTCTCTAAATGAATGATGAAGCCCCACTAAAGAACAGATAATTCTGCACATCATTACAGCCCCAAAAACCTGATACCAGCATAAGTATAGCCCATACCCCAAAGATCTTCACAGTTGATTTCTGTTTTTTAGACTGATGTCACCAAGTGGGATTTTCCTTTAAGTGGCTTCTTCATTACCGCTGACACTTCAGGAGTAATCAGTTCTTTACATGCAGGTATACACCTTAATCTACATCTTCATCTCGGCAGTGAATGAACGAGGCTTGTGAGGCTAAGCGCTTCTTTATTAGCAGAGGGAGGCGGTGTGGGCAGAAGTCAGACTGGAGAGCAAAACCCATTTCCAAGTTCAGTGAGCATTTCCATGCTTCACCACACACAGCAAATCTGGAGGAATATTTTTTTCTTACTTGTCAAGCGTTAGATGTATGGATCATGTCATAAAACTAAACAGTAAAACTAATAAGAACAGCGAGCGCTACTTAAAGAGTGCAAAGTGGTTACGTTGTAAGAAGACAATAGTTTAATCTTTCCTACTTTGAGTCCTAAAGCTGATAACAAAGTGGGCAGTATAATACTAATGACGGTATGAGCCTATGTGTGTGTCACCATAGTAAAGCTTTTGAATAACCATATGTGAGTCATTTTTTCTTTTTTTGTTGTTGTTTTTCATTTTTTTTTATTATCCCTTAGTCATAAAAAGGTGATTGGGTATTGTCGTCACCACACCGGGTGGGTGGGTGGACAGAGTGGACACTAAAATTTGTGGACACAAAAACTTGATAAATATGTCTCCAAGGATTTTCAAATGGATACCATAAGTGTATCTATAAAAAAATCTCAAATGAGGTTGAACCTTGGTGAACTTGGCCTCAAGGTCAGAGGTCAAGTTTTATTAACTCAAGAAGGAAGTAAGCTTTGATTTTCCAATATATATTATAGGTGCAACTACTAGAAGGGTCAGGGGTAGCGCTGGCGGCCGTCAGTACATTTTTTGCCCACACGCTATTTGTCTGTGGTGGATTTGGCTACAGTGTGGCTGTGGTTCAAGAGGTAGAGCACAGGGTCAGAGGTTTGATCCCCAGCTGCTCTGGTCTGCATGTAAAATGTGCTTTGGCCAGTAACTGAACTCTAAAATTGCCCCGATTCAGCCATTAGAGTATCAATGTGTGAGGTAGAAAATGTTTGAAGGCATTAAAAAAAAACTACCCCCCCCTCATTTTTTTTAATGTTTTGAAAGCTGATAGCAAGCTTCCTGCATTAATCTTTATTGGCAGCCATAATAATGAGAAAATTGGTATCATCTGAACTGATTATCCTCTCAACATGAGCGAGACAGTGAATTGAAAACTGACCCCCCTCTTTCTCACTCACCATCACTCTTAGATCCATTTCTTTTATGAGTGTCGCTCAGTTCACCATCCTCTTCTATTTCATTGCTGCTACACAAGGTCCCATTCATTCACCTGAAGGTCAGGGTTCTCTCATGGATAGATGGACAACAGGTAGCCTTGGAGGACTGAAAGCGTGTGATAGTGAAGATGACTGAATGTGGGTAGTGGTGATGCTTTAAATGACCGTCGGTGTATGGTTGCAAAATTGCTGGGTAAAGCTGCTTTGCAGGCTTATGCTTTAAGTAAACAATTGCTCATAAATGTAAATGTCTAATCAGGCATCTAGCAGCAACTTCATTTAATCGTGGCAACATGGTTAAGATGGTGAAGTTCAAATGGAAAGGAAGTTCACGTGAGTGATTTTGAATGTAGCATGGATGTCAGAAACTGCTGATCTGCTGGGATTTTCCTGCACAACTATCTCCGGGGTTCAGAAACAGTCAGAAACAAGACACTCTAGACTGTCGCGAACTTTAACTCAAACAATCACTCATGGCAACCAAAGTTGGAGCATATCTGGATGCTCAACACATCGGACCTTGAAGCAGAAGACCACGACTGTTAGCTAAGAACAAGAAACTCAGGATACAGTTCACATAGACTCACTAAAACTGGACAATAGACGATTGGAAAAATCTGATGTGACTCGATTTCATCTTTTGATCATCGATTGATCATCTCAAACTGGTTTCTGGCATGACAATGAGTTCACTGTACTCAAATGACTGTCACAGTCAAATCGCATAGAGCACCCGCCCTGTCAACATGGACCTAAATCTCGGAGGAATGTTTATTGAGTCTAAAAAGCAGTTTTTAGGGCAAAGAGGGTCAAACACAATACTAGCAAGGGTGCAAATCTAATAGAAAAAAGATGTGCTCCCTGCTACAAACAAGTTAAATTCCATCCCAAAGTAAACAAACATCTATATTGTCTTACAGGTGAAGTTTAAAGCAGAAGACAGAAGAATTTGTGTTTTTCATTTTCAGTTGGTAGGATTACAGACCTTTAATTCTTCATTTTCACCTAGCGAGGTTTTCTAGACGAGTTACTGACAGGCTTAAACTCCCACTACCCACATCCAGGTACATTATGTGGAGAGATATTTTTATAACAACTGAACACTTGATAGACATTATGTAACTTCCAATTTAGAGTAGCCAAAGAAGATACTTTTTAAAGCGAGAGGCAGCCAGGTGAATACAGAAAATAATACTGTAGATAAGATCATGACCTTACAAAGCATTCCGCCTCTTGACTTTGTCTGCATTTTCTAGTGTTGTCGTCTGAATTGAAAATGAATTCATTAGAGATAGGAGACCTTGTCAACAGCCCACTCAGCATATTCAGAAATGATCCTTTCAATTAAACAAAACCTCCCTTAAATGCATCAAAGTGTTCGCTCTGACCAGTGCAGTTGTGTGTGAGGCCTTTTATTGGTATTTTAATGTATTAGTATTAAAAAAATGCTATAGAGTGTAGTGAACAGAGATGGGCACTAACGCGTAATCTGATTACTTTTTTCGAGTAACGAGTAAAGTAAGGGATTACAATTGCAAAACAGGTCAATAGATTAATGTTAGATTACTTTAAGCACACTGCGTTACTAAAACCATGACAATGACGTAAGCAAGTGCGACGTTCGTGGCATCAGCTGTGTGCAGATCAACAATGGATAATATAACGAGTGCGGGAGAGAGTATGAGCGTGCAGCGTTTAAAGCGTGGAAGTACTAACCTTATGTTGAGTTTGATTCCATAAAAAGTGACAAAAACATTAGCATCCGCTCTTCACTGCGTGGGAAGAAAACCTCTTTTTACAGCGAAAAACCCCCTAAACGTGCCTGCCCCACTCCTGCTTTACAGGTGAAAATAGAGCAACAGGACCGCTGAGTCTTTGATTTTATTTAGTTTCTGCTATGTTTTACGTGCATCTATTTGAAAGAGTGAGTGCAAACACAAAAAACTATTTTATTTTATGTGCTGGAATGTGCAGAAAATGGGTTTAATGTTAAAATGTTAAACAAATTTCTTCCAGTCAGAGAATGTTGCATATAATTTAATGTTTGCTTGATGCATAAAGTTAAAAGATTAAAACTAATAAAATAAGTTTTACAAAGAGACCTTCATTTGATTACATTTTATATGCTGGATTATGCAGAAAAAGTAGAATTGGGCTGAAAGATCTATTGTTTTATTACCTATTTAGGGGATAAATAACGTTTTAAAAGTAACTAAGTAACTAATTACTTAAGTAATCAGTAAAGTAACAGGATTACTTTTTTGGGACGTAATCAGTAATTAGTTACTGATTACTTTTTTCAAGTAACTTGACCAACACTGGTACTGACAACCTAGTGGTTGCTTTAATACATGTACGAATAAAATACAATGGTCATGTTTGAAGACTAGAGTGTATATTCAGACTTTTTACATAATGTCACACCATTATGTGACAAAACCGTTTTTTCTTCTGCTGCCTTTCAAG
>NW_005187475.1:100542-101679 GCF_000239375.1 Pundamilia nyererei | reverse complement strand
ATGTTTGAAGACTAGAGTGTATATTCAGACTTTTTACATAATGTCACACCATTATGTGACAAAACCGTTTTTTCTTCTGCTGCCTTTCAAGTATTTTACCAGTTTTTAATTCAGATGCAGTTCAGATCAAGCCACTAAACTTCTTACAGTATAGGACTGCATGTGGACATGCTTCTTCAACCCTTTTCAAACAAGTCCTGTTGACCGGTTGCAGAAATCCCTTCTCCACAGCAACTCAGATTGTCAGTTGTTGGGTCATCTAAACTGACACTGGTGAGAATTTTAAATGGATCGAGCTTTTGAAGTTTTTCACTTCTCAGTCTTGATCTTATGACCTCTGGACTCTTGCAAATGAGATTTTTAATCTCAAGAGTATTGTTGTGCCATGAAGTGAAGTTTAAGTTAATAAAAAAGTTCTAATGACCCTGAAACTAATGAGTGATCT
The DNA here is from genome assembly GCF_000239375.1 of Pundamilia nyererei. Taxonomy (NCBI): domain Eukaryota; kingdom Metazoa; phylum Chordata; class Actinopteri; order Cichliformes; family Cichlidae; genus Pundamilia; species Pundamilia nyererei. Next base: position 101,234 of record NW_005187475.1, on the reverse strand, counting down.
TAGATAGCTGGCTAACCTTTGCTAATTAGAACTTACCACTGCAATAAAGAATATCCTGTCCTCCACCTCCCAAGCAGCAGAATTATTGACCCGTCTCTATTGAAAATACATGGAACAGATTCTCCAAGGGATAATGTGTAAATCTTCTTCAAAGTGGAGCTCTGGCAGGAACTTTGCTCCTGTTAGTGACTGAAATACTGCAGCAGCTGCTGTACACCTGCACATGTACAGAAATCTGTATTTTCATGTTTTAGGAAAGATTTTGAGAGTGCCTTTATTAGATGGTTACAGCTAGATGACAGGAAAGTAAAGGAGAAAGCGCCGGGAGGTGACAAGCAGGACATGGCCTGCAAAATTGAACCCAGGCTGCACAGCCTCTGTGCATGTGGTGTAAATTCCACCAGGTGAGCTGTAGGGTGTCTGATAATTGGCAGGGTTTTGCTGCATTCGTGTGGAGTGTCCAGCACTGGCCAGCATCCTGTAAAACCTTTTTTCTTCTTTTTGCCTTTCAAGGCTCCGTGACAAAAGAACTTGAATAAAATGAACTCAATACTCAAAAAAATTAAATAACATGAAATAAAAATTAAAACAACCTTTCAAAGGCCTTCACCTGGAGATCTTAAGATGTTTTCATGTTGAGATGTTCATTGGGTGTTAAGGCTGAAGAGCCAAGAACACTCGAAAGGTCACTT
>NW_005187475.1:88447-100522 GCF_000239375.1 Pundamilia nyererei | reverse complement strand
CAAAGGCCTTCACCTGGAGATCTTAAGATGTTTTCATGTTGAGATGTTCATTGGGTGTTAAGGCTGAAGAGCCAAGAACACTCGAAAGGTCACTTTAAATGTTGAAATATCTTTTATATCAAAAAGCCTTAAATGGGAATAATTAGCTTCCCATTGTAGCTGCCGAAAACAATTAAAAGTTTAAATCTAAGGCCTGTTGGTGATTGAGCTTGGATGTGAAAACCAGTTTTTGAAAGTTTAGAAGATGAAAATAAATGAAGTGTAAGTTAAAGTCAGGTGTCATGTTTTAGGAGCATTCAACAGCTTTTATCCATTTTGGAGTCTTCGCCAGTCTCGACACCATCCTTCTTGAAAACAATCTGAACTGAAATGCATTTTGCAATTCTGCTTACAGCCTAAATTTTGGGGCAGTGGTGAGATTGTTGTCTTGACGAGTGTGATAAACCAGGAGAGAGTGGTAAAAAGTGCTAAAGATGGCCAGAAGGAGCAGATAGTAGAGCAGAGGGACTCTGTGTCTTTGGCTCTGACTCAGAAAGACTGACTCTTTGATGAAAATCTGATCAGAAAAGTACACCCGGTACTGCACCCTACTGGCAAGCTTTTAACGTCTCTGCCTGCATACAGATGTTAGGATGTGACTTCATCTGCTGACGAAAGGGGGGAAAAAACAAAGTATAGAAAGGTGTGCAAAGTGTGCGGTTTCCAGTCATCTTCATAATCAAAGCTAAGTGTTTAACGTGGGGGAAAGACAAAGAAAGGACAGACTGAGTAAGAAATGTGAGCAGGTAAGCTGAGAGAGTGAGAGAACAGGAAGAAGGAAGCAGTGCATGAAGGAAGATATTGTCTGTGGGAGACCTGAAAGAAGTGTGGAAAGAGGTGATGATGGATGGAGGAACGAAACTGAAAGCGGTGATGGAAAAAGTTTGAAATAATACAAAATAGAAAATCAGGCAGCAGGTGCTGTGTCCCAGCTTCATCCACATGATAAAAGCAAAGAGAGGAATTTTGAATTGTAATGTGTAAAATTTAAATTACAGCACTGGAAGAATTAACACGTCCTCACTGTGAAAATCTAATTACATTTTGCATTATTCATTGTAAGAAGAGATTTTCATCCTCTTCAAACATTTATTCCACAGTGATTAGAATGAATTGAAGTGATGAATCCTGATTATGATGAAAACTAATCCCAATCTCCTTTAGTTGTGTCTGACAGAGTAATCTGATGATTGCAGGGATGAGTGTCCCAGCTGCTTACCTCATCCCTTAAACCAACACAGATTAAACTGAAAAATCCTGTCACATGATAACAAGCCTAGACACTCGACTCTCGGGTGTGTCATGTACCTCTTTTAAAGACAGATGCCAAAAATAATCATATTTATCTAAAAGTAATGTAAAAAAATGATCCTGTTGTCTTTGCAGCTTTGCTTGTAGAAGACAGAGCATCCACACTCACGTGATATTCAAATGTAATGGTGCAGAATGGGACCAAACTATCCTGACATTGACCGTATAGGTGGTGTTAGGAAATAGGGCCTTAGTAATGGTTAAAAAAGGGGGTATGTGTAGTTGACGATTTCGTGTTGCTGTATTATCATTTCAAGGTATCAAAAATGGGAAGCATCATGGTCATAGTGTGCAGGTATTGGTGGTTGCTTCAGTTGCTTGCCTCTGAAGCCCCTTTGCTCTTCCACCAGCAGGCTTTTCATTCGATATTGCTAAAGGTCTCTGGTCTCCATGTTGCTGCTTGTCACTTCCTGTGTGGACATCCCTTAAAGTAGGGATTATACATGGTTGGACATCTACAGAAACAGGTGAATAGTCTCTCCTGTTTTAGTTGTTTCAGTCTGACAGAAAGGGGCATATATAGTTGGTGCATTATAGGGTATTGTCTTTGCATATGTCCACATGGAGCCTCTCTCTTGGTCTAATAACAAAAGTTATGTCAATCGGCTACAATTGTTGGAATAGTGTGGAAGCTACACTGTTAATCGTACCCATGTGAGAATAATGCTTCTTTCAGCTGCTTCCTTATTCACACACCAGGGGGCACACTGTGGTACTGGATGGTCGACCCCAAAGGGATTTGTGTCTCCTTCCAGTCTCAAACCAGAGCTCTTCGGTGCGTTGGGCAAACTTGCAAAGCATTGAGTGCATTGTCATCCTGTGTCTGTACTCGGGCCTCGCTCTGCCCTAAACCTAACTGAGTAGTATTTCCAGCTGTGTAAAAGCATCTCAACTAGACACTGCTGTTGTGTTCTCATAGGAAAAGGAACAGTTTTAGATAACATCCTGTCAAAAATAAACACTTCTAACTGCTTAAAAGCTTCTCACCCAGATGATCTTAATCTCAATTATGAGATATATGAGTGGGTATTTGTGACAGGGTTCTACTTAGTGCTGCTTTCTTATAACTTAGCCATTTGTCTGGAGAAGCATTAGCTGTCTGGCCTCCCCCCTTGCATTATTGAAAGCACTTGATTGTTTCATGGATCTCAATGGCATCGAACAACAGAAATTAGCTGAACATTGGGTTCCTCTTGCCAGGCCTTGATTCATTTCCTGAAAGGTTTTATTGTCACTGATTGATCCGATGGCACAAGAAGCTGGGCGGCCTGGCTTGGGATAGCACAAAACGCCTTTGCCAATTCCTTCAACTAAATTATAGGTCTCCATTAAGATAAGTTTTCCCCAAGTATATTCACAAATTTTAGCAACACTCTAATCTCCAGTCTTTCACTCTGATGCTCAGCCTTTGTGATCCAATCAAACAGTTAAGGCTGCTTGAAATAGCCTGTGAGTGAGCTGAAATCAGGCTCCTTGGCGCTTTCATTAATAATTTTCAGTAAGCCTTGCCCATATTTCAGAGTCATTAAATAATACTAGCATTACTCTCATGCAGACTGTGAAATCAGTTACAAAATCACTATTACCAGGTTATTGCTTAACATAATTTGTTTGGTTTGTCACTTTTCTATCTCTTTTATTTAGGTAGAAACCAGGTTTACACAAGTCAGGATTAATCTTTATCTTATAATTCTTGCAGGACTACATAGAAATACACACAATGTTTATCCTTAATAATATGTTAAGTCAATATGAAGAAATGTGGACTTCCTCAACAGAGAACAGGCATGTTCACTTCCTGCATTTAAACACTGCGCCTCATGATGACAAGTACAAGAGTCTATAAGTGCTGTTTTGCTTATAATAACATTTCTCCCAGCCAGTAGCTGACAGTCAGTCGTTCTAATATGACATGAATGCAGCATTACACAGAAAATAGAAACGAGGCAAGATCAAGGCAGAGAAACGAGGAGGCACTCTGAAAGAGGCTCAAAGAGGAGTCGGCAGTCGGCAGTCCCTAAGCTAAAGTTGAGAAACAGCAGGAAGTCTAGATGTGCACTTTTTTTTATGTTATTCGGACATATGGCTGACAAGGCGGTAATTTGAATAGCTGCTTCCTTAAAAAAAAAAAAAAAAGGAAAAAAAACGATTTTTGTGGCTTCTTTCTTTTTCTTTTTCTTTTCAAATTTTCTTAAAAAAACCCCATCTTCCAAGCGGCTTCTTCACAGATGTTAGCCCAGCAAATAAAGAACAGAAGCAAATAAAAACAGCTGTAATTACTATGCTTACCTCTGTGCTAGCCCTTATTAGCCCTGGGCTTGGAACACTCATGTGACTTGTAATAGCAGATAGTTTATCCCAAAGTCTGACTCGTGGTGGGCAACAAAGCAATTGAATGTTTATTGCATAAGCAGAATTAAACTAGATGTCTGCCATCAGCAATCTTAAAATGTTCATTCAAGGCTGTATTGTTGAAGCATGACTCATAATCCAGCATTTAATGACATCCCTGCGTTAATAATAACAAATAAAATTAGGGATGTGTTTTTAATCTGGGGTTTAGGTTAGTGCATGGCTAAGCAGTACAAGTTTTTCATTGACATATTAAAATCAAAATATTATCAGAGTTTGCTCATACACTCCACCTTCTTGGGTTTTTAACTCCAGACTCCCTCTGGCATTTCTTTATATTGTAATGTTCCCTTATAATATATAATGTAATCAACTGATATGTGTTCAGTCATTTCCCTCATTTAGTACCAATGAGGATGTGCTCGGCTGCGGCAAATCTACTTTTCTGGTTGTTGGATGGAGAGAGAGTCATGTCCAAACAGAGGTCCTGTGTTAAAAACAACAAATGAGATGATGATGTGAAGGTGTGGAGATAAAAAGAATGTGCTCCCGCTGTTAGCCAGAGGCTCAGACAATGAGAAAACATCCGAAGAAGAAGAAGAGCAAATATAGTTACGATAGGTGGCTGGCGTGAGAAAATAGAGGAAGGATGATTGTTTGGGACCAGGAATGAGACGGGAAGCTGCAGATAACAGGCTGTTTTGTTTTTGTTTGTTGTTTTTTATTTTAATCTAGTTATTCAGGAAGTACAGCAGTCAAAAAACCTCTGTGTTCACTTGGATTTTCCTGACCTATAACATGTTTTTATTCTTGGAACCCATTAGATTAGCTATGTACAATCCACAGATCAAAATAATCCTTATTTGTCTTATACTGAGCCTTTGTGCTGCCTCAGTCTTTATCCTCTGTTTGAAACAAGCAGCTTATATGATAAGTTTATGGTGCTTTTGTCTATACCTAAGTCATTTTATCTAAAGTTCGGAGTCTAATGTGTCAGGGGCAGTCTTGCCCATGGATACTTTGCCACATGGACAGGAGGAGCTAAGATTTAATCCACGGGTTGGTAGATGACCTTCTACCACCTGACCCATAACCAGCCCAATCATCACAATGCATCCAGCACTGTATGAGGCAAAGAATGATGCTGCATGAATGTGTGTGTGTGTGGGTTACAGTGACTTTAGATGTACAAAAAAACACCAGTCCTCGGTAATAGAATATACAGTACATATCAGTAAATATGGAAAATCACAGTAGGTCCCCTTTAAGGTCATATCGGATTGTTTAACCCACTTAAAGCCTTTGATTAAAAAAAATGAAAAAATGAATCAGACAGAAGATGAAGCCAAATGGAGTGATCGAACATAGACGGCGGAGAAAAACTCAATTTATGGATTGAACTGGAAGCAACGTGGATACCTACAGACAGGAGCGCACATGCACGCGCACACACACACACACACACACACACACACACACACACACACACACACACACACACACACACACACGTAACAAAGCCAAAGCAATCCACATTGATAGACCGCCTCCTGAGACTGTGACTTCCCATCAGACTCCCATCGAGCGTGACACACAAACACACACACCCACTACCACAGCTTTCCATTTACCTCATCTCACTTCATTGTGCTGCCACAAAACAGAAGGAAGAGAGAGATAGAAAGCTGGCTGGATATCATTTTATTTCACATTTCATTCAATCAGTGTTTTATTTTTGTTGTGTGTTCAGTAAGGCTCTTAAACAGTCAAGGTTCAGGTTTGATTTCCATTGGGACCTGCGATTCTAAAAATACTGGCAGGCATGGCACAGTAGGGCACTGTACCTAGACTTAAAAGCATCCAATAAATGGTGAAACCTTGTGTAATTGCTATGAATGTGAAAGTGTAGGGCTCTTGTCTAAATGGATCCATGAAACCCTGCAAAAAAGCACCCCGTTTTATATCTGCATTTGTCTGTTTTTTATTTATTTATTCATTTTAAAAAAATGTAAATATAAAGAGATTCGTAGGCACTGAGGAAGTTTGATTCAGTTTATTAAAAACTATTTTGTGTATGTGTTTTCATCCCCATGTTCAGACAGTTGGGTATTGAGGGTTCATTTTAAAGTTGTAAGACATCATATGACTGGATTATGTGAATCTGAATAGGTTTTGTTGTTAATACAGTAACACCTATTTGTAAAGCTCACCAGCTACACAAGCCATTAAAACCCTGACTGCTGGAGTCTTTTTTAAGAACTGCAGCTTATGAGCCTGAGAGGTTTCAGTATATTCAAAGACTCCTAACAAGCTGTATAGATTTTTAGAGAGTGCCAGGTTAAACCAGTTGAACTTAAATTCTTTTTTATTATTTTAGCCCATAAGCCATTTTCCCAGTTCTCTGCCGGTCTACTGCAATCTCTCATTCATATCATTACAACAACTATGATGGTTATTTTGTAAGCAATGTTTAGTTCAAACTCCTCATGTGAAGAAAAATGTAAAATGGAGCAGACTGGCTGATGGACGTAACCAAAATTCATCCTGCTGTTGGTCCTTTAGCTTACCTGTTGCTCTGCAGGTGACAAAGGTCACAACAAACACAAAACTTCTTTTGTAGTGTGCTGTAACTGTTAAAAACAATGAGAACCCCTATCATCATCCTGCTGAACTCAAATGCATCCCCATAACATCAACACTGGTTGAATTCCCACAACTCCCCTTTTTGTGTAGCCAAAAACCAGCCGACTCCACACAAACAGTGGGGGACCACAGGTAGTGCATTAGTTTGACTCACCGCACTGATCAGCCTTTGAATGTCAATAAGTAGAAGATAATTGTTGTTCAGTTTTGAAAATGATCTTGTGTGTGTCCAATCCCAGAGAGAATTAGCCTCGTGGTGCTGCTCTGCTCCATCAGAGGTACTTCTCAGGTGGTTGAATTGGTTTTGAAATCATCTCTCAAACCATCTGATATGACAAGAGAGAATATTTTGTCCAATAACTCCCTCCAAAAGATGGCAGTCTGTGACATTTACAGCCAATTCGTTATTTTGATGGGCACACTTGCAGTATATAAAGAAAGATGTAGACGTATGATCACTACCTGACTCTGGTACACACAGAAGCAGGCAGGGACAAGCTCATTGACACAAAGCCACCCAGGGTGTAATCCCATCTCTGACCTCTCGCTGTGCAGGTCAGCACACAGCGCTATTGACCACTGACAGGTGAGGCATCCACAACACACACAAACACACAGCACACACAGGGTAATGCATTGTGTTGGGCGGAGCTGGCAGACAGCTTCTATCTTCTGTCCTCAGGAAATCCATTTCACTCACTGAGAAAATTGGCTTTGCTGGAGGGGACGGAAAGAGAAAAAACAGCTCCCCCCTCATCCCTTTCCCCTTTTGGCCATCTCTGCTTTCCTCCCAAGTAAAGCCCCTTACATATCTACACACATTCACACACATACACAGCCGAGTAAAGGTTATTCACCAAGCGTAGAGAATGGATATTCTTCTGGATATCTATCTTAATCTCTTTTTAGACCGGTCTAATCTGTGCTGAGGAAAGAGAGCAGGGCTACAGTTGGAGAGAGAAGGATTGAGGACAGAGAAAGGGAAGGAGAGGTGTCAAACTAGCGTGATACACTATTTTGTGTCCATTTCCATAGTAATCCTAGTTGACTTGTTCTTTTTCTCAATCAGATTAATCTCTTTAATTATTGTTGTTATTTGCAAACTTGTGAATCATGAGGCCAGAGTGTTAAAGGTTTACCTGTCAAACACCCACCTAACATTTACCGCTGCTGGTTTTTTTTTTAGATGTTTTCAACTCTGTAGTTGTACCAACCAAACCATTTTTATCATGTAATGTTAGGTAGACAATTTAACCAGTAATCATAGGAAGTTTACAGGTAATTTGTTTTAGATTGAGTTTTTATGGTTGTATCATTGAACGTGCACATTACAACACTTGGAAATAACTGCTGTGGTAACCGGCAACAATGTTATTTTTAGATCAATTTGAACCACTTACCTTTGGATTTATGGCCAATTTATCTGGAGTGTGGTGTACTTATAAGGGAGCACGTCAACAGTAGTATACACATTGTTTTCAGCAAGTCACTTTGCTCTCTGTTAGTGTCCATTTAATGGGCAAGTGGGGAAAAGGTGCAAACGTAGGATCATTGTTGGACATGAGTAAAACATCTAACAATGCAGGTTAAATAAAACAGATGCTGAATAATCTGTTATACCTGGTTTGGGGTGCTACAGCTCAGTCCACGTTTTATTTTGGACTCTACTGAGCCTTCACTTACAGGTCAAAATAACCTTATTTATCCTCCCTATTATCCTCATATAAAGCCTTCCTTCTTATTGGCTGCCTCTCTCAAACAGAAGGTGGGTGGTAGTGGTATATGGTTAATATGTGAGATGATTAAATTACAGACCCCCTCTCAGGCTGTGTGTGTAATACAAAAATGCACACTGAGTAAAAAATAGTTTTACTATTAACAACTTAAAGATGCTCAGTTATACAAGGAAAGCAGAAAATGTGTACACCATTAAATTGCCTGTTTGATGAGCAAATTTGTTGCGATTCAGCTTCCCGTTGACCCACCAGCTGATAAATTGAGTGATCCTAGCTCTACCTACCCAGTTATCAGTTTTAGTCATCATCCCTGTCTGGTGGCCCACACCAGTTTTCCACTTGTCAGGACACACTAATCACACCATAGCCTAAAAGCCTTCAGTAGGTCAGCTAACACAGAAACAAAGGTAGTGTTGTGCGTTTCTGTCGTCTCTCTCATTGGCTGTACTTTCCATGAGCGAAACAGGAACACTATTAATACCACAAATTGATGGTTATCAAAAACACTCATTGGCTATGATTAAAGGAGTAAAGGGGTTTGCAGCTCATTCTGTTTGTAACACTACTGAAGTTTAATAATGTATGTTATAAAAAAATAGGCACCAAAGTCCTGCAAAACATAAATATTTAGGGTTTCACTGTAAAGCTGTATTCTTATGTGATCTTTAATGGGAAGGTTAAAACATAGCCAAATTAAAAATGCAACCACACAAGTCAAATCACACGTGTTAAAGGTGAACCATGTTGTGACGCTTCCAACAACTTAAGTGAATCAGCACTATATATGAAAGTGATGAAATTGATTATCATCCCACCATAAGACAATTGATCAGCAGAAGGCTGTAAAAAGGATTGGCAATTAAGTAGTGCAAGATTTTTCAGCACGTCACTCTGATCTGGTTTTTATATTGTATGTTGAGGCAAAAATTAATGTAGTTCATGGTGATGTTAGTGCTTCACAGTGAAGTGGTAACAAATTGGAGTGGATAAAAAGCTAACAGGGTAGTCGGATAAAATTATGCAACATAATAATGTTCACGAACAGCAAGAAAAAGTAACACAAGCAGATGCTTTAAAGGGGTGAAATAAGGCCGTGTAAAATGAAATACACTGACAATAAGGGAGCAATATTTAAATGAATTGAAGACAAAGCAGATAATATTTTTTGTCAGTAAATCTAAGCCCAACATAAATTTAATGTATGATTTTTCAGTCTCCAGCCTGATGTTGACATGTGCCGTTGAGATATTTCAAATCTAATCGCAACAATGTTTTTTAATTTAATGGGAATCGGTACTGGACGTATAGAGGAAAGCTGTGTGGAGGCATTTATGTATAAATTTTACATTTTAGGTTTTGATTTTTTTGTGAGTTTCCACTTCTAATCATTACATCATAATGCTATGAACAAGGTAGCAGAGTTGAGTGTCCATGTTTCCCATGGCTTACGGAGTAGAGCAGCGAGATTTCAGAGGCTGATGGTAAATGCCGGCTCAGTTGATGAAGATGAGTCAGGTTAACTCCTTAAATCCTCATGTCATTAAAAGACAACATTTTAGAATATCTGTCGTGGATAAATAAAATGGTATATTTGTATATTCCTTGGTTATTTTAGTGTGCACTGAATCCCCAATCCTGGTTTATTTGAAACTATTTTTTCCCTGTTTCCATTGCTCTCTTGCATGCTCAGGATATTTTACAAGCTGTTCACTGAAGGCTTGCTTTCTGTTGTATTAAAGCAGTAATTGGCAGATTTGTGTCTTTGGAACAGAAAGCGGTGAGGATAAGTGTGTGTGTACGTTGGCAGCATCTATTTATCTCCTATTACAGATTTGGAGTGATGAATGTAAGAAATGCACCCTATGCTTGTGATATTAATGAATCACAAATAAATCCAAATCTGGGACAAGGTTAATGGTATCATATTATCATCTTGTTACTGCTCATGAGATAAAGCTTATTCTCTCAGAAATAGGTTGGTATTAATAGCTTTTATTCTTTAATGGTCTCTGAAGTTGTTTTGATTCATTTGTGGAAACAATTCTAAACAATGGTATGTGGCTATATGTACAAAAGTACGTATGATGATTAATATGAAGGGATACATTTTGCAGGAACCATTTCCTCCTCTCCTGCAAAGTGTATTCCTCACGTGCATTAAACACTATTGTAGTTAAGCTCTTATTTAGATGTCTGAACTCGTATCCAATCTCAGTGCTAATGTCTGTCCGCATGTTAGGTAACGACGTCGTTTAAAAAATGTTTCCAGGACCAAGCATCTCTATGAGGCTTTTGTTTCTCTATTGTCTAACATGACTCAGAGTTTCTCTTGTTTTTGAATGGAAAAAAAAATCTTCCAAAGCTTCTCATTTTTACCCCCCAACTGTAAAAGGCTGATGAGGTATTGTCACCCTGCTGGGCGGGCAGGCAGCGTGGACAGTTTATGAATAATTTGAGAACGAGGCAATGTCGAACCTTCCAGTTGATACCGTCGCTGCATGTACTAAAAATCTCGGACAAGTTCGAATCTCAGGACATCAACCTCAAGGTCAAGTTTTCTGAAAGATTTGTAAATGCGATAACTCAAGGAGGAAGTCGACGAGGATTTTCAAATTGATACCATAAGTGCAGCTACTAAAAATCTCGCATGACTTTGAATCTCACTGACCTTGATCTCAGGGTCAAAGGTCAAAGTTTTCTGAAAATCTTGTGAATGCCATAACTTGAGAACAAAGCAACATGGGATTTTGCTGCGAAATTGATAGCGTAGGTGTGTCGACTAGGAGGCGGAGAGGGTAGTGCTGGCAGTCGCTACTGTTTTATAGCACAATGCTTGTGTCGTGTACATCTGTAAGCTTTTTAAAGGTCACTGAGTACACCGCAGATCACACTTAAAAAAAATCACTGTAGGGTCGACTAAAATTTAAATTTGGACAAAAAATGTTTTCACAGCAGATGGGATCTGCTTACATGTTTTCTTGGCTAAAGTTTTGTCTATTTTGGTGTCCTTTTACTTATAGGATAGATAATTTAAAGATAACTAGGTCAACTTCATTAACCCTCCAAATGCTGTTGGTTTCCATCTTCATGTCCAAAGTTATATCAGTGCTAAATGCTTTATTAGTTAATTAGTTAGAAGACGGTATATCATCCTCACATGCTAACTGCTAGCTAATTCAACTAAACCTTGTAAATCCTCTTTTTCTCTTATTTTAATTTTAAAACCAAGGTGAATGGCCACACCGATAGATTTGTTTATCTGGGCTGGTTTGAACTCTCAGTGACGCTTCAGGGATTTTTTTTTAATGAAGCATTTGGACCCGGAAATGGGAAATGACGTCAGACTTTAAAATCAGGTACGGCTACGGCTGCAGTTCATTTAACAGTCTGATGTAACAGGATTAGAAAGCTGAGCAGACAACAAACTACGACAGGATAATCCATGTTGTGTTACACTTGCAAACATGTGTGTGTGTTGGGGGGGACCTTATATCAGCCTTGAATCAGCCTGTGGATTAGTTCCCTAAGTACTTTATTAGTACACACTCTTAACTCCATTCGGCTTCAGAAACACACACACACACAGCCTCTCACAGCAGTAGACTACTTGACAAGAGGAAAATTGGTTTGGTCAACAGGGTCACCATGGGCTGAGTCTTCGCTCTTTCCTGTAGCTTACCAAAGCCTTTATCAGCACTGTGTATGTCCGTGTGTCTGAGTGCACACATGTAATTCAGCCAGTTGTGAGGCGTGACTTTGTAGCTCCCTAACAACTACACACTCTTGAAGAGTGTGTCAGAAGAGGAACCAAGCCTTTCCTCCTGCAGTGCTTTGACAGACTGTGTAATTGCTACACCACACTATGCTTTATTTTCCCCTCGCTCCCCTTTTGTCCTGTGCCTTCACACACTGCGAGCAGGAGGACACATTGGTCTCTGTAAATCATTCATGCCAAGTAATATTTGAACCTCCACCATTTATAACAAAAAAAAAA
>NW_005187475.1:22506-86659 GCF_000239375.1 Pundamilia nyererei | reverse complement strand
GTTCAATATCGATACGAATATCGTTGCACCCCTAATATATATGTGTGTGTACGTATACAGAGAGGAGAAAAGGAAGATGTGCAGCTGTGGTTAGCTCAACCAAATGAGGGGATTTGCTTACATGTGCAGTACAAACACGCTGCTCTACAGCCTCCTAACAGACTGCAAGGAAGAACAAACACACAGGTTGTGCTGGTACCTGTTATCATGCTGTCATTTTTTTAATTCACTGTCTGTCCTGTAGTTTTTGTCTTTGTTATATTTTAATGCTTTTATTTTGTTGCTTATATTTTTCAGTTTTATTATTTGGTTAATTATGTTTTTGCACCTCTGTTTTGTTCTTTTTTGTGCTAACTCTCAATTTCTAAGTCCATGCTTTTATTCTTGGACTCTGCTGGAGTAGATTTACATAATTCACAGTTGAACTTGATGCTTTCTTGTGTTATACTGGGTGTTGGTAACTCTCAGCTTCTGCCCTCTATCAAGTGGCTTTCTTCTGATTGAACCCTACTCGCAAACAAAAGGTTTGGACTGTAGGTAGGTGGGGCTTTTGTGCATGAGGTAAAGCAGGAAACAGTCCTACAACTTTATAGTTCCTTTATGTAGTGAGTGGGTTCTTACTTAAATGCTCAAATCTGAATGTCTGGTTATACAAGCTTTAGACATTTTCAATAAATTGCACAACTAAATTTCCCCATTGGGAAATTTTGTGACTTTTCATACCCAAAAGAAGACATTTTATAAGAAAGTAGCAAAATGACACAGCTGATTTGCTTTTGGAAAACTTCTCTTTTAGGATTTTTTTTGATAATGCCAGTATAGGATAGAAAGCAAAGTAAGGAGATGGCAAGGGGGGGTGGTAGCCTGGGGCAGCTTGAACAGGCAGCTCGGTAACGACTTCAGTCTTCAGTACATGGGTTGCTACAGGGTGACCTGTCTGGAGGGTTTAGCATCACTATACCAAACGAATTCATCTGACTGTAGTGCACTTTATCTGTGGTGTAATATTGGGCTTTTGTCTTCTTGTGACTGAATTAACACCTTGGAAATCATAGAAGTAGCATCAATTTTTGGAGATTAGTTTTCTGAACAAAACTTGGAGTGTTATAAACTGTTTTCTTCAACACTCCAAAGCTTAATGGGAGACTGTCATTGGGGGGTTTTTTGGTCAAGGGAGCCACAACAACCCTAATTTCAGGAGTTGCTTTTAAAAAATGTCATTGCTGGAGTATTTTGTTGTGAATATCCAATCCCACTGACATCACACAGACTCAATGTTAGAAAAAATGTCAAGCAGATCTTTTAGACCAGTCTAAAGCCCGTGTTTGGCCCTGGTTAATATGAATATGCACTACTGTCGCAGAACATATACGACAAAGAATAAGGAAGTAAACTTTAATCTTACCTTGATGTTATTTCTTTGATCATAACTCTATTTTTGGATTTTACTCTTAGTAACTTTATTTATGTAGCACCTTGAAACAGTTATTATAATCTTTCTCGGTGAGCACTGGAAACATTTTTAAAAAATCAATATTTATTACAGGAATAAGAGAAACTTTCTGCTGGGTTGGAGAAGAGCAGCTGCATGGCTGCAGGCTGACACTGCAGAGGCAAATTGTGTTAGAAAATGGACACTAAGATATTTTGATGGGTTTTCTCCACGAGGTTTAAAGAGTAAGTTACTCTCCCTGCCTGCCCTAAATAAACATTTGTCACACAGCCTCATTTCTGAGATTAAACTTTCCACCTGCATTAAATAGCAAGACATTCCTGCCAAAAATGAGTTTTAGGAGCATATTTGCACATGGATTAACGCACAAGTTTGTAAATTCACCTGAACTTGTCTCACTATTTTTTTCTCCTTTTAAGTTTCCTCAGATGTATCTCTTGAGTCTTGGGTTAGCCTATTTAGACATCAAAACAGTAATAAATAAAGGCACTGCTGCTGTACAGGTGAGAGCTCTAAAATCAAACATATGATGAAAGAAACAAAACCATAGAGCAAGCACGGGAGGGCAAAAATGTGTCTATACTTTAAGTATTACCAGGGAGTCCCAGGCTTAAAAGCAAGGAGAAACTATTTTCCAGCTCAAAAATAAAATCTGTGCTCTAAAGGATTAAAATGGAGTGAACAAAATACTGTTCAACATTAATGCTGCTGCAGTCTGGGGTGAAGATGATAAACATTGCATAAGCTTAGCATTAGGATTCCTGCTTACAGGGTGAGATGCATATAAACGATGATGCAAGATTCAAACCTAATGGAGTAAAGACTCCTGTTTCCTGTCTCATGGTAGCAGGAAGTTTAAATTTTTATTATCCACTCAGGACCTTAACATTTCACTTTCCTCTAAAGGGGAGATCATATGCAGGAGATTTCGTTTGCTTGGGGATTGAGTAGATTACTTTGATATTTCTGAAACTACAACAGTTGGTGTGCAAATGACCCATGAAGAAAAACACCAGTATATACTTGACTATTCCTTGGCTTTTATTTAAGGCAGACTGAACCCAGTTCTTTAAGGAGATAAAGACTATTCATTATTAAATTCAGAGAAGTTCCTGGCAACTTATGTAAAAGAAGGAAAACTGTGAAAATTGACCTGAATCTGACAAACGGATTAAAAATGGTCCGTGCAAATATATCTTGTGTAGTTATGAGCTATTTGAAATCGCTAATCACATTCTTTAATAATCCAACACTGGTTTAAATGCCAATGCTGCAGTTCCACAACAGAAAACGGTGGTTTTGGACCACTGCACAGTCAAAACTATTGTGACTGTGTTGCTTCAAAGATTGGGAAAAGATCTGCAACCACTCACCTTCAAAAGTGACTTTGATACGTCAAGACTGCGATTAAAAAGGGAATAAGAGTCAGTTTACTATAAATTTGAGATCAAAGGGCATCAAGTTAGCATTTAAATCTACGTGCAATTTGTTTGTGATAATACGGCGTTAGCTGTGATAAATTAGTGAAAATCACAAATCTGTCGCAGAAAATTACCTGAACCTTGAGAAAATCTGAACGTCTTCCACAAATGGACACATAGTTGCTTGAGCGTGGTGATTTCAAAGCAAAATAAGACTGAAGTTGCTGCTTGCTTTTGCATTCCTCTACTGCAAAATGACACGCCTTAAATCAGTTGCACTCATTGGTGCAGACCCGCTCGATGTTGCCAATTTGTCTGCTTTTATAAATTAGACGGCAGTTATTTGCAAACCTTCAACAATCTGTCTGAAAGTGATTGCAGTCGGTCCGAGTCAGCTATACCAGCTATGCTTAATCGTCTTCTGCCATCTTTGAATTTGAGTAATTTGATCAAATCCAACAACAAACAACTAGACCAGTTTTTACTGAGTATATACGTTTATCACAACGTTCATACAGGAGGTGCCACTGATTAGATATCTAGTTTTTGATGAAAGACTCCCACATAATCATGCTTGCTTTTAGCATTTGTAGAACATTTTGGAATGTGCTGATTGTGAAGTTCTTGGCCAATACTTTTTGTTTGCTTTTGTTGTTGTTATTTAATCCCCGTTTTTTTCTGTCAGACAAACTAACTTTGAAAATTTAGACAGTGCGGGGCTGATGTGACACAACAGATGAACGTCTGCCATTGCCATCGGTAAATATTAAATGTTATCATTTTTGCTGATAGCTCAAAAGCAGTCAACAAGCAGGATTTTCAATTAACATATCACTGCATCCTTAGTGTAATAATATTAAAATTATACATGTTTGCATTTAAAAGTATGTTGATATGTCCCTGAGGTCACTGATGGCAGATCTGCAGGAGGTTATTGTTAGAAACCCGGAAATATCCCCAGAGTTTCTGTCTGCTGCCTGGTTTCTTATTCCTGTCAGTTGGCCTGGAGGGAGCTTCCCAGACCTGCTCTCATTGGACCTTATCTCTTACCCTGCAAGGAAGATAAAGCGTGGAAGCTATTTGGCTTGTTAATATACTCAGACACACACACACACACACATCTTTGAGTGACAGAGGACGCAGAAAAAGAGTCTCTCCCTTTGCTCTCACATTTGAGTATTATCAAACTGAGGCGCTATCTAATCACAGATTAGCAGTTGACTCTGGCATGCCTATTGTTCAGCTTTCTCTCGCCACTCTTATCGCTGCCTTGTTCGCCTGTCATTCATTCTTTTTGCTGTCTTTTTTTAACACCGCTTTGTCTCTAATTTTTCTCCCTCTTTTATCTTTCCTTTGAATATACATGAATATATCGGGAAATGTTGAGTTTAGAGCCAGCTGGCTTAATTTAGCCTTCAAAATCTGTGTAATCTCTGTTTTGTCCACCACACCTCTGGGTAATTAATTACATATAGCATTTTCGTTAGAAGCACTTTATGAAAACCCGTGAACTTTACAGGTCTGTATTAAAGAAGGTGGCCCCCGTAGTGCTCTGAAGCTGAATGGCCACCTTTCTGTTGCCACAACAGCATTTTAAACCAATGTAATTAACTAACATGAATTGCCAGAGCGCGCACCAGCTCACTGTAGCACAATATTTCAGGTCCAGCCTCAAGGCTTTTGCACTCATTTCGAAACAGTTCCAGCAAATGCTCTGATTAAAAAGCTATTGACCCAAGCAGTTTCACTTTTCCCCAGCACACACTGTGAAATACCAAGCATTTCGGCTTAGTGTACTCATTTTTATTTAATTACAGCTCTAGTGAGCATGCTGTACCTAAATGTGGCATTAGAATGCAGCCGGCCTTTGCTCTGCTCAGCAGCGTGAAAAGACCAAGAGTTTCCTCTGGCGAGGCCGCGGGCCTGCGGGCTCATCCGTCAAGATGCATCTCTGGGTCAAGCCCAAGATACATGTAAAGGACGAGCATGGTGATATTCTGTGTTTTTCTTAGCCGAAACCAGCTAATAAACCTGGCTAATAAAATATTGATTGTCTGCCATCTTATTCCTCTGTGTCAAAGAGTTTCATTGTTGTTTAAAAACTATATAAAAGATGGACATCACCATAGGGCTGTCAGCCAGCTGTTTCTGATCGCCTATTTTTAAAGCCTCTACTTTGGTTCATTGGCTCTTCCAATTTTAGTTTTCTGTAACCAGACATGATCATATCTATAAAGGACAGCAGACTTATCAGCTAATATGAACAAGTTTGGTTTAAAAATGAGTCACATACATACGTAAGTAATGTAAGTAACACACAAAATTGCCACATGGCTTTGAGATGGCCTCAGTTGGCCATTAGAGGAACTACAGCTTTTGTATTTCCCCAGTCAGCTTCACTTTCAGCTCAGTTGACACATGATCAGTGATGGGAATAACGGCGTTACACGTAACGGCGTTACTTTTTCAGTAACGAGTAATCTAACTACCGGTAATTACTATTTCTATCGTTACAACGCCGTTACCGTTACTAACAAGAAAATGCGGTCGCATTACTGTTTTTCAACAAACAGACGGTTGAAGCTGTGTTCAGCTTACCGCACCTTATATCAGTTGCACGGAAGTAGCTGTAAGTAATCTGGACGCTACAGCTTTAAGCAGCTGCACGCTCCCGCGGACGGCAGTCACTTTCTGCCCGACGATCACTTTTTGGCGCAACACCTGGAGCTAAGGGGCAAAACAATAGCATGAGTGCTGCTGTTTGACTGAGGAAGAATAAAGTATTCGTGGTAAGCCAATCACATGACCACTTCAAGATGACAAAGCAACAAGGTGACATATACCAGTTTTTAAATTGTGTTGATAGGCCACGTAAAACCAGAGTCATGATAAACAATATACGCAGCGTTTTTTCCTCAATAGTTTCATCACGTTTACTGTCTAACGACAGCGCTAGCAAGCACTCTCTGCTTATGACCAAAAATACCCCAAACAAACAAAAAAACCCTGCCCTTTCGTGTTGGTGGAAAAATGCACCATGTCGACCAATCAAAAATTATATGGCAACAGGACATTTGGTTGTTTAGGAAGAGGGGGAAGTTTTAGGAGTGATGGTGAAAGAGAGAGCAGAAAAAAGAGAGAGCAAGTTTTAAGATGTGAGAGATTTGTGACGTTTAGCGTGTTTGGAGTGTGTAGTTAATGTGTCGACTTGTGTAATTAGTGTGTAGTGTTGTGGCGACTGAGGCGACTGATGTCTCCAGGTAGAAAAAGGAGTGATACACCTGCTGCTGTCAGACCTGCAGGTATCAGGCTGTAATGTTCTCCTTTATAGTGGACAGAAATTATTTTTTTGGAGTGGCACAAATAATTTGTGTGGCATCTTATTGAATGCAATTACTTTTACTAATTACTTTTTCAAAGTAACTTGCCCAACACTGCACATGATAATAATTTGCTACTGGAAATGAGGCTGAAACCAATTAACAGAAAAACATAAACTAACCAGAGATAAGATTCAATATATTCAAAGAAGGATATTGGGTAATATTAGGTACGTAGTGTAAGCCATTGTCACACAGTCAAGAAATAGCTTGTTGAAATTGTTGAGCAGAATTAATAAAGATGGTTTAAAGCTATATGTAGAAAGTTGGACTACTTTCATGAAATCTACAGTTCACGTTGCTCCAGGCACAAAGCTCTTGAGGTCAGCTTTGAGTCAAACACGACTGTGTCCATATTGTCTCATCTTTGCAGCGAGGAAAAAAAAAAAAGCTCAAATTTCAGTGGGCGAAAGTGGGCCTTGCCCCGCGGCTCTGTGCTCAATATTAATGCCCAGTGCCAGCTGCGTGGCTCTTAACTCTTCACCAGGCAACTTGCTGCTCTGTGGGACTTACAGTCCAATTACATCAGCTATCTCCCAGGCTTTGTTAGCAGGCCTCTGTGTGTGTATGTCTAAATCTGTACATCTGTGCATGTGCAGCAGCTGAAGTCCCCTCTGATGCCTTTTTGATGTTATACCGGTGCTTTTAAGGGCTAATACAGCATGCCAGTCTTTCTATCGTGTCTAACCTGGCTTTGAAAAAAAGTTAGTGCGCGTATGTGTCTCGGTATGTGTGTGCCGTCTCACTGTGGAGATCTGAAGACTTTTTTTCCTCTTGCAGACAGCACTTTGACAGGTAGCTTTGTCTAACACTTGTGCTACACAATGCCTAAAAGATCTTTGTTCTCTGCTCAGCCTGTCTGTCTGCCTTCCTCTCCTCCTAACAGCTTCTCTATTTTTTTTATTTTTCACAACAGCAACAACGCTTCTTTGTTATTTTAACCAAACGTACCTGATTGATTGCCCCTCTGTCAGCTTGTTTCACTGTTAAGGATGCATTTATTAATATAAAAATTGCCTCCCACTTACTTTGGATGCCAACAAGCTGTGCCGACTTGACGTTAAAGCCACCCTAATCAATATTTCTAAATTCGTGGTGTTTCCGAGGACTTTTTGTATTGGATAACAAACATGCATCCCTCTTAGCTCCAGAGAGAATTTAAACATCTTTCCACTAATTGTTTTGTTTTTGTATAACGGCAGCTTTGCCTTCATTCTCAGCACTCTTATCAATAAAACTCTAATAAAGCCGCAGTAAACTCGCAGTATGGGGTGCGCCAATAACAACTCAAAACATCCAAAAAGACCACAAGCTGAGATTAGTGTTCACAAATTCAGAGTGATTGTACTGCCTGTCTTTAACATTCCGATCTTTCTTTGTAGTCTTTCACTGTCCTCTAAATCGCTGAGCTCGTTATTTATTTATTTTTTAAATGACAGATAATAATGTTTTTGGCTGCTTATTCATCCAGTGGGAAGTCCATCTCTGGTGAATGGACGATCAGACGATTTTTGCCAGCAGAGAAGTTGTCCCCCCTGCTGGCTATTAGAAACAATACAGGTTTAAGGCTTTGCGTTTCAGGTGTTTTCACGCTGTCTGTGGGTTCCTGCTGACATTACATCACTCATAACTTACTGGATTAATCCTCTTTCCAACACAACAAAAGTTGCACACTGTCAAAGAGCTATAGCTCAAGTTAGAGTCATATAATAATCTAAAACTAACATTTGGATATTTGACTTTTGGTGCTCACTGCATACTGAATGTCCAGATCACAACATGCCTCTGGTTTTATTGTCATTATCCATTAGCCTCATTAAATGCTTTGTTTTTCAAGTTAGCACCTTTTTAAAAAATGTGTTCTGTTGTTTTTTGTTGGTTGTTTTTTTTTTTTTTTACCTCATTGTTAATGCATTTAACCACAGTGTGCGCCCTCCCTTTTTTTGTGTTAGCCAACAAAACTGACAAGGACGCACCTTGTTTCGTACCTTGTTTCCCACTCACTGTGCACTCCCTTAGTTCATTTAGCTGCACTCCATTAAACATTATTTCCACTGATGGTCTTCATTGAAGATGTTATGTTTAGGCTGTTGCTGTTACATTTGACTAAGATGTTGGTGTATCAAAGTTTAAAAAAAAAAAAAAATGAAGTTTTGTGGTTGTGTCAAAATGACAGTTATCAAAGGCGGAGACAGAATCCTGTTGGCCGGATTTAAAGTAAATTCCTCGGAGCTGTTGTGTCTTTACAAAAAGCCTGGAGTAAGGCATTGATTTTGATGTTTGTTGTCTGTGTCTAAATTTACCAGTCGTCTAAACACAAACTGTTCTCTGTAGACTTTCAGTCTGTCACTTGCAAGAAACCCCTATAAGCTTGCTATGTTTTGTTTTGGTTTAGGGTGTTTTTTTGGTAGGCAAAAAGACACCAAGAACTGAGTGGTTTCACAAGAGAATTAAACTTTTTAAACTTTTTTGGGGGTGTTGTTTCAAAATATGGAAATATCTTTTCTGTTTTTTTAATCAATCAAACCATCCACTAGGGCAGGTCTTGTTGCTTGAAAGCCTAATTTTTCTTATCGCAGACCTTTAACAAGAAGGTCTCGCCACAGACGTTTGCATTGACTGACATTTGCCAGAGACTCTGTGACATTTAGTCCCGCGTGTGATCCATTTTAATACTTTCGATTTATTATACCTTTTGAAAATCAGGTCTGTAGCTTATTTGTCACCACGCTGAACAAACCAGGTCATCGGTTCTCTTGTGGTTCGCAGCACTTTACAAGCTCCCTTTTCTCATATTAGAGGCGCCCAGATGCCCACGAGGTTGGGTTACCATGTGGGTGTAAATCATATCAGTGGTCAGGCCTTTTGTGCATGACGTTGCTCCTGCTCTGCCCCTGCATTTTATTCCCTATTTAGCCAAATATCACCCCCAGAAATGATCTTAAATAAATATGTGTGACAAATATCACACAACAGAATGTGGAAGACCAATTTCAGGTGTTTGAGCTGTGAAATGAGTTAGTTTTGCTTTTCCTGGGGTGAGTCAGCCTGTTTATGATTTTTGGCCTTGGGGAAGTGTGCGTATGAATATTAGACATTTTCTATCACATGCAAGCCTTCCAGTCTTTTAGCTCAGTCCTGTTCTCTGACAATACAGACTTTCCACATCGACATTTAAATGATACCTCACTACATTGAACGCTTATTCACTCTGACTCTGTCTCTTTTTCATCTCTACTCTTTTGTTTTATGTTTGAGAATATTTCCATTTGAATTATTGAGCATTGTTTGAATTAACTCGTTTGAGTTCGTATGCTTCCTGGTTATTCGGAAAGTGGCTGCTGAGGCTGGTGAATGGACCTTAATCACAGGTTACGGGCAAAAACATTAGATGGGAGATGTTTCGTGAAGCTGGGAGTGTTGGGTTATTTAAAAAATTCTGTTTAAGATGATAATCAGCATTTTTCCTGACTCAAACTAGGCCCTCGAGAGGGTGGGTGACTACAACTTTGATAATTAAAAATTCTATTTATGAAAATCCTGGTCAATCTTACTATCGTAGACTACAAAAACATCTTTCACAGGTCATGCAAACCACACCAGGATGAAGCCGCCATGTTTTAATATGCATATTTCCAACACAGCCCTCTTCCCCTGCTGCTGGGCTCAGAACTGTTTTCTGTTTGTCAGCAGTTGAATGTTGTTGTTTTTTTTCCCCCTTCGACAGGTAAAATCAAATGTGAGCAGGGAAGCAAAAATCCAATCACAAGTAGCCACTTGTGCATTTAAAATCAGAATATCATGTGTGAACCGCAGTGTGTCTCAGCTGGATCCAGACGCGAGCTGGATATGAGATCTCCCGTCTGAACTGATTCCCATCCTCCCACCAGACTAGACACTTCATTACTCTCCCTGAGTGATATAAAACTCTTCTGCTGACAAAAAACACGCAGTGTCCTTTGACTTTTTTCTTACATTTCAAAATGAATTGATTAGTTTTAGACATCGATCCTTAAAAAAAGTACTATAGTGATACAGGAAATCGATACAAAAGGCTTTTTGCATGACAAAAGTAAACGCTCATTGCAGCAGAGCATTAACCTAAAATTACTGCTTGATGCTCACATTGCAGTTTTTATCCCTCCAGCCCATCCAGTTGTGCACTCCTCCCCTGTAACTTTCCTACAGAGACGGCAATTTTCTATGTAAATTCGCTTTCTCCCGATCGTCTTCATTTCCATACCAGCGCCGTCAAAAGAGCTGACTGTCAAAAGTGTGCCGAGTCAGCACCGACTGTGCCACGAGAGAGCAGAGGAAATAATAACGTCAGTCGATCCTCTTTGCACCTGTGCACGCACATGTGTGTATGTGCGTGTGTGTTTTATTTTTTAATACACAAGGTGAGGATTGCTACTTTTGAGATGGAAGATAAAGCCAAAGGTTTTACCCGTCTTAGAAAGAGATTCTGCTTCTCCTATCAAGTGTCAGACTCGAGAAAGGTTTCCAGCTGTGAAGCCAGAGGTGATCCAGAAATTTTCTGTCATCTTTGTTTGACTGACATGAGCTCAGCATTTCCTTGTTTTTTCTTTTTTTTTTATTGCCTTAATACCTGTTAACAGAGTGTATTTGAAACTTTTCTTTTTCTTCTATGAATTACACTAGATTCACTAATAGATGAGTAATGTTTGAAATAACAGCAGAAGAAAAAAAATAGGTTTGCATAAACAAAAACTTTAAAAGTTCTCATGAATGGCATCGCTGTTACGGCTGCCAACCAGAGACGTGACATTATGATCCCGATTTGTTTAATGTAGTAAAAATTAAAAGCAGTGGTGGAGAACATGACAGTGGAGGCCCTTCTTTCAGGGTGGATACAATGAGTGGAGCATTGTGCTAACTTTGTGCGTGCTTATATGTACCGCATTCATACACCGTGGAAAACGGACGCATGAGAAACACAAAAAGGCCACATTCATTATATGTTCTGTCATAGTACGCTTTTAGAATAAACTCAAGAAGCATGTAGTGGCTTTAATTATACTGAACATAGCGAGATGAAAGAAGATGGGAGCCTTTAAAGGAGCTCCAGCACGGAAGGCTAATTACTAAGTGAAGACCAGTCTGCTCTCAGCTGCTATACAGTACCTCCAGGCTTGACGTCTGGCCCAAGTTGTATTGAATTAGGGCCAATAGATTAGCCAACAGTGAGCGGCATCTGTTTTGCTTTTGTTTTTTATAACTCAGAGCTGCATTCGACTCTGTCAGCGCACTTGGTGAATTTAGCCAGTCATTAGTACAGAGTACGGTCAATAAAACATCTGTACATTATTCTGCTGGATTCAAAACTGCACACAGTAGATGACAATCTGAAAGGAGTGGTTTGAAAACAACAAGATCTCAAGTTTCAGAGGCCAAAAGTTCTGTTTTGCGTCTACTACTGATTTGTATTTAATGTACATATTTAGGTCAGTCTATGGTTAAAAGTCTTCAAATTTCTTATGTCTAATAAAGTGTCCAAATTTTAGATTTTTGATTGATCCATTTTAAATGAGCTTGGGCCCAAAGAAGATGGTAGTTTTAAATTGTTGTAAATGCAGCGGTGAGCTTCTGGCAGTGGTTCTTAGAAGTGTTCCCGTGCTGTGATTTCCGTAACTCATCGTGTCTTTTTAAGTGCAATTTACTGCCTTGCAATCAGCGCATGCTTACTGTTGTCACCATCAGGAACGGTGGCGGGTGCCAAAAGTGACGCCACAACTGCTGGCGCGGCCTGCTTTGATGTTGTTTAGGCTTGCCATGCATTTCTCGTTTTCTCTTTTTAACTTGGCCTAGACACAAGTTTAAACTTGGAGACAGTTTTACTCTGTCTTCACTGCCATTTCCATTATATATCACAGCAGGAGCACAAAGGTTCCTCGAAAACCTTGAGGACAAACCCCTCAGCGACTGCTTTGTTTCCTTTTTTAACTTCTATTCTTTTTTTTTTCTTTTGAGTTGTGACACATGATAGTCATTAGAAGACTGCGACAAATCTAACACAACTTTGTTTTAATTTTCATGCTAAAGCAAACAATGCAGAGGCCATCAGTATCCGGTCCCAATGGAGCACGGGTTCTCTTTTAGCCTGGTCCCTTTCTCTTGATCCTGTAAATTTTTAATTATATTATGTCTCATAAATAATGTCCCAAAATTTTTGCAATGTTTGGTTGAGAAATGTTTTCCTTAAACGACTGAACAGTTTTCTCCTGCAGTCTTCTTTTCTTCTTTCTTCTAAATACATACATACGTACGTCAGTGTTACAACCTCATTAATTATGAGAAATTTGACCCTTTTTTTTGCCCTTACCCTACATAAGCAATGTGTAAGGGCTCCAAAAAGACCTTTCAGACCTTTGCAGTGCTTGACTCTCTCATCTTTTCACTTTTTCCAGTTAAATGCAGGCTTTAAATACTTGTAGATTATTGCATTATTGGTTGTTGTTCCTTTATATTACACCATTTATTCTCACAATAACAGTGAAATGTTCACTGTCACTGGGTGACATTTGGGACACAGACCACAAAGGACAACTTGCATACATTATAGCTCATATCAACAATCTCTCTGTCAACATGTTTCATTCGCCGTCAGCTTTTACGCTAACAGCCGACCCTCTAAACGAGAGGTTTGTATACCCTTTTGTGTGTTATCATGGCTGACAGGTGGCCCCTGCCGAAACAGCACAATAACTCTGGAGTTGCTCTCTCTCCATTTTCTCCATCCAGTCTCATTAGCATTCAAACTGCTTCACCTGCAGGGCTCTTTAGTAGTTGAGGGTGAGTCAGAGTTTAATTATTTTGGACAGTAAAAGGATTTTTTTTTTTCCAAGGTGTAGTCTGGACAGATCCACCTTTTAACACCAAAGTGACCCTGGAGGGGGAAAGAAAACATGCTGTAAGAGCAAATGCATTCATGGGGTCAGGAAGGTGCCAGCATATACCAGTGAACTGTAATGCTGAAGTTCCTTTTTCTCAGTATTTCCATATCATTTAGATAGACTTGGAGGAGAGTTCCCCTTTAAAAACCATCAGTTACGCTGGTTAATATTCCACCCTGAGGCATCCTGCCCGGAAATGTTTTTATACCTTGCAGGTATTTGCATTGCCAGCGTTGCTTCCTCCTGTTGTAATTCAAGGTTATGAGTTCAGACTCTGCTCTGACCCACACAGATGACTCAGTAAGTTATAGTCGGGGCTTTTTGCAGAACTTTGTACGGTTTTACTTTTATTTGTATATCAGACAACATGTAAATCAATACTGGCATTTTTTTTCTGTTCTTAGTTTCGCTCCTTCCCATTTGCTTTCCTTAAATGATTACAATTCCATCTCCCATCTCAAATCCGTGTTTGTTTTTCTTCCCTCATTCATCCTACTTTTTCCTTCCCCAAAGCAAGTTATTAAACCCAGAGTGAGCGAGCGAGTGAGACGGACACAGACAGAGAGAGAGAGAGCGAGGAGGACAAGAGCAACCATTCACACAACAGCAGGCTTCTTAACTACCGAAAGCTGTCACCTCCTCAGAGTGGTTTGTGTGCAAGCCTCTCCAATACAGCTGTCAGGGCAGCAGTCTCCAAACGGGCCTCCTTCAGCTGACACTCAGTCGTACCCTCGCTTATGTTTTCCATATTCAGTCTGCACTCATCGCTGAATGGATTAATTAATTCATGAAGTGAACAAACATCACACTTCTGTGTCCTTTTAACTCTGCGCTAGATGTGCAGCCCCACGTACAGGGTAGGGAATGCTGTGTGGTACAGGAAGAATTAAAAATTGGGTGTTTAATTGTCAGTTAGGAAAGAGAAAATCTTTATATTTCGGAGGCAAAATTGAAGAGATATACAGGGAGGTGAGGGTGGACTGTTTAAAACCAGCGGCCTCACAGAAAGCTAAAGGTCCCGGCACAGTGGTGGGTTGGGCAGTTGAAGTCTGCTTGTAGTGATGTAAAACCATGTGTTTAATAACAATAAAAACCCACGTTTTGCCAGGTACAGATCACACGTTAACGCCACATGTCAACCAAGTTCTATGGACATCCCACATCATCACCATTTAAACCATTTGTTTAAAGTCGGACTGGACGGTGTAAAAAGAAGTTTGTAAAGGTGGTTTCTCATAGCTCCATTCTGATGCTATTAACTCATATTCATGACACGGGGTGCGATGCAGTGCTGGAAATTGATCTCGCCAATCAGGCAAACTGTGTTGGCCTGCTGCATTGAGTTTGTTTTTACAGACAAAGACAGACAGTAAGGCAGGAAGAAACAACAACAGAAAAGAACCACACCAAACCCCAAATCCACAGCTTTGGGAACCTGTGTTTTAAGCTACTTAATAATCAGTGACAGATGGCTGAATAAAAACAAAAAACAGTCTTTAAATTAATCATGAACTAGTCATGTGTCTGTAAATACATCTGGGTGAGGATGCTTTTCAGTTTTGTTTATTGCCAAGATAACAGAGCAGATACAGGGCAGGAAATGAAAGAAAAAGAATGAGATAAAATGTGAGTGTTATATATGCATGAGTAGAAATTTGAATTGAAGATGGGAAAGGGGGGAAAAGGGGGGAGACAAAGGAATAAATCAATTTTCATCAGGTGTTTAGCAATGATGAGCACTGTCAGTGAAATGAGGAAGAAAGACGGAGGTGGTGAAGAAGGACAGAGGGGAGGAGAAGAGGGTAGCGTGTCAGGATCTGGGAGGGAGGGAGGTGTCGGCTCGCGCCGTCCCCACAGACGCCGCTGTAATCTGGGCCACGTGTCCCAGAATGCCTGCTGGTCACCCAGAGGCTTGGCTGGGTGATTCATCTTAGTTAGGGAGCTGTCCAAGCGACTCCCCGCGGACTGCAACACATAATCGTACACGCAAAACACACACACTGCAAACATATGTGGTTAGAGAAGAGGCGGCGGTTTGATTGACTGAACACCCATACTTAAAATTTAAGGTCCTTGGTTCCACCTTCCACTGTCGTCTCTTCACTCTAAACATAACCTGAATCTTATAAATGACCTTAACTCTGACCAAAAACATAATAAATCTAATTTATCTCATTCATATAAGTGCGCACACCTGTCAGCTATACTCACAACAGGAACACACACTAACACTATGTTAGCTATTCTCTACTCGGAGATTACTGAACCAGGTGAAGCTTAAGATTGTTACGAGGGCCATTATCTTCTCCACACAGTTAATGCAGCTTTTACACAAGCATGGCTGATGTCTGCTTAAATTCTGCATGTTCTATCATCTACCATCTTTTGTAACAACCTTAGGCAAAATTTACTCATCACTCCCTCATTTTTGAAACGCTACAGCAACATACGGTTTAAGAGCTTAGCTTAAAACTTCATTCTTGAGCTCAACTTTATCCCATACAGAGCTGCAAAAAATAAATAACTATTTAATTATTGATAAAGAAGCTATTTTTTCTCCATTAAATTATTAATTATTTGGCCTAACGAAATGCCAGAAATACTATAAACATTAAGTTTTCCAAGGATAAAGTTTGTTACCATAGAGAAATAAATGTGAAATAACTTGAGAGCAAATCAAAAACTAATATATATATTTTATATATATTTTTATATTTTATATTTATTTGATGTTCCAATTGCCTAACTGTTTAAATGTAAGTAATCCTCTTCAACAATCTTCAACACAACACAGTGATGTTCTGGACATGCTGTCACAGCCATTGATTCTTCACTTATGGTTGATAGCTTTAGGTCATCTTGGAAAGACTTTTAAACGTGTGAATTTACAATAAGTACTTTGCCATCTTTCACTTTAATTGGTTTAAATAATTTGGATATGCTGAACATTTGCTTGCAGCCAGCCTAATTAGTAGTTCTCATTTATTGTTCCTGTACTTGAGTCCTTTTTATTTATGTTGCTTAGCAGTTCGGTTGGTAAACTCCAAATTAATTGAGGCTGTTGTCTGTAATTTTAACAGGCTATTTTTAATAATGTTTCGTATTTCTCTGCAGGACTCACTGACGTCATCTTTCTCGTTTTTGTTTCTTTAGTGTTCCTGAGATCTAAATCTCGATCGTTCCAGAGAGCAAAACACGCATATCAGTGTTAATGCCTGTGTTTTACACCTCATTGACAGGTGGCCGCCTCATTTGTTGACAGTGGTGATAGCCAGTCTTTACCCTGTGGAAATAAATCAGTCTTCTTTGTGTAAAAGCTGTATTGACGGGCCTGATGCTCTCACATTCCCTGCCTCATTTAGTTAAACCTGATTCAGTGGCTGATGTTCAGTGAATGTCTCAGCATGCGTTTAAGTATAGGACAATGTCACGATTTCAACCACTAGCTTTTCACACTGAGCTCAAGAAATCAATGTTTAACCATTATTTCTACTCCCTTGTATTCACTCTGACGAGATCTTTGAATAACATTTCACTGTGTGTTATACTTGTATAACTATGCATGTGACAAATAAAGAACCTTGAACCTTGAACCCTTGAACCCTTAACTCATTTGTAGACTAAAGACC
The DNA here is from genome assembly GCF_000239375.1 of Pundamilia nyererei. NCBI lineage: Eukaryota > Metazoa > Chordata > Actinopteri > Cichliformes > Cichlidae > Pundamilia > Pundamilia nyererei. Next base: position 69,862 of record NW_005187475.1, on the reverse strand, counting down.
AAAGCCAAACACATCTAATGGGAGGAAAGTAGAGTAAATTTTCCTTCTTTCTACCTCCTTTGTTAATGGTTTTATTGCATGAAAACCATGGGAGTGTGTCACATTCAGAATAGAGGTTTCTGACACAGCTTCACCTACTTCCAAGGTTCATGGAGAAGAACAAGGCTCTAAAGAGGCTCTAAAGCTCCAGCAACAGTATAAAGAGCAGCTTTATTACTTGACCAGCGTGTTTTGGGATCGGTTGTTGATGACCCTGATGAAGGCCACAGGCTGAATCATGTGGTCAAATATATTACAGTTTATATTGCAAGTGTTGATGGAGCGTTGACCTCTTTAAACCCCATTCAGAGATGAAGCCTAGCAGACAGCTAGCAGGTATAAGCTGCTTTTCAGTTGAAGTAGCAACTCCCTTAATGCACACTTTAAACCTTAATACAAATTAAACAGATGAGTTATTAAAAAATTGGACCTTTTAACATTGTGTTTAATGGAGATTGACTCGCTTTTCGAGCAGGCCTCGAGTGGCCATGACAGGAGCCATTTTCAAATGCGAAAATAATACTTGAAAACCTATCGTAATGACTGACTGTTTATTAAATATGAAAAGATGAATACTCTTTTTTTAACTGTTTGATATAGTTATACAGCATAATATTCTGTATTTAACACAGCTATGTGCTTGTTCAGATGACCAGGTTGTCTCGCCGTAAAGGGCACACAGAAAAATCCTGGTACTTGAGCTGTTTGGTGTGCAGATTGATCTATTTTCACGTCTCTAAAGCAGATGCATCATGAGTTATTGGATGCTGATATGTGTTTCATCCATTTGCTAGGGTTAACATATGCAAACAAACACACTGGTGTGTTTTCCTGAAGCCTTTGCTGTCAGAAGCATCAAGGTGTGAAATGTGATTATCAACATCAGCTTTTACTACTGACATCAGCCACAGGTTTTGCGTGTGCTTTTCGCTTTCTGTAGTACTTATTAAAAAGCTTGTTGGCAGCTTGCTTGATGGCCTTGGACGCGGAGTGTGTTTAATTCATTCATGGGCGCATCCCTGGGAGTGTTTTTATTCTTCCCCTCAGTGTGCTTCTAGCATTATTAAAGGCATTAATCACTGCGATCTGATGCCTTGTTACGACACGGCTCTGCTCCCACTGCGCAGCTAAACACACACGCATTTCGGTGTCCACAGTGCCATCAAACATCTTGGCTTGAAAGTACTGCATTGTGAAAGTCTCCTTGGAATACAGAAGGAACCCGTATGAGCGGATATATCAATGTTTTCATCTGTTAAATTATTTTTTGCTCATGCCGTGAATCCTGCACAAGAATCCGTAATCTTTAAGGGAATTTTTTAACAGAAAACATCGACTTTCAGATCTGGCTGCTTTGCTGTTTCTCAAATTCTTGTTAATATCCCTCTCGGCAAGGTGCATGTTCTTGAAATCATTTTTAAGTCCTCCACCATCCAAACTCCATCCATCCACTTTCTTAACTGATTTTCCGATCCGTGAGAAGAAGTCACAGGAGCAAAAAAGGAATTAAAATTATCCATATTTTTTTCTTCCAGTAGAGGGAGATATTTTAGATATTTCATTTTAAGCCAGCATGAAATAATTTCAGGAAAGTGTTTAAACAGATATTAACACATTTACACTTAAATACACATTCGCCGCCTAGCTTAATGGTTTCTATGCATTAAGTAACCTGGAACGAATGTACTCTGTATGTTTTTTGCTCATTGCCAACTTTGTGGCTTTAAGTATTTTATCTCCCCCTGCTGGTAATGCAACCTCTGCATGCGTGTCCATTTCATGTTTTGCAGATTACACGTTACATCTATTATACGTTTTGTTATGATATTGAGTTGGTAACTGTAGATTTTCAAGTTGATACGCCTCAAGAGGTTCTTGAAGTGTTAAAAAGCCAGTTTTCCTCATCTCATACAAGCATTTTGTCCTCTGTATTTTTACCGAGCTACTACTCTGCATTTCCTCCACTGTAGGAATGTAAAACACTGGTGATTTGAAACTAACCCATTCGAAACTCGAGACTCAAAGTCTACTGAATTTAGCATGCACTGTTAGGTAATAACTCAGATTTAGGTGTGCACGTGTAATAAAGAGTAAACATGTTTGTTCAGTCTGGTAAGAAATATCTCCTGGCTTTTCTCATCACTTTTTTCATCTTTTTATGAATCTCTGTTACTTTATATTTAAAAAATCTATTAACTTTTGTGTTTTTTCTGGTAATGTATAAATAAAAAGAATTAATTTAATCTTCACTTAGCAAAACATGTTACATTTCTTTTAGCTCTGGCTAAAGACTCAGTTCCTTCAATTTAGTCAAATTAAAAATATATGAAATATAAAGAAATGTGTGTCAATATTTGGTAGACCTCATAAAGTCTGATATATTGGAAATACTCAGGTGTAGCCTATCATCAGTCTCTGTCTGCATGTCAGGCGGACAAAAATGTAATAGGAGAAACATGGCTCATCTTGACGGTGTCAAACACATCGACACGTTGCTCCATCTCACACGAGGATATCTGACATTTATTCCCAGAATGCCAGCAGTTAATTTTGGCCACATTTCTGTTACCTCTCTCGCTACTTTAACTCTCAGTAACCTTTCCTGCCTCTGAATTTTGAGGAGAAAGTCATAGAGTTGCCACATTGTTTTGACGAGTGGCCTCTTGAGCTTTTTTTCTTCGCAAATCTTTTTCTCCCTCCTGCCCCCGTCTCTCAGACCCCGCTGAGTGGCTGATCCCTCGAGTCCAGAGCTGCCAGCTCATGACGCAGTGTGATACTGCACTGTCTCTGACTCAATGTGTGTGTAAAAAGACACATTTCCACATATAGTAGAATAATGCATGAATAATAACAACAGAGCTCATTAGCAGTAGTTGGATAGTTAGTCGGTCCTTTATTCGTGGTGATTAAATACCAATTTGGGGTGATCATCATCATCAGCCAATTATTTCACAGCGTCAGTCACAAAATATTGGAGGAAAGCTGGCGAATTAATCTCCTTTAGGTATTTGTGGCTAACTGTACACTGCTGGTGACATCTGGTTTCAAAAACATCAAGATGGAGACAGCAACTCCATCTTAATACTGTGAACATGAAAATCTGCATGTGCTATTAAATTCAAATAAGCTTGAACTGGCTTTGAATGGCAAAACTTTACATATATTTTCTACCTTGTTGCAAGACTGCGAGCTACATAGCAGCCTCTGGTTGAAAGAAATAGCGCTATGCAGTTCAGTCACACATTTCAACAAGAAACATCTCTGGTGTTGTTGTTTTTTTCTCCCCTTATGAACTAAGGCAGCTCCCAGAAGTGGGAATAAGTCTCACATGTGCGAGTCACAAACAAGTCTAAAGTCTTAACCTTCAAATCCCAAGTTACTGTGGGGAAACCAAGCAAGTCAAGTCCTATGAAATTCCGATGATCTATCCCAGATTTCACATTTTCTGTCTTGCACTGGTCATGAATGTTCAAAAGATATATATATATTTTTTAGCAATAACCCTTGGAAGCTTTCTGATTTTTAACATTTTGTGGTCTCAATAAAAACTCTCCTAACAGCACAAAAACAAGAGGATTCAGAGGTGCTGTTCATGAGAGGTGTGGCAGGATCTGATTGACTTGAATCTGTGGGACAGGTGCCACTTAATTCTACACCTAGAGTCAAGTTATAAGAAAAAAGTCCAAATCCATGTGGGCTGCATTAACAGACATGAAGCCATTCTCATTCGTGTCAGTGGGCAGCAGCACCAGTTTGAGTCAAGCCGCTGAAACCCTGGCAGCAGTGTCAAACTGTCCACTACGTCTTAGGCCAAATCCCATTTCGTCTTTACTGCTTTAGTACACTCACACCAGAAGCCAAATATGGAAGTACACTTCACTTTTACAGCCAACAAAATCAGACACCTTGGAGACAACCAAAGCCCTCGGCTGGAACTGCTACAAAGCTGTCTTGTCAGATTTGCTAACACAAAAGATTAGACTGGGAATTTAAATGCACTTGATAAGAGATCACCAGTCAAGGAGTAAATTTGCTGTTGTGTTGCTTGCAGCAGAAAACACCTGAACTGTGCTTTAAAAAAAGGGAAAAAAAGTGGAACCAAGAACGTGATTAGCACAAGTTTTATACAGGTTAAAAAACAAATCAAGTCTTACGTCACGCTTTTAGGCTGTTACACAGTACTGCAAACAACCAAGGAGTGGTAGACATCCAGGAAAAACACCAGATATTACCATATTAATCTAAGAAGAATGAGCATTATTCATTCCTGTGGAAATTGAAAGAGTTAAAAGTGCACAAATCCACTTTTATAGGGCATCATTTCCCAGTTTCCTGCAGGTCTGAGCTCCAGGTGTATTTGCTCTTGTTTTCAGGTTGAATATTCATGACACTATTTAAAGCCACACTGGGCCTCTGTGGTGGGTCCAAATGGATCTGAAGGTTACATGCATTGAAAATTCAACTCTAGCAGTCCGTAACTGTGTAAATTGATGTTAGTACACTTAAATACACACCACAGGCTTGTGTTTACCAGCACAGGCTGTGATGTCTCACCCTGAAAGATACCAAAGGGATGAGAGGAGATCAAAGATCCGCGAGTCTGGCTTTCTCTGGATGGAAGGCTGACTCACTGCTGGTTTTTTGGTTGTTTTTTTGTTTTGTTTTTTTAAGATGTGTTTTGCTTTCACGTTTAAGCTAAAGTTAAGCGGTTTTCTCCTTTTAGCCTCACAGATTGTGATAGAGTTGCAAATCTTACTTTCTTTGGGCAATCAGTTTGGTGAAAGCAGCAGGAACACATTAAATAGAGGGGAAACGAAACATTGCTGGCTATATAATGGCAAAATGGTGAATTAGACGTAAGCTGGAGAGCCATAAATCAGTTTTTTTGTAGTGAGAAACTGTTTTTAAGATATCTATGTTGAGTCAGCGACGTTTTAAACAACTAAATGGGCTAACGTTTCCTCACATTACACATGGAAAACATCAGTATAGCTCCAAGCAACAGTAAAGCAGGCAAGGAAAGATACTGGCAAAAACATTACTGGGATAAAAGGAAGCAGACAGGAAAGAGGAAAAGCCTGGAATAAAGGGATAAAGAGTGGAAGGATGGGGGAAGCACTGAGCTACAGGTGTAAGCCTTGGATTTTGAGCAGAGATGGAGATTCGCAAATGTTGAATTATATTTTCTGCTGAAAATTCAAGGAAATGTAGAGGCATACATCAGCTGCTCGAACCATCTTGTAATGAGTTGCTTGTTTTTGTTCTGTTTCTTTCTCAGGTGTTTCGCAGAAAGGCAGTGGAGTTGGGCGAGAAGCTGCTGCCTGCATTCAAAACGCCCACCGGCATCCCCTGGGCTCTGCTTAACCTCAAGAGGTAAAACAAACAGACAACACACACACTTGCTCTTTGTCTCCCAGCAGTCCACTTTCAGGCAGCAGGTCTGTTTTGATGGCCTGATGCTTTAAGGGGCGCCATGGTCTACCCCTCTCTGTTCCACTCGCACACACTGAGCTGAAATGCTTTAGTCTTACATGACAGAGCAAACTTGTCAGACAGAAACTGTTTGATTTTTTTGCATCCAGGGCTTCATCCTTGAAACTAAACTGCATTGGAAAAGACAAACCCAAAGAGGTTGGGGTTACAGGCTAGTTACATGGCAGTGCTGGTGATGTTTCCTTTCCTCTGGCTGAAACCCTCTTTGTGCTCCACCAAAACCTCCTCCATATAAAAAAAACCCCCTCATACTTCTATTTTAACATTTTTTCCATTTGCAGAGATATAAACTGATTTTAAGAATCTAAAAACCGATTTTTTTTCACTCATCTAATTTCCAAGTAACAGTCATTACTGGTTTGCTTTAAAAAATTGCTTTAATTTGACTTTATTAATAAGGTCATATAAAAATCACAGGTGACTCACCTGTGGGTTGAACCTGCTGTTCAAACCTTTGTTTAAGGTGAGGAGCTAAAATGCTGCATTTCAGATGATGGATGAACCGAGCGATTAGAGGGTTAAAATAAGTAGGGATTATTTTGGACTCTCAGTCATGCAAAGCTACTCAAGCAGAGTCCAAGAAAAAAAATGTGCTAAGAACACAGTTTTATTTATATATATAAAATAAAATGTGCACAATGCCAAAATTAGAACTTTAAAGCAATTAAAATAAATTCCAACCAATAAGCACATAACATTTTGGGGTCTTTAATATGAAAATATGAGTATCTCTGTATAAAAACAATTAGAGGTCTGCAACTATTTTTTGCTACAGTCCTTCTGTCAGTCACACATGATGAGGAGAGCACTATTTTCTTTCTATCAGTCGTTCCCCAAAGAGAGACATGACATCCAGGCTGTTTGTCAGCCCGTTAATTAAAAGGCAGGTTGTCATGACGATAAGCGCGCTGTAACAAATTAATTTTCTCTCTGTCTGTATGGGTGAATGGACTCTGCCCGCCTTGTCCTCTTCCCTGAAGTGAGAAATACCCCAGGGAGAGTGAGTGAGTAAGTGAGTGAGTGCGTGTGTTCATGTCTGTGCACATGTATGTGGCTCTGCACACATACGTGATCCCCAGAGGCCTGAGCAGATTGCTGTTGATGATGACTTTACCTGCATGACTGAGTTATGATAGCTTAGAACCACACAAGCACAACCCCATATTCCTACACACACACACGCACGCACGCACGCGCACGCACGCACGCACGCACACACACATACTCAAATAACTCTGGAAACAAATTACAGTAACAAATATACAGAGCAACAGAGAATGTAGGCTATTAAACTGCTATTTTTAAGCTATTTCTTTTCTTGTCTATGAAATTGACAGATTAGCATTATAAAGATGTTGGGAAGTTGGTTTCTTTGCAACACTAATGGATTCTTTTTTGAGAAGAACAATTTTAATCAAGTTATTTTTCAAATGATCCAGATTTGCTAGAAAATTCGATGGGTCTTCCTTTCCCTATCCAATTCCTCGCCACCAGATTTCATAAACTTTGTCTTTTAGTTTTTGTATACTTGCTAACAGACACCTTGGTTCTTACCTTAACAGAAGAATGAGCCGAAGGAAGAACACCTTACAGGGCCAGACTTTGTAAAAGGTGTTAGGTTTCTTTGTATTCCATGATTGTACAAGAGATATAGGGACAGGGCCATGGTACTCAGTGAACCCTGAACAGAAAATCTTTGGGTTACAGCAACTTCGGTAAGCACAGCGATGGTAGTGGACTGAACTCTGGCCCCAAATATCCAACCACCATCTGAACTGAAAAACCTATCAGCCAGTTGTGTTGTTTCACTGACACACAGACGCAAGTTGACATTTATCATGGTTTCGGCTGATAGGTGTATGTCCTTGTTTTTTTGTATTGTAACAAGTCTGACTTGGGCTGACTGCAGTTATTCTCAGATGATGAGGGCAACCTGACTGCAACACTTCTCTTTCCAGTAAGGGACTCCACTTGAAGGGACTTGAAGACAGAAACTGACTGCAAGTGGTTCTGGTTCTGGCAACTACTGTTTTCCCTAGTGTGACTACAGTATTTGTTTACTGTAATGTGAATTAGAGTGGTATTTGTTCAACTCCTCCAGTGGGATCAGCTAGAGACACTGATCATTGCAGCCATCTGTGAGGTTGTGAATCCTTAAAATAAACTGAGTACAAGAATGCAAGTTATTCTTTATAATCTTTTTATAAAAGATTTCAAGATCATTTCAATATATCTGTTTCCTCCCCTTCCTACTGTTGCAGATATGCACCATCTGGGAATCCCTATGCTATTGTATTGATATATCATAAAAGATCAGCAGAACCATCAGTGGCAAGCGTAATGTAATCCAACAGACAATGGGGTTTATGGTAGCTTTTAATCCCATCCTGAGTTATGTAAAGACCCAGAAGATCTATAAAACTATAAATCCAAACTTCCATATCCACTGATACATATCAGACAAGTGTTATCAATATGTCTCTCTGGTGATAAAAACTTGTCTGTGCTTTGAAAATGTTAGTTATTTCATTTCTTTTGTTGTTAAAACATCATTAAAACAGTCTATTGAGGAAATTAGACCATGTAGACATTATACAGAGAGAGAGAGGTAGAGGTCAGTTGCAGAAATCCTAAACTCAGAGTGACGGCTCTGAATGATCTGTGGGATAAACAGCACTCAGTCAAAGTTAGATTATGTTTAATTCACTATGTGCAGGTCAGAGAGAAACGAAGCAAGAAGAGATCAAAAGATTTTAGGAATGAGAAGTTGAGAAGAAAAATTGAAAGTGCTTTTGAAGTAGGATAGTTTTGAGTTAGAATACTGCCCATGCAACCTTGACCCAGATTGAGGTAAAATAAATCTGTAAAACACGCTTGCAAACGAGGCCCAATTACTGAATCATCTCTCCCTTTATCCCCCCGTCCTCCCTTCTGTTTTACATTCCATTCTTTTATTCTCCTCCATTTTTTTTCTTTAAAGTTTTTCTCACATCCCAGTCTCTTGTATTTCTGTCCTTGTTCAGCCCATCCATCTTATCTACAGTGACCCAGTATCTCCTTCTGTTTCAGGATGTGTACTCCAAGTCCACTCCACTCCATGGCCTTGTTCTTTGTATTCCCTGTCGGTAGCCTTTCATCGCTCTACCCTGCAGCTATCTGCAGAGCCCAAGAGAGACCATAAGAAATAAGGCCACAGTTTAAAACATCTTATTGCTTCTATACCAAGTGAACCTTGTTTGCTCAATGGCCCTGTGTTAATTTCAGAAAACAAGATAAATGCGATGTCCTCAGTTTGGCAAGGTTTTTGCTGCGTTTCCTTTGGGAATTACGAGTGTGTTCAGACAAATTAATAAAGGCTTAAGATAAACCTGCGGAGCTGCATTTAGTTAATTTCTAAAGATAAAATCTTTGGCCTGAACACAGCACGTGTTAACATTTCAAAGAATCAGGGTGTTTTACTGGGTTCTATTGGGAGTATTTTGGAAATGAAATGTTTGAGATAATTTTTATCTCAGTAAATCTCAAAAGAAAATCTGAACATCAGGTTGAAATCACTCACTGTCTGGTTGGGTATGTTCAGTACGTGTTAACATGGTAATCATAAAATAGGAACAGATCTGAATACACTGGTGTGTAGCTCTTTATTTGTTTTCTTCTTTCCACTCTTTGTTTGCTTTTTGTTTCTGTCACACCCTCGCTTCACCTTCCCTTTATGCTGGACTTTTTTTCTTCTTTTGGCAGCATGTAGGGTTTCCATAGTTACTCCCCCATCTACCATTTCAGCTAGGGAACAATACCAGTACCTACTGGGGAAAAAGTGTTATCCTTTTCCCCTGGAGAATTTGTACCCAGTGGCAGACAGAACTGCAAATTGAAAGTAAACCCTAGAGGGAACCAATTGAAATACCAATGATGCATTCAGTAGCTCTAACATTAGTTTCATGGCTGCAAGTAAAGTAAAAAAAAAAAAAAAAAGCTTTTCTTTTTTCACTTTAACATTTAAAACCTGAAACTAAAATCTGCGTATCTGCTTGTCGTGGATCATTATGGTGTGTAGAGACCAAAGTTTAAATAGAGATGTTGCAAATTCATTACAGAAAAATCTAATTTATGAAAGGTCATAAGAGCTGATCACATGTCTCATCCTCTGAATGACAAGCCACCAGGAACAAAGGACGATGGAAGGTTTTGAAGGCCGTCAGAGAATGTAAAGGAATAATTCATCAACGTGAGAAATTTTGTCTTGATGTCCAGCTGATTTATCTTCAAAAGGCACTTGAAGGTGGATCAGCTTGCTTGCAATATCCAATAAATCAACAGTTCCTCATACAGAGTCAAAGGCTGGCCCGGCCTTCCTCTCCGACCCCCCGTGACCTTTAGTTTGTACATCAACTCATTGATTGCTACTAACCGAGTGGAAAATGCTGCTAAGATCCAAATGATTTTTTTTTTCCGGTTGATCTGCTGCAGATTGGGGCGTGTTAGGGCAGGACTGCAGCCAGATGGACAGAGACACAATTGTCCCTGAAATGAGCTTTAAATATTTGAGAAGGTGAAGAGGTGCATCACTGAGAAGGCTGGGGTAGTGCTCCTCTAAACTAGTTTTTGCATTTGACATGATTATTTTTTCCCTTTTTGGTGCTTCTGATTTGTTCTGCGTGCTTAATTCAATTTTTTGTAGTTAATGTTGTTTTTATATTTAAGACAAAGGGAAAGGGAATACGCTAAGCACATAACAGTCTTTAAGAAATAGATTACTCATATTTTCATTTCTTAGAATAGCATGACTCATCGTCTACCTTTGCAGCGTGCCCCTTAATTAACACTGAGTTACTGAATCGAGATATTATAAGGTGGGTAGTGATGAAAGGGTTTTGGAAAAGAATAACTTTATTTGTGCTGTGTAAGTAACTAGAAAATATCGTTATGTTTAACTGGATTTTATCTACAAGATTGATGTAAGTGGTAGGAACTCACAAACTCACTTTTTGCAGATGACCCTGTTGCATATCTTATTAAATCTGGCCCAGATATCTGCATCCGTCTTAAAACCACTACATCGATTGGGTTTTAATCCAAATATAGAGTACATAGAAATGTACTATGTTCACACTGGCACGTGTGCAAGCCAAAATACTTTAACCTAATGCAATGACTTTTGTTTGCATGTGCATGTCTCTGTGTATAGTGCAGAATACAGTGTGTAGTATTTAGTTGCTGTGCTTTAGCAACCGACAACATATAACTGCGCTGTACCAACTAAACTAATTTCCCTTTTCCTCTGACACTTTCTCTAACTTTTTTACACACAGGCACACACACACAAACGCATACATGCACACACACACACACTAGTTTCCCAGTTGTTATCTGCTTTGGCCAGTAAGTCCCATAGCTCTTCTATTAACATTCAGACTGATAAAGCCCTTGCAAATCACTCCCACTGCACTGCATACTGACTGGCCTTAATGGGATGAGGCATTGTGTAAATGTGTGTCGGTGTGTGTGTGTATGTGTTAGGTTTTGCTGAGGTATCTGGATCCGTGCTCCACCCTGAAATTAGCTGCTCATTCCTCTCTACAGGCATCATGGTGATGATTGCTTCCCACACACACGCACACCTCTGATTGGCAGTAAGGCATTTAAAAAGTGCTCGAATCTGCATCACCATTCCAACAAAAGACTTGGTTAAAATGACAAGTGGCAAAGAAATCATGCTGAAATGTTAAGTGGTACCTCTGAACAGGTATTTATATGTGAGGTCTGACACCGTGGGATGAATTTATGGGAAAATGTGAATCTTTTTGCCTTTTTCAGACTGAATCAAAGAGCTGTATACATTTCTGAAGTGGCTCCCCCACCACGGCCCTCTGCATTACAAAACGCAGTAACTTGTGGGGAAGTGTTTGCTTTCCAGGCGAACTGCTCCTAAAAGCAATGTCATCATCTTCATGACGTTGCAAAGTTAAAACTAACCCTCGTTCCGTTTCCTTATCTCAGAGAGGAAAGTATTTTAGAAAAAACTGTCAGCTTGAGGCAAATTTGCTCCTTTTCAGCTCTTGGCTCTGGGACTGAAGCTATCAATCCTGAGCTCTTTGGGTCTTGGAGTTTGATTAATAGGTCTGCATTTGAGAACGGCTCTATTAGTGCAGCCTAGTGAGGGTGTCACACTGGGTGACCCTGTAGTGCCACTCTGTCATGGAGCCCTTTCTTCTCGATGCGATAGGAAAATTAACTTGTTAATCCAGAGCATGTCTGGAAATTCTTTGCTTAGCAGAGACTGATGAATAATATCTAAAGCAGCTAGCTCATATTTTAATTTAGAGCTACAAGAGTGCTGGAAGAGTGCTAAGTGCTGAATGTCATCAGCATAGCAGCAGCAGAGAAACCAGTAAACAACCAAGATCAAGAGGTTGAAGGTAATAAGAAGCAAGAAAAATAAGTGTAAGAAAATACAAATTCTCTCATGCCCAAATTCCCTGCTGTGTCACATATTCACTGGATTCAAATGCAGTGTATTTGAATCACTTTGGGCTGCTCTGCCCTTTTTACTACACAAAGGCTAACTCCAGGTACAAGTCTTGCCGTTAGCAGTTTTCCACATATAAAAGCAGATTAAATAAAGATTTAAAAAGACAATAAAGAACCAGGCAAACGTCAAAACTTGCTGGTTTAACTGTTCAGCTGATACCCGTCCATTTACGTCAAGTAATTACGGATTATGGTCGGCTACTTAGCTCTGTGCCGCGTGTGAACAGCAGTCACCCTGACTCATGGTCTCTCCCTGATATAAAGAGGAAAATAAACTCACCGTGTCCGTCTCTCTGTGTCATGTCACCCACTGTGTGCACAGAGATGTACTTAGACCAACACAGCTGTTCCTGCTGTGCCTCACAATTAACATTATAGCAGTTTAATAGCACTACTTTAACTGAGTGCAACATTAAATGCAGAAAAAGCTGGCTAATTGGAGTGAATTAGAAATGAGCTATGAGAAAGAGGCCAATCAGTACTGATCTTTTTGAGACAATACAAACAGCAGTGTGTTCAGTTAATATCAAACAGTGTCGATGAGAATGCTGGATAAATCTCAGCATATGGCAATAGGCTGTAGGGTGGCACTGCAGTGCAGGGAGTTGTCGCCTCACAGCAAGATGGTTAGTGATGGTAATGCCAGGGACGGGGAGAGATGAAGGCAGCTGTGGTGACCCCTAAAGGCAGCAGGTAGAAGAAGAAGAGTTTAAGTTTCAGTATCGGCATTGCTATGTGACTAAATTAATAAGTGTAGTGCAATGAGCTCTTTTAGTGTAGTTTCATTCCTGCAGCTGTCATCTAAAATTTTAGGGTTGTATGTATCTGGATGAGCAAATGACAGCACCTCTGTTTTGGCCTCAGTTATTAATACGCACAGATATATGCAGCAGCAATGCACTCTCACTGCCCTAAAGCACGTTTTTAAAGCAAAGAAAAGGCTAGCGTTCGGGATGTACAGAGATTTCTTTAAAGAACAAGCTACACAAAGCCAGACATCCATTCTCAGTGCAGCTCTCCTCAGTTGTAACCTGAGGCGGTGGAAGGCAGCCATGATTTAAGGGCTCTAATTAAGTTGCTAACTGTGAATCTATCGCAATTCACATTTTCTCTTTGGCCGTAGGGAAAGTACGATAGATTTTAAGACGCAGAGGAAGAGATGTACAGCAAAGGAAATCGAGAGGAAAAGGAGAGGTAAGAGAGGTCGTGGCAAAGATGAGATGGAGGACAGTGAAAGGCTTTCCAGAGAAAACAACAAAGAGAACTGGGCCAAAGTATTGGCCTCACCCAGCTATAGAGTACAAATGAATTGGAGTGCTTCCTGACATAATTTTAGAGGAGCGTGAGAGGGCACTGCCTGGTGTGACATGCTAATTTATGGAGATGTATTGCTTTTTCTGTTTTTCCAGGTTATAGCTTGGCACCACAGAATTAAAACCTCTGTTTTTTGGCTCTGCAGAATTCACTGGAGGGTTAGAAAACTAGCAGGCTATGATTTGTTGTTTTGCAGCTGGCCAGGAAATAGCTGTGGGCGTTAGAGGTTGAATGATAAGAACATTGGACAAGACACCAAGAGGATGGGAACATGTCCTCCAATGCAGACTATTTTAATTCACAGTGGCATCGTTTTGTAATGACTTGTTTTCTGGGCTGAGGCTTTGGATCTTTATTTGTTGCATGCAACCCTTGAGCCCCTAGCTATCCCCATAGTGAACTTAATTGTAGTGAACTAAGTTGGTCTTGAAGCATATATAATGTAATGCACAACAATGCTCTGGAGTCTTTGGGGTAGGGAGGCTAATCACGTTAGCATGATTAGCACCAAAGGCAGCAAAATGGTCAAAATCAGAACTAGACTTTCAAGACACACATTGTGTATTTTTGAAGGTAAGAATTTGTTTGTTGGAAAACTGCAGAGTGCACCTTTGAGGTTATGGTTAGCTTTAGATTGAGTTGGAAAGTGGACAAAAGTGAAGTTTTTTTTCTTACCTGAGAAAAATAATAACAGTCTGGCCACAGACGTTCTTTCGCTTCTGGATATAATCAGAACTGGAACCACAAACATCATAAACCTTTTCAGAGCGGACTCTTTCTCCTGGCAGTCTTTCCAAACAACCCGTACTTGTTTTTTGCCTTTCTAATGGTATCATCATGAGCTAACTGAGGCCTGTAGAGTCTGTGTAGCACTTGGGTTTTTTGTAAAAAAAAAAAATTTTTTTGCATGGGTTGAATTTGCTGGAAAGTCCACTCCCAGGAATGTTTTGGCATTGTGTTAACACACACCTGAATGCTGCAGACCAGCAAACAGCAAAAATGTGCTCACATTTGCTGATAATCAGATAATCAAGTACAGTGGTACCTCGCTATAACGATTTTTTGTGTGTGCAATTTTGCATGCTGTTTTTTTTTGTTTGTTTGTTTTTTTACTGTGCATTGTGTTCTGCGTCCTGATTGGCTGTAGACCATTGTCAATCAATCTCATGCGATGTTTCCTGTACAGAATGCGTTCAGCTTGTCAAATTTACATAAATCTTTGATAAATCGAACTTTGAGAGTGTTTAAACAAAAGAGAAAAGTGTGAAAATGTTCATGTGTGTCTGAGAAAAGTGTATAAAGCATGTAGTGAGGGGTTTTATAGCCTTAAAACATCTATAATAATTGTAAAAAATAAAGTTAGCTACTTCACGGATTTCACCTATCGCGGGTTATTTTTGGAACGTAACTCCCGCGATAAACGAGGGACCACTGTATGTCTGATTAGTAGCCCCTGGCTGCTTTTTACCCTTTTAATTGCTATGGAAGCAGTAGGAGTGTACATAATTTTTCATAGGAGTACAAAAATTAGGAAGAATGGCATTGCTTTGTTTCTAAGAAGGCTTTCAAATGTATCCATAGTGTTTTAATAAGCAGGACCTTGTCAAACTTTACCCAAGTGACCTGGAATCATAGGTTTTTGAAACTTAAGTCAAAAGTGAAACAGTGATAAGTTACCGTTTGGACTGAATGATTAATAGTCAAATGTAAGTAGTGTGATATAATCTGTTCTGTTTAACAGAGAGATATTACTGGGATTAAATTCTGCATGGCATAATATCTGCCCCTTAATGAATATAAAAGGGGAAATGTGAGGCAAGGAAATTAATTTAAAAAAGAGTTCCTGTTAAACAAACAAATGCCATCCTATCACTCCTATCAGAGGTGGATCATGTTGGCTCATCTTCTTAACTTATAATGAAAGTTCAATATCGGCTTTAATACGCTGATGTAAGCCTCATATAATCTCTGAAAGTCCTCTAGTTCTAGGTCACAGTAGCAAATTGATTAACATTTACAGCTTGGTTTTTAAAGAGAATAACCAAACGTTTTTCAGTGTGCTGCACTCTAATATTACTGTTTGGTATAAAGCGTGGCTCATCGGCACAACATTTTATCAAAAGCCAGCATGTCGATGAGAAGTGAGAAGCACCGCTGTGACTGTTCGAGAACTGAATTCAATAAACCGAGACTTTATATTCATCCAGAGTTTAATATGAACCTTCATACCCCTCGCTGCTGTGGAAATGAAGCCCACTGAGATCACAAAAAAAAGAAAAACAGGCAACAGGGAGAACTCTGTTATCATTTTGGATTAGACATCTTGGGTGAAAATTTTCTGCAAATTAGGACGAAAGCCAGCTGAGGCGAAACTTTGACCAGTTGTACAACGTTTTTATAATATTGCACTTTATGTATTCTGTAGTGCAAAGACTGCATAAACTAAATAATGTGTTTCAAAGATTAGAGCTAATAAGTCCTATTACATGCCATGTGAGAAATGGGATGTAGAGCATGCTGTTGTCAACAGGGCCCTGGAAACTGAACCACTAGGACATTTGCATCAGTAGTCAAATACAACAGTAGACTCAAATAGTCTAAGACAGATGCATTGTTCTGTATGCCAATGGATGGATGGAGGCCAGTTTCCAGTCCCAGTACAGGAGGGGACTGGTTTCCATCAGAATAGCGATAACAAAGTGTTCCTCCACAGGTTAATTTAGTCCAAAATGGAGCAGAGCCGGATCTCTGACTCCAAATTATTGAGTTTATGAGCATTAATACATCATTTCATCCACGCATTTGTTCACACTGTTTCTGCAAGCAGCCAACAGCAAAGAGTCAGCCTTTAGCCCCATTCACACAAAATTAGTCTCACCAGGAGAACACATGTGCTTTAGGAAATAAATCACATGTTTATGCTCACATAGGACAAGCAGCTCTGTGTTTTACTTGACGGCGACATCTTTGGTCCCTAGCTACAGAGCTAGCATTAATATTAATAGACTGTTAAGCATCTCATCTATCTCACCACCCTTCGAGATTTCACTCTTCTAATGGATGTGACCTGGATCTCGCTGTTGATAGGTCTCCATGTTGTTTGGCTACAAACAACATGCCGTCCAAACTTTCTTTTGTAATTACCAGAGCAGCCTCTTTTGTGTAAGAAAAAGCCAGGAGAAAAACATTTAAAAATAAAGTTTGCAAAAGGGAAAAGGTCATCCAAAACAGCCTCATGTTGATTTGCACCAGACTATTAGTGTCTGGCTAAATGTGGAGGGTAATTTTCAGTGGAATTATGATTATTTTTTTAATTATGGCACCGATTACCTTCACAATTATTACGAATTATTTGAATTCCCCAGGTAAAGACTACCACTACCTGATCTCTTACAGTGTTTAATCACACAAATACAGTTTCTGGATTGTTTTTGGAAACCCACAAAGATTTGCTCACAAAAACCAACAGGAACAGATTTGTAGAACTTACCAAAACAGTCCTACAGTTTTATTGTCTTTTCTTCAAGCCAAGAGCACCCAGAGTAATCACATTGCTCTGGGTGCTCACAAGAATCAATGTGAACGTCTGTGAAGCAGATTTTTCACCATCATTTCACCCAGTGCAAATTTGTTTCAGTAGCTGTTTTTAAAACTGAACACAGAGACTAAAACTGTTTCTTTGAAACTGGTAGTAAAATGCTTTTTAGTACTCTAAAGCTGGACATTTTAACACGAGAGTCTGAGGATTTCTTAGAGTCAATGTCAAGTGGCCGTTAGAGGAACCACATGTTAGCTTTATTTTTTAGCCCTGAAGCTTTGTTTCTAACATGCATCGCATGCTTTGCTAAGAATGAAAGAAGTGAGATTATTCATCCAAGCACAGAACTGATTCAGTAATTTAAGCATAGTGTTATATTCATGACATTTGTTAACGGTACTGCACAAAAAAAGGCCGTAAGTACTGAAATGTGTGATTAATCAAATCAGCAATCAAATTAATTTCACTTTGATCTGTAACAAATTGAAGTGATTTCCGTGTCTTCTTTATATTAGGGGACAAGTTTCAGAGTTTTAATCTCCAGCTGTCACCTTAGAACTAAACAGCAGCACAGAGAGCGCGTTCAGCGATAAAATAATTAACTTGAACATAAATGTTGGTTTTACCACTCTGTGCACTAAATCACCAGGTTATTTTTACATCATAATTTGATAACTTATTTGATTGGGAATGGTGGCGCTCACAGGGATCTTTCTGAAATGCCCCTTTTTATGTGGTCACACCCAGAGCCTGAAGCAGAAAGCCCTTCTTAACAAAGAAAGTTGAAAGGCACCGTTGGGGGTTTTAGGTTTTGTCTGGCTCTCTTTTGTTTTAGACTCCCTAACATGGATTTGGTGCTTCTTGCAGCGGGGCTTCAGGGGGATTGAGGTGGACAGGGGCGAGCTGGAAAGGTGTGCGTTGTCTCTCAATCCCACCCATACAAGCAAAAGGATTTACTGTTCATCACAGGGTTTATAAAGGGACTAAAAATATGGATAGACAGATCAAAACTACGGTTGAATGATAGGCGGCGGAGATGAAGGAATAGTGTTTGACTAAAATGTAGCTTAAAAACTTAATCCAAAATATATGTGTGTGTTTATACACAATCTCAGCGGTGTGACAGTGCCAATTAAATTTTTGCTGGGAGCTGACCCCCAAATTAATCAGGGTGTGCAGTGATGGGATGTTTTCTCACCATTCCTGCTTTCTGACACTTGCCAGACTCTGTGTTCGCTGCCTGATGCGGCAGTGGTCGTCCCTGTGTTTGGTTGACTTGATTAAATCTGTGGTGTAATGGGAAACAAATTATGGCTTATGCAACATGATGAGTTGAAGAAGGGGGGCATAATTAGTATGTTCATCCACCTCTTTAAAGAGATGTGTGGGTTTGTCTCTGTGTGTGTGTGTGTGTGTGTGTGTGTGTGTGTGTGTGTGTGTGTGTGTGTGTGTGTGTGTGTGTGTGTGTGCGTGCAGCACATCTCCCAATCCACACTCCTTCTCCTCCCCCTTCTTCTCATTTGTTGGATGTCTCCTCTGCTTCAGTGTGTGTGTGTGTGTGTTTTTGTGTAGTACATGTGTCCATATGTAGTTGCTGTAGGGCCGACATCCCGGTGTGTGCTTGACAGTGTAGTGAATAGTTCATATGTATTCATGAGTAGTTACTTCAGGCACCACCACCAGAGTCATCAGTCCTTGGTCTGAAAGTGATCTGTCAGTGGCTGTAATGATCCAGCACACACACTTACATGCACACACTCCCAGTTGCAAGGTCTTCTGTCCTTGTCAAGCACGCCAAGGTTGGTAACTCTCACATATGGCCCGAGAGCAGACGCACCTTTTTTTTGTTTCCTGGCAGAGAACAGGCTCCAACAAGTTTCCTTTTGACTGACAGGTAAACTCAAAGAATGATGTGCTGCCAGGTGAAGACTGTGGGAAAAACAGACATGTGCATAAATATAACAAACGGAGTGTAACGTTTGGTTTAATTTTAGTGTCATTAACATACCCTGCTCTTTATCTATTTAAGGAATCTATTTGTAAATGCCTTCAGAGTGAAAATCGGTTGAATAGTAATTACTTTTAAAAATAAGATCAAACTTTCAGGAACTGTTTAGCAGTCTTCAGATTTTTAAGGAGTTTGGTTTCTAAGTAAGAGTTTCAAGATGGCTTTTTAAAGACTTTCTGCCTGTTTAGTGGGAATGGGTGTTGTAAGTTTGCGGGTATGTCCCCAAGTTAAAAGTTTTATTATGTTACTCATTTGTTCTGATTTGCTTTATTTTTGTATTTCTTCGTCATCCATCCATCCATTTTCTGTCACTTATCTGAGTCCGGATCACGGGGGCAGCAGTCTAAGCCCATACCTCCCACTCCTTAGTGACCTCATCCAGCTCTTTTGGGAGTGGATACCAAGGCGTTCCCAAGCCAGACAGGAAATGTAATCGCTGTAGTTGTTCAAGAGTGAGGGAGCGGGAGATTGACATATGGATTAGTTCAGCATCAGCAGTGATTTGCACACTATACCAGTCTGGTGTGGTGCAGCAGAACCAAGCATGAAAACTAAGCTGTCAGTCTATGTTCTTACACTCACCTATAGCCATGAGCTCTGGGCGGTGACCAGAAGAATGAGTCTGTGGATACGAATGCAAGCGGTGGAAATGAGCTTCTTCTGTAGGGTGTCTGGGCTCTATCTTAGAGTATGAGGAGCTTAGTTATTTGGGAGAGGTGCTACTCCTCCATATCAAAAACACCCAATTGTGGTGGTTTGGACATTTGGCTAGGAAGCCTCCCGGGGCACCTCTGAGGTGAGGTATTTCCGGCATGTCCTAAAAAAATATTCCATACAGTGAAAATCGAAAAATGTCACACTTATTATTGTTTTTGCGTTTAACATACATTTCTGTCTCCTTCTGCTTCTGTGTTTGTGCAGTGGTATTGGTAGGAACTGGCCATGGGCATCGGGTGGTAGCAGCATCCTGGCAGAGTATGGCACCCTGCATCTGGAGTTTATGCACCTCAGCAGACTCTCAGGAAATCCAGAGTTTGCTCAGAAGGTAACAGACACAGAGACTTTTAAAAGATGTTTTTTTGTAATAAAAAAAATATCTAAGCAATGAAATATACCAGTCCAGAGTCCAGATAAAGATGAGTATGTAAGAGTATTAGTTCTTCATTACATAAAGAAAAACAAAAATCCTAAACCGGAGATAAACAGTTCACATTAATTGATATCAATTACATCTTAGTATTGTTGTGTATAGATATTTAGTAAAATTAGCCTGCTAACTAGCTAGTCCCTTGTATAATAAAATATAATGTGCATATTTTGCAACTTTTGAGAATTTAAAGAATTATTTATGTTCTTTTTTTCTTTCTTTTAATATTAGGTAATGAACATCCGTAAAGTACTCAATCGCCTGGAAAAACCTCAGGGGCTATACCCCAACTACCTGAATCCCAACAGTGGACAGTGGGGCCAACGTAAGTCCTGATTCCCAGTTTCACAACCTGTATTTTGTTCTTTCTTCCCTTTTTATTTGTATTGCTTACATGTATGCTAATACTGCTTTAAACGTTTGTATAGTACTTTTCAAAAACAGTGTTACAAAATGCTTTACAAAAAGAAATAATCCACACAATAAAATATAGTTATACAGCAGGGAAAAAGTAATAAGAGAAGATGAAAGCTCAAAGGATAATTTATGAGGGGGGGGGGGCTCAAGCACCAATTAAACCTCTGTGGACGTTATTTTCTGGGATAAATCCAGTCAGCCATTCAGAGGACTATTTAACATCTACATTTGAAATCTTTTCACGCTATTGCAAAGGCTTAAAATCAAGCTAATTCCTGCTATTTACCAATTAACTTTTAACCGCTGAATACTCTCACAAGGTTGGATATCTAATGAATGTCTAAATGGCACTGGCTAAAAACAAGTAAAAGTTCAAAAATGATGTGGTAGACGTCTATATTGGGTACTTTTAAAAACATATGTGACAAGTCATTGCCAGTTTGACTGACCAGTCAGGCCATACCGCCACACGTGTGTGGTTCACTGAGCCGAGAGGTGTGCTGTACGAGGATCTGAGGCAAAATGGTGCACTGTTTATTTGCAGTTTACATATCAGAAGCTGTGCAATAAACTAAATTTTTTGGATATAGTTATGAGAGAGCTTTATATAAAGTCATAAGATATAAGATAACAAACTTTGGGAATCCAAGTTGTTTTGATTGCATCATTGAGAAGCTGTTTTGTGCACATCCAGGATTCTTGCTCCATATTTTTGGCCGTCGTTAGATCTTTCTACTTAAGAGAGTGAAAGTGCACAAGCATATCCTTTGGTTTTTTTTATGTAGAATTCATTGCTGCAGCCAGGGCTAGTACAAAAGTGACTGCCTTAGACTGATTTATGGGTTTAGTGTCTTTTAGACTTATTGGTCACTAATTAGCTAACATACACTATTGTAGGTCCATTAGCAGCACCACAGTGCTGTCACGTTCTTTATAGGCACAAGATGATGCTAAACATACTCTAAACTTGAACTTTAGATGCTTCTTAAACCCAGTTTCACAAACAGTGTTAGATCTGTGAAAGTTTTTGAGAGTAGGCATCCATGGTTTCAAATAGCCTCGATACATGTAGTGTTTTATGTCCACTTTAAAGTTCCTGCCTACTCACCAGATGCTACAGTCAGAGTGTGCCAGATGTTTCACAGATGGCATAACTGCATCCAAATCAAAGTTGCCACTCGCATGAACTGTTTGCGTTTGTTTGTCTTGACACAATAAAAAGGCAGTAACGTTTCAGTCCCAGGTTTCTGCTGGCTAAGCATCACCAATCACAGCCAACACCCTTCACATGTTGAACTCTTTCTTTCTTTCTCATTTGGGGATTTAGCTGCCCCCCAGTTCTTCCATTAAAGCTTATTTGAGATGTGAGTGTTTAGAAGGCTGCTTTGAGTACTCTGGGCCATCCTTAACATGTGGCGGATTAAAACTGTGGTAATCTTCTCGGGTTCGTTCACTGATTAACGAGAAAGTAAACATCTCCTCTGTGTGCTGTAATGCTCGACCCTTGAACTTGTCGTTTTCTTGCTAGTTTATGCCTTTGCTTTGGACAATAATTTTTATGCGTAATACTAAAGTACGTTAATCAAGCGTTCCTGTTGTGTTTGCACATTTTAAGATTTATCTCGGGCACAAATGCAAGACTGAGTCATAACTTCCTCCACAGAATAAAGGTGAAATGGATCAGTGTGTAATTAAAATGAAAATTGTGGGTTGAAATCTTTGGGTTAATAATTAGCGAGACTTTGAGTCTGGTATCAGAAATATTAATAAAATTTGCATTTATCACTTGAAGAATGTCAGCAAGGTTAGATCGTTTTTATCCACAATGACAATGACACACTAATGCATGCAAATTACAGCTCGTCTAGATTACTACAGTGTACTTTGTGTCGATCTTTTAAAGAAAAGAGATCTACACCTGCAATTTGGACTGACTAAAACCAAGAGATACCATCTTATTGTAGTCATTACTCTGTCTTCAGCTCAGATTGACACTTTGAAAGGGTGGCAATTATTTTTCTAATTTTCTGTGAACTTACCACCATTTATTGTGCATTAATGATCCTTTACCATAATTTTAGATAACTTCTCTTTAAACCGTACCAGAGCACGAATGTCCCCTCCCCTCCTGATCTGGGCCTGAGTATACTTAACATGCCCCCCTCTCTTTCTTTCATGCACTTTGCTGTTTAATTGAGGCTCTTTTTGACAGAACTGACAAACTTTCCTCTTAAACGTTGGCTTATAGATTTGCTTATTACTTACTGCATTCATTAGTGTTTTGTGCTTAGGTTGGGTATACAGAAGACTATTAATATGACTTGTAACCTGAAGCATGCGCTGCTTTATTGTCATTTTTGGTTCCAATGGGGACCATAATTTACTAAATGGACATGGTGTTGGTTTCAGTGAGGCTTGAAACTCACAATTGAAACCTTGAGTTCATCAGCAACGTGGATTTTACGGTCCGTTGACGCCAAAGTCACGAACACGAAGGTTTGGCTCGAATTACTCACATGAAAGCAACGAAAGCAAACCCTGAGAAAAGAAGCATCACAATAAACAGTGAAAATAACTGCTGCTGGTAGCGCTTTTACTTTGTAACCATTGTAAACTTCGGAGTATTGAGAAACTTGGGCTTTATGTTATCTTAAGGATCTGCACTTTCGCCGTAACGATTGTCACTTTCATAACTTTCATTCAGATTATTTCACTTTCTTTGTTTTTTGTTTTATCTGTCTACTTATGTCTTACCCAGTTGTGTTTATCTTAAATGATCCCTATGCAAATGAGATTTAATTAAAGTTTACCGAATGAAAGTTCTGTATAAATATTATGGAGCTCTGTTAACAGTGACTGAAGATAAAGAGTGCTAATATTTGTCCGTTAAACAAAGTTGATATATGCTGTTTCAGTAGTTAAACAGGTTGACAGAATGATCCAATATTAGTTTAAATTAGCTTAATAAAAATGTGTTAAGTTGTACTGCTTGTAGCTGTTGTGGAGCTTTTGTTAGGCCAGGGACACTCAGGAAGCTGGAATGAGTCATGCAGAATTACCTATGCAGTAATCTTGATATAGACGATTAATACATGTTGACGCATTGTCCCCCAGTCCCGAAGTTTGTTCCAGAGCGGGGTATCTTTAAACTAATTTGCCACGCCTCTCCCTCAGTCTATTAGATAACCCCGACACCACTCTGTGACACATTTTCCTAAGTCCAGATAGGAAAGATGTCAGTTGGGGCTCAGATTAAGAGACTAATCTCCAAGGCCTTTGAATGACTTGGACACTTCTAAGGTCATGCCGAAATGGAGAGGCCCACTCTAAAGAGAAAATCCTTTACACTAGCAGCAGAGGAAGTGTTTCTGCAGATGGGCCTAAAGTGGAATATCCTCTTCCTGTTCTCTTTCTTTCTCCTCACTGTGTCATCACACTTTCCATTTGAACCTTGACTTTCTTTAAATTATTGAAACCCACTATTTACCCGTGTCACTGTCAGATATTTTCATACTCACTCCAAGGCACGTCTTTAACATCTCCGGTGCTGCACAGGTCCGCACGCTCATGCTTCTGACAAGGCGCAGGTAACAGGGTGTAATTTTAAAGCCATTATCGGACTCGTCACACCGTGCGACTGAACAGGTAATGATAATAATGATAGAGACGTGAAGCTGGAGGAAGAGGAAATAATGGAAGTCTTGATCACAAAGAGAGAGGAGAAAGGACAAGAACATAAAGAAAGGTGTATAATGTGGAGGTGATGTAACTTATAGTTTGGGAGAGGAACCCAGCACTAAAAGCCTCTCCTTTCTAACAGCACTTGTCATACGTTGGAGGAAACTGCCAGCTGGGTACATATAATTAAAGTGACACTGACAAGCGGAAAGAGTGGGCCTGCATATCAAAATCAGTTTTTCAGCCTGTTCTTAAAGCTGGTTTAAGTGGGGTTGACCACTAGAGAGCAGAAACCAGTGGCTTAATAAATTTATTATAGCGATTTAAATTAGAAGGTGGATGCCAGGTTCTTGAAGCTACAGAGACACACACATGTCCAAACAACATTTAGTCACCTTATTACAAAAATGCCCACATGGAGGGCAAACAGGGGTTACAAGGGGAGATTGTGATTCTCCCAGATTCATATCTTCTCACTTGCTCTCTGTTAAATCCTGAATTTGTTAAGTCCTCACATATATCAGCATGAATCATCAGGCCCCATCATGCCTTAAAGACCTCATAGCATCATGTTATCCCAGCAGAGGACTTTGCTGTCAAGCTACAGGCTGACATGTTCCTAGAGTTTCTAAAAGTAGAATGGGAGCCTTCAGCTTTCAGGCAACCAGCTCCTTCTTTAGTTTCTGGAGACATTCCTTCTGGTTTTATAAGATTAGGCTTAAAACTTTGCTTGTTTTTATAAAGTTTGTAGTTAGGGCTGGGTTAGGTAAGCCTGAACAATCCTTTAGTTATGGTGCTAGAGGCTCAGACTGCTGGGAGGTTCCCATGATGCACTTCAATAACCTCTTTTCACTCCCGATGTGTTTACATGCCACTACTGTATCTCTCTCATACCTTGCAGAGTTTTTTTGGCTTGTTTGTTTGCTTTTTTCAGTTTTAACAGACATCTGCCCCTCTCTGACTCTGGTTCTGCTGGAGGTCTCTTCCTAAACGTCATCTTTTCCAAACGTCACCTTTGTAATCATAGGGACTGTCTGGCTAATATTGCAGGATCTTAACCTCACAGCATAAAGCATTTTAAGGCAACAGTTGAATTTACTGTACTACCTTCCAGATTATTTTTACCAGGTTTGTTTAGCCAAAAGAAAAGGGATTATTGGAATGCATGGAGTATTGGACTGTGTGCAAAAACACATGCTTCGTCACAGCAGCTCAAGCAGTCAGCAGAGACAGATTAAACCAGTGTGAGACTGGAGAAAAGTTTTGATCAGGTGCCCTTTTATGAGCATTTATCTTAAATATCCATGGCTTCAAACAAATCAAAAAAATTGTCAGGTTACTGCCAAACAGTTTCTTCTGATATGTTGCATATCTAGAAAATTCTTAGTCATCATGCTGCATTTTGACCAAATTTAGTCACAACTGTGGAGCCCCAGGAGTTAAACACAACATCGGGAGCGGCACCAAAATTGCCCTTTAGCCTGCTGCGTTTTCATTTCAGCTGCCTGCCAAGAACTGCAAAGATTAGGCAAATTAGCGTAATAAAGGATTAGAAAGTGACTTTGCTTGAAACATTGTTTTGCATACACAATACAAGAAGGATCATGCGCTTTGTAATTTATTGCAGTTAGACTGTGGAGTGTGAGTTGATAGGTAGCAGTCGCACACAGAGAAGGGAAAGAAGACTGAAATTACTTTAAAAACTGTTTTTTCTTTTTTCCACTTTTAATTCTTTGTGAGTATTTTACATTTAAAATAAACTATTATTCAATTTTACATTATGATAGTGCCATGTTTGCAACACCTTTCCACATAGAATCTGATACAGGTCTTTTGATTTCCACAGCAAAACAAATTAGAAATCCTTTAATCGACTTTTATTAATGTTTTTTTTTCCTTTCTTTTTTTCACTGATATGCGTTCAGCCTTTATTAGAGTTCTGTCAGGTATTGTTTTTTGCCACCTTCTATTTTATTAAAGGGGTGTTAGTATCTGTAGTATCCTAAATCTGAATCTGCACCTGTGGTTTACTTGCTTTTATTATGTGATGGGCTGAAAAACCACTGAGAGCACATCCACGATTATAATGGTTGGCATTTAGCTGACACTCTTAACCAGAGCCAGCTACTATGATTTCATCCAAGTATTTTATGCAAATGATGACATACTCGATTAGAATAGAAACTGGAAGTTCAAACAAAAGAAGGAAAAATCGTCGCTTTTATGCTCGTCTTAGATTTTTTCATCTAGACAGAAATTATGCAACAGTGATGGGGAAGGCATTTGTTGAATAAATTATAACTCGGGGATCTCTGCTGCTTAACGCTGTCTGAAAAAATATCTCCACACCGCAGCTCTCCAGAAAGGCTCTCTCTTTTACATATTGTGATTTGAAGTGTTTGTATTTTATCCAAACAGCTGTGGCAGTGACTTGTGATGATTAAGTCATAGTTTCCATCCTCTCTCTGTTTATAATATATTAAAAAAATGTTTGCACAAATTTATTCCAATCGCACAGCTGTAATGCCGTTTGGCAGACTGCTGATGGTCTGTTTGAAGCGTGTGTCATCTCTCCTGATTGGCTGGTGCTGCTGTTCCTGTTTTTTGTTATTGAACTTGAGGAAGGCCAGGTACCGTTATCAGCTCAGAAACAAACTGTGTTCAGCTCCGTCCTCCTTTTTGCCTCACTTTAACATTATCACAGCTGACATTTAATCTCTGCACACCACAAACAACCTCAGACTCTGTTAATGATGCATGCATATGGATGAGGCTTTGCTGACCATCAGCAGGACGAATGCAAAAATGCTGCTCGGCTTGCTCAGCTCTGTGAAGGCTCACCAATAAAAAATAGCACGCACACATATCCAGAGTGCTGTTGTTTATCTTGGATCACCGGTATGCCACATACACCGTGTCATGTGAGGATGATCTTTGGATGGCAGTGTGATCTAACCCAGAAGACAGATGGGGAGGCCTGTTTGTTTCTGTGTGTCTAAGTGAGTTTCACTCCTTTCTTTATCTGTGTGTTGCAGATCACGTGTCCGTGGGTGGCCTGGGTGACAGTTTCTATGAGTACCTGCTCAAGGCCTGGCTGATGTCTGACAAGACTGATGAGGAAGGCAAGAAGATGTACTACGATGCCCTGCAGGTACACACACTCACACACACACAATGACACGCTTTTCAAAATGAGCTGAGGCGACTTTGACTGTTTGTGATTGAGGGGGAAAAAAAAGAAGTATTCAGAGTTTCAATCACAGACTTCACTGGAACTGCAGCACGTAGTAAAATGAGCTATCATTCAAGTGATAGTGGATCTCTTTATAAACAGATATCTGCAGGAACGTTTTACTTTTGCACCAGAAGCATTCTGGTTTGGCGTTTTTTGTGTATTTGCGATTTAGGTGACCACATCGCAGCAAACCAAACGTGACACAAACTGTGTGTTTGTGTGAGTAACACCACTAATGCTTAGAGGTGATCTTTTTTTTTTTTGAAATACATATATTTGGCACATAAATGACAAATATACAGTAGTTTATCCAACTAAATTTCCAAGTTTCCTTACAATCATATTCCTTTTTTTTCTATCCAAATAACTGTTAAAAGAGTTACCTGTTAAATCTACTGTGTTTTTGTCTCTTTATTATAATAATAGTAACAAGAGCAAAATAAATATCTGTAACCTCTAAATAAAACCTGTGAGAATTACCTTTCAAAGTTTCGTCCTTGTTGTTCAGCTGTTGCTCTAAAAGTGTCTGTCCTGCTTTGGTAACTTTTGTAAACTCGAGCCAATCAAAATGTGGAACATTGTCTCATTATGTGGTACGAAGGGATGAAAACGAGGTGCAGTCTCACATAAACTGGGACACATCGTCAACCTTCTGTATTTGTAAAGAATGGGCAGCAGATGTAATGGGAAGGTTTGGCCCAGATATCGCTTATTTGTGGAAAAAAACTGCCATTGCGGCCAGAGGCCAAGTCAGCAAACAAGCCTGTGGGTTTCCGGACCGAGTGATTTTGATAATCACTCAATCATGTTTCAGGCAAAATGTCAAAAATACTGTCCAGGTTCATCCTTTAACTTAGAGGGATTTGCTGCCTTTTTCTGAATATTTGGGGTTTTAACTGCTGAAGAAGATATTTGAACAATTTTTTTTCCAATTAACTAGACAATTGTAAGATTTTGTGTTACAATAGTGCATGTTCATACAAAAGCTTAGGATAATGAGGTTGGTGTATACAGGTAATGCTGCTCAATACGCTCAGTTACAAACGTCTGTTTGTGAGGGCAGCCAATCAGAAGACAGTTGGCTTAAAGGGGGAGGAGCTAAACTGCTTGTTTAAAGCATGGAATGAACTGAGGGCCTGCACCAGGACCCAGTATAAGATAAATAAGGATTATTTTGAATAGTGAATCACGCAAAGCTGCTCTAGTAGTGTCCAAAAGTATAAATAAGTCTGTGTAGTACTAAATTAATTTTACAAAGTATTAGTCGTGATTCTATTTTCCAGTCTTTATCATGTGTTAGCACTTAGAGAGTAATGCAGACAGTATTGTGTATCTGCTTTGTATTTTATTGCTAATATATGGGGAATCCCGAGGTAACCTCTGGAAGGCTGTGAGTGTATTACACATACAGCCAGTGACCTCTAATTTGAGGCTGTTCTTGCTGAACTGACAGCATAAGGGTCTGTTTACAGATGGTGAACTGTGTGGATTTACTCTGGGGTTTTGCATCCTCCGTGCACCCTCTGAGTCATAATAAATGGTTGTTGGGTAATAGCGGAAAACAAGCATGAGGCCATCTTTTGATATTGAAAAGTGGCCTTTTTGTTCTATTTATTTCCGTCTAGCTTTGAAGCTTTGCAAGTGTTACTTGTTGCCTCTGTAGTTTTATGCTAAAATATGCTATTTCACAGATTTAATTTTAGTCTAAAGTGGAGAGTTTTGTGATTTTTATCTCAAGTAATATAATCTTCAGGAGCTTGATACAGAGTTTGAGCAGATGGAAGGATGACACAGCTGACAGGACTACTGCTGAATAACAAAAGACACAACTACAGTAACAACAGCACTCGTAAACCCAAAGGATAGATGACACACACGCACAGACAGACACACGGAGACAGCTTTTCTCTGTTAGAACAAATTGTCAACTTAAGTTGAGGTGACAAGCGACGGGTCTCAGCTGGAGAAAGCTGATTGTCCGTCTGTCTTTCTGTGGCACACTGGGAGCGAATATATTACACAGCGACTAAAATTCAGACTTAAACACGCTGGGATAGTTTACCCATAATCCCTCTTGATCTTTGAGGATTATGGGCATTCTTGTTTTATTTGTCAAGGAGAGGCTCGGGAGGAGAGAAGCAGCAGGAGGTCTATCAAAGTCACAACAAAACAGAAAAAGGAATAACTTTTACTTTTTGCACAATTTGTGCTCCTTAAAGGGTCTGTAAATAGAAAAATACAAGGTTTTTCATTTTGGAGCACTACTTATCCATTAGAGATAACAACTGGAACCAACACAAATCAGTAACTCTTAAGATGATTTAGTTGTAGTTTTTCAATCATATCTAGCAATCTAGTCTTTGGTGATGAAGGTAAATCACAGCCACAAGCATTTCTATATTTCCCAATGGGATTGACATGTTTTCTTATCTGCAGATATCTGCTGAGACTGAGTATAAGGAGGAAATTATTATGACATATTATGACTAGAAAGAAATGTTTGTGCACAGCTTCAAGCATATGTTTTCTCATGTGCTCAGGGGTCATCCCAGATCTCTGGCGGTATCAATTGTAGCCTTGTTATAACAGTTTCAGTCTAATACAATTGATTTTCCCAAGGGGCCACATGAGAGACTGGGACTGTTGTTGAAGGCGACACGAATAAGATGAACTCTCTTATGCTCAGTGTGAATTTTATCCCTTTAGAAGCTTATTGGTCTATAGAGATAAATCGGTATAAAGAAATCAGATAGTTATTGGGCATACCTGAAGTTAGCTAATTTATGCGGGCCTCCACAACAGTCCCAGTTTCTCATGTGGCCTCTTGGGAAAATTAATTGCCCACCTCTGATCTAAAAGCTCAAAGTGGATTTTTGTTGTTCAGTGATTCAAATTAAAGCAGGTGAAGCTATGAAGACTCCGATTTGCCGCACTGGCATCCACCTGTCAGTCAAATAAGCCATTAATAATGGATAAATTCAACCCATGATATTATATTACCATGGTCACTTTCTAGAGTCTTAGGTGAGCCTGCAGTTTAGGCACATCTGTGTTGACTGTTAATGTTCTCTTCCTCATCTTTAAGGTGCGACAACAGTCACATATTTTAACCAAAGCTAACACGTTTGTAATCTGCGTTTCTTCCAGGCAATAGAAACCAACCTGATGAGGAAGTCAACCAATGGGCTGACCTACATAGCGGAGTGGAAGGGGGGGCTTCTGGAGCATAAGATGGGCCACCTGACCTGTTTTGCAGGCGGCATGATCGCTCTGGGTGCTGATGGGGCGCCCGGTGACAAGACGGGCCACCAGATGGAGCAGGCAGCAGAGATCGCTCGCACCTGTCACGAGTCTTATGCCAGGACAAGTAAACAGACACTCCACTTCATCTTTTTGCCCCACTTCTGATTTGGTTTGTTAAGCGTAGATGCATTTCATTGTAGAAGTGAATCTGTTGACATAAATGGTAAATGGCCTGTATTTGTATAGCGCTTTACTAGTCCCTAAGGACCCCAAAGCGCTTTACACATCCAGCCATCCACACATTCACACACTGGTGATGGCAAGCTACATTGTAGCCACAGCCACTGACAGAGGCGAGGCTGCCACCGGGCCCTCTGACCACCACCAGTAGGCAACAGGTGAAGTGTCTTGCCCAAGGACACAACAAGCGAGACTGTCCAAGCAGGGGCTCGAACCAGCAACCATCCGATTACAAGACGAACGCCCAACTCTTGAGCCACGATCGCCCCATAACATGTGTAGATTTCTGAATATGGCTCAATCCAAACGATTACTACTCTCCAAATTATCTTTCATGTCAGGTTTTTGAATGCTGTCCATGCACTGTTCATTTTTTTTAATCAAGACACTCAAATTAGTGCTTACTGAGGGGAAAGTGCTTTTAGACTCATTTAAAATTCTCATTTTTAATCAATGCCATATTTTAAGAGGATGCAGTTTTTTCCCTTTTTCCTCTTAATTCAGATAATTGTATTTATCGCCCTCATTTAAATGCATCCTTAGGTCGTGTTCTGAGTCATCATGATTTGAATGCAGTTCTGGAGAAACCTCACCGCTAGCAGTTGAATAGCATTATTCTTTTCAGTGACCACTGACCTCTAAGTTAGTGGTGTTGCTCTGCACAGCATCTACTTATATTACTTATTTACTTACTTACATATTAGTTTACTTTATGTAAATATTTGGATAAATAATAAAAACAAAGTGAAAGGGAAGAAAACCAGGCATGTTCACTATTCTGTAAGCCTTACATCATGTGGTTTTCCATACATGTGCAAACATGCAAAATATATAAATATGCTGAAAAACACGGTTCTGTTCTTCATCTCTGAACATTTTCTTGTCTTGTTCTTGTCTTTTGCAGCTTTGAAACTCGGACCAGAGGCTTTCCGTTTCGATGGCGGCGTTGAGGCCATCGCCACCCGCCAGAACGAGAAGTATTTCATCCTCCGTCCTGAGGTCATTGAGACCTACATGTACATGTGGAGGTTTACCCATGACCCCAAATACAGAGAGTGGGGCTGGGAGGCTGTACAGGTAAAATATCTATCTATGAAAACGAAGATTGTGTTAATTTGAGAAAAACTGGAGACAAAATTCTGAAAGGAAAAGTAAAGTTTTTCTATTTAAAAATCCATAAATTGCCTGTAAAAACAAAAACAAAAAAACCTCACACAAGGTCACTCATGATTTAGTGAATAATCCTCCCTAAGGTTCAATGATTTATGTCACCAGTCACCGATGGCCTTCTTTGTCTCCCTCTCCCTCCGTGCTGTCCGTCTCCATCACCGTCTCTCATTCAGGCCTTGGAGCAGCACTGTAGAGTCGACGGAGGCTACAGCGGCGTCAGAGATGTCTACGCTTCATCTCCAAACTACGACGACGTGCAGCAGAGCTTCTACTTGGCTGAGACGCTCAAGTAAGACACAAACTGAACACCCTTCACTTCTGTCCTCTTATGATTGTGCTGTCATTGCATTTTATGGTGTGACTAGGACCCTGCAGCCCCGAACTGACAGAGATGTCAAGCCCCACACAGACACACACAGGTTGTCATTCATTCACACTAAGCTCCAGGGAAGAGTGTCACACACTTCCTGAAATTGAGGGACTTTTGTAGCTGTACAAAATAAGTAAAGTACATTTTAGGCCCAAAATTGCAAGCTACTGCAAGACGGAAAAAATATTAGGTTCACAAATGAGGCAGAAATAGAGGGGAAAGTGTTTAAATCTTTAGGTCTTTTTGCTTTTAGCAGATAGTTTAATATGGATTTCTTAGGAGGAAGAATGTGGGACAGAGGGAAAGAGGGACAACTTGAAGTGTTAAAAAAAAAGTTGGACTCAAACTGTGAACAGTGGGATTACATAGCTGTTGCTGTTATACCTGGACAGCCCAACATTGTAACCAGAGTATCTACAGGTCCTTAAAACACATTTAGTATCAAATTGTCCTAATGTTGTTTTCACTGTTTATGTTTTTACAGATTATAAATGTGCTGTTTTCAGAATAGGCCAGAATCCAATTCACAGTGAAATTCAGAGGTCAGAGGCAGAGAGAAAAGCCGTGAATCACAGTTAACCTAGTTATAGTATAAACCAAAGATTTAGCTTTCTGTATTTAATGAATATGAAGTAGAGGAATATCAGCTGTAAGGATTTTACTTATTTATTAATAAATAACTACAAAGAAGTACTAAGAAATATGTACAAAGGAAGACTGCAGTATAGGGTTAAAAAATAAAATGCAACACAGTACAAACCTTAATTCTCTCAGCAGTAGGCTATAAAAAAGAGCTTTCTTCTTCTATTGCCCCAGACTGTGCAACTCAGTAAAATGCACTGTCATTCCTATAACAATTAAACCAGATGATTTCTTATAGACTGGTTATGTTTAATCAAAAAAAAGTGCATTTTTTGGCATAAAAGATGACATGAAGGAGAACCAAAGTGACTTACCGGTGGCAAAGATCTTGCTGTACTGCTGTAACACCAGTAGCATCTACAAGCTTAAGCCTCATTTATACACTGTTGTGGACAGACAGCTGGAGATATAAACAACCTCATTTATGTTATTCTTTTTAAAGTCCAATTGAAGTCCACTCCCTCATGCACATGCATAGTTTTCATTCTGCCTGAAATATTTGTCAAAGCGGAGCTAAATTGATGAATTTGGAGTTAAACAGCAGAGCTGGTTACGTGGGATGAATTTACATTTTTAAAAAAAGCCAAAACAAACAAGAAATATTGTGTCTAGAGAAAAGCTGTAAGACATCTGTCATCTCTCATTTAGTCCTAAATATTTAGTAGCTTGTAATTTCAGGACTCAAAAAAGCTTCCTTTTGGTTAGTTTTCTTTGTCAGAAGTGGGATGCGGTCAACGCCAAAGGCTTAATGTGGATGGTTTACTGTTATGTGGCTCAATTCCGTGTCTTGTCTTGGTTAGAGTTGACATTTCGGGTGTGAATGTCATATTTGTGCCCTCCTCTTTTTGCTCTTCTGGAGTAAAAAAAACTCAAACGCAGCTGGGACTTTCTATCCTGTAGATGACAAAGAGGCTTTTAGAGTTACTGGTAGTAGTAGTATTTATTTATTGTCATTGTCAAGAACAATGAAATTGCGTTTGGGGCTTCCATACCAGAGTATATTCATCTTTTTTCATTTCAACATCTGTTTTGCATTCCCGAAACAGTCCAAAGCTAAACTAGGATGATTTCTTCTCTGGGACGTATAATAACATGAAAAGAATTGGATACAAATGTGCAGAACTTGTTCTGAATAAAATAATATTTTGCAGCATTATAAATAAACTTCCTCTTCACGACTGAAAAACGGTGCCTTGATACATTAGATCTGAAATAGCAGAAATCTAGTAGAGAAAGCCAGAAACTGTGAAAAGCACCGCATGTCCTTACACACCACAGGCAGCACGCCGTCTCACTTTTTTCTTAATACATGGCTGATATTTTTACTTAACTGCCCTTATGTGCACGTCTCAGTTTGAATGTGTTAATGTGAGCGTTTGAGTGTGCAGCCAAAAAATGGCTCTTTAAACGTGTTGTCAGCCACGCAGTATGATGTCTGGTGGCTAATAGGGCTTTCTCTGGCCTCTCCAGCTGTGCTCAAGAAGACAAGTCTGTTTAAAGCACGAGGAAAAGTCTCGGCTACAGCTTAACGTGGGTGGAAGCGTGTGGTCATGCACTCTGCCGTGTGTGTTTGTGTTTACTTTGTGTGTCTGACTACGCAAAGGAGGAACAAGGAGAGCATTCAGTGTTAGTGTCATTATGAAACATTGGGTCAGTAGTGCCAGAGTCAGGTAAGTAGTAGTAGCAGCTACACAAGAGTTATTCATCACATGTTCTTTTCAGGTACTTTTATAGTATTTTGCTCAAAGTTGCAGCTTCTAGTTAATGTATTTTTTTATGGATGTAACACAATCAACCATTCACAGCGTAGAACTATGCTAAAATTAAAGCTTAAAAGAGGCGGGGAATCAAGGCTGAAAGTTCTGCATTCATTGCTCCTGTTAATCGAACATGGTTGTAGGGCACGGTTTTCTGACCAGTTATCCATTTTTACATGAATATTTTTAAGTTGCCTGAAGCAAATAAAGAAAAATGTTCAAGGCGAATTTAAAATCAGCTGTCAGAGACTCAGCAGCATTGAGAAAGCGCGCACAGGCTGTAAAATAGCTTAGTGCAGTTGAGCTTTAGAGCTGATACGACTGGTGATCAGATATCAATACTGTGGCTTCAGGTCTCTGCTGATGCCGAGTGACAATCTGACAGGAGTGTAAAATTATGCCAAGGGTCACACTAGAATATAAACAGGACAACAATGTCCTCGTGACGAGGAAAATTCGGTGGTTTGCATTGAATGTTTTTGCTGTTGGCGACCGATTGCAAGTAGTTATGGCAACCAGCTGTGTTTTACACACATATGATGATCACAAACAGACTGATCGCAGACTGACTCTGTCTTATTCCCACTTTTATCACCGTCTCAGCCCTGATTCCCATCTACAAAGCAAACAATTCACACAGCACACGTATCCCAACACTTTTTTTAGTGTGACTGTAGCATAAAACTCTTGTTCAGTTTAACATTAAACATCCAAAATGGTCCTTTGTGCGAGTTCTTTCTACTGATCATCAATCACGCTGGGTCTTCTTTTACTGCTCTGTCTGAGGGCACGTCTTTACTGCCCGTGTCTTACACGCCAACAGCTCACAAAAACAAAAAATAAGATGATATGATGAATACAGCTTAGGTTAAGTGCAACAAAAGCTTCCCAGCAACTGTTACAACAAAACATAATGAATGAGCGATAGAGGGAGAGAGGCCAAAGCCTCATCGTCTGAGCTTTTCTGCTAGTATCAGCTCATGGTGACCACAGTTTGAGGTTAAGTCACAGATTTCAGAGGAAGAGCCAACAGTTTCTATGCCCACACGACATATAAGAGTGTGCAAATGAACCCCCGCCTGCCACAAACAGATTCTGAATCTGTGGTATTATGGCACGTGTTTTAAATGCTGCTAAGAACTGTTTTTAAGTTTTGTGGAAATGTAATGAGGACTCTTCAAAGGCTTTAAGATTCAATGAGTACGGAGAGAAGGACCCTTTGGTTGTTCTCTAAAGAGCATTAAAGCTGTTGACAGTTGTGTTTTTTGTTTTGTTTTTTTCACAGTCAAATATTCATTTTTTATTAAGCAATTAAGCTTTAAAGTTGAATGGAATGCATTTATTAAAGGCACAAGATACCAAATCAATACATTGATTTCCCACATCTGATATCAGCGTTTCTCACAGTTACCATTAACGTCAGCATGAATGTCTTCATTACTGTGTTCATCTGCTGATTATTGTTCCAATTACATCCTTAATTGACAAGAAAGAGTTTAAAATATACATTACAGGTTTCCACAGCTTCCCTGATGTTTAGTATTTGATCATGTGAGACAAATATAATAACATAAAATCAAAACCTGTGTGCATGTATGAAGCAGTGGACTTCATGGATGGACTGATTAAAGACCAAAGTTTCTATTCGCCTCTTTCTCCCGAGCCTCATGCAGATTTATCATCCTCTCCGTTTCCTTTGCTCCCTTAGAAATGATATCAGCCACTCCTCCATCTCCCCCTCCTCCTCCACCTCTATCATTTTTTTTCCTCCCCACATACCAGACAGCTGTTGACAGGAAGTCAAGGTTATCCTAACAGAGCCTTATGGGGGCGAAGTGCCATCCAATCCAGCTTTTATTTTATGGGCAGTATATTTTAACAAGCGTCACCTCTACTCCTGATTAAAACACTCACGGACACAGAAACCAACACAGCCAAAGTGTCCGACTTCCTTCTCAGATCAGTTTGTAGAGATTTATTTTTCCTCTTCATCGACATAAAAGGGAGAGCTGGCTATTTGTCTAGGCAAGTGGAACAGAAAAGAAAAAAGTGTCTCTGAATGCTAATGTGTTATTAGCATTTTCTCACATTAAAGGCCCCCCACAGACAACTGGAAGGCAGAATAACTGCGTAACTGACCACGAGCCTGGACACTAACATAATAATTACCCCATCGGTCAGGCAACTGAAACAGACCTCGGCAGACACAGAAAATATCAATCCCATTTAGCTGCGAACCCACAAGTCTAATCCTCCTAATGTGACTCGGGGACTCTGGCATCTTCCAGCATTCATCTTCCCGATGCTGCCAAGGACGCCGTCGTACTTCACACTCCTGTCTGCCTTCAATCACTCGCTGCTGTCTGCTTGTTTGGCTGGCAGGCAAGCAGAGGAGGATGGGGACTCGTCCTGGAGTTTGAAGGCTTCGTGGACGACCAGCTTCTCTACTGAGTCATTATTTCATCCTTAGCTCACGCTTTCTTTTTAAGCTTGTCCCTTTTCTTCAGCTCCATTGTTTAAATTTTCATTTGCGACCAGTTGAAAACAAATCGTTTGTTTTTCACTCAACATGATGAAATCTGATAAGACGCCACAGGACCGCCAGCTGTCCTGAAACTCTTTCAATTTGCTTATCACTCCTTTGATGGATAATAATATTTCAGGGCCGTTTCATAACAGGGCGGTTTGATGACAGCGAAGCACAAAAATTGCATGACTTCAAGTTTCATAAACCAGTCTGAAATAGAGTCGCACCCATTCTTCGCTTTCAGTTCCACATCGGTCTCATCACGGCTTTGGCAAAACCATCGAATAAATATTGCAAAAGCTGAAATGCTCAGGAGTAAACTGTTTTTATTTTATTTTATTTTGATTTCCATAACTCTCATAAAGAAATCAAGGAGGGAATTGAAGCGCATTTAAACAGTTTATGAATAATGAATTCGGGTGGGACCACAGCACAGTCACAAACATTACTTTATTTTGGATCATTTATGCTAAGTTTGCTGCAACATTTCGTAGTTTAGCAACTTGATCTGACCCCTTCTTCTCTCCCACAGGTATCTCTACCTCCTCTTCTCTGAGGATGACCACCTACCATTCGAACACTGGGTCTTCAATACCGAGGCTCACCCCCTGCCCGTCATAAGGAAGGATAAAACGGACAGACCCAACGAAGTGGAGTAACGGACCTGCCTGCACCGACGCCCAGAAACGTGTGAGAA
Organism: Pundamilia nyererei; assembly: GCF_000239375.1. Classification (NCBI taxonomy): domain Eukaryota; kingdom Metazoa; phylum Chordata; class Actinopteri; order Cichliformes; family Cichlidae; genus Pundamilia; species Pundamilia nyererei. The sequence goes on along the minus strand of NW_005187475.1, from coordinate 31,816 downwards.
CCTCGATCCTGTATACTGAGCCTCCAGCTGTCTGAAACTGTTGAGCCGCTTGGAGCCCTGAGTGGTTTCAGATCAGACTTCACCTGATATTGTTGATGGGCTCAAAACTGAACCCACTTGTGCTGGAGCCGGGTTCTCGCTGGAGACTCCAGGGGTTTTTTGTTTTGTTTTCCTTCACTTGATTTTTTTTTTCTTCTTCTCTGGTTGAGTCCAAAGGCTGACCCAAAGCAACATATGTACTGCTGAATAACATGATAGCTCATCAAAATGTAGACATAATAATTAGAATCAAGATCTAAAGAAAAAAAAAAAGGCTGTTTATTTCACTCCTCGGTTTGACTTCCTTCGCTTTTCTGTTCATTTGGAGGGACAATGTGACCAGCTATCACTTTATTCATCAGTTTAATTGTTGCCAGTAGCCATTTTTGATGAGGAGGAGGACGCTGACAGTCATTCACCACTGATATGAACTACCATGGAGCCCGAGGAAAAGCTCCCCACTGAGGATCACAAGGCTGGCTGGCCGCGTGAACGGACGCTCAATTCCCTTCACATGTGTCGTCTTTTACCTGCTGCTCTACCACAACAACATCTGAATAGGAACTAGGAACCGGTCTTTCCTGCACCGACTTGAGTGTTTCATAGTGTCGTCAGAGAACTGCTGGTTTTCTTAAAAAAAGAATAGGAAGAAAAGGAAAGACGCAGCACAACCCGAGCCTCTTTTTATAAACCTAACCGACTCTTCTTCCTCCTTCCTTTCTCTTGAGTTGGATGTGACAAATGACGACCAGCCGCACCAGCTCATTACCTGCCAGTAACTCCACTTTCTCCCCACGATGTTTACACAAAGCCATCCTCCTCCTCCTCCTCCGTATTCTTCTTCTGCTTTTCATCTGCATCTTTGACCCGCTTTTAGATGTCTTTCTCCTTCTCATATGTGCCACTTTTCACAGTCTCACTCCAAAGATGATGTCTGCACAGCTGTAATGGAGCATGGAGATTAGTTGGAGTGCGGATGAAAGCTGTAGAAAGAATTAGGTACTGATTAGGTCCTGACATTCAACAGAAATCTTCTGAAAATGCTAATATCCTCACAATTGACCATGTGTATGCATTAAAAATTTAGCTTCCAGGCTCTTTACAAGAGGAAACTGATTTATTACAGTCCTCTGTAATCCTTGTGCATCAGTCGAGCCCTCGTCCTCTTCTTCACCGCGGTGTTGCTTCTTCTTGTTTCCGTCCTCCAGGTCCGCGTAGGGCAGCCTGTAGGATCTTCCCTCCTCTGTGAGGAGACGCCGTCGCTCGACTCTTCTATAACTATCCACCTTCACACACACAAGAAGCCATACTACTGCAACGCAGCTTCACCGTGCTGTTGTTAACGGGTTTTTTTGTTTCGTTTTTTTTCATCCTCCACTCACATGTAGAGTTTGTGACCGTGTTTGCTGCTTTTGTATCTTCAGAGTCGCGCTCGCCTGGTCATTTTAGTTTAATTTCACAGTGAAGACTTCTCCCGATGCCACACAGGAACCAGATTTAATCCAGTTTAGTCTTCGATCTAGTGCCTTCGCTGTAGAGAAGGAGGGAGAAAGCAGCTCACGCAAACACAAAAAGCAGTTTCAAAGCAGTATTGCAGCTTTAACTAAGAGCTCCCATTGCTCTGATGAGGATTATAATAAATCTAGACATGGATTAAAGGATGATAACTGCTTTTTAATTTGACGTTTGGACTAAGTTGGGCTTGATAAATGGCTCAAGAGTTGGTAGGAACTTGGGCTTTGTTGTGCTAAGAGGGAGATCAGAACACCAAAGTCCTGAGTTCAGAATTAAAATCGAAAATAAGTCCTATGCGCTTTACTTTTTCCATCTCCAGAGTCTGCGTCTCTGTTGGGAATCGCAGTCTAATCATTTGAGACCTGTGCAGGGCTCAGTCAACACATATTTGTTTGGCTATACTGACATCTAGTGGTAAGTCTAAATATTACAGTCTAAATAACCGTAGTCTGATAAGTCAACAGCTACTTCTATGTCCATAAAAGTATTTACAGCTCAACAAACAAGGAAAGGGAAAACATGCACTGTTGTACTTTGAGCCTTTAGATTGAATATTTGATGGAGCGAGGGCCTAGCTCATAGAACTGCACATTCAGTTCTGCTTATCCTCCAAATGAGCTTTAAACTGACAGATGGTGAGTCATTAGAAAGTTCAGTCAACAACAGGATGACTGCTGAGCTGATTTATTTGTTCTGGCTGAGCGACGCTTGTGCAGGTTATTTTTCTCAGCAGGTTAAAGAACATTTGCCCCAGGTGTCTCAGAGCAGGTAAATCAGTCTGTAAGGGTTTCAGAATCAGTGCTTTCTGTTTTTTTTTTCTTGTTTCGTCATCAGTTCTGCATCTTCCAGCTTACCTGCAGTGTTGTTTTATCCATCTAGATTTTTTTGGTGTGAGTCCTCCAGTTTTGGAGAACATACAGTCATGGGTTTATGTGCACTTCTTTCAGCACGTTTAATGGGCACAGTTTGATGAAAAAGAAATACATGAAACCGCTCACAAGAATGTTTGTAGAGTTTTGTGGATTCATAAAAGGTTTATCCCCAAAAGTTGATTCATCTGGACGTAGCGTTTTCAGTGGGGGAAACGTTTCGTCACTCATCCAAGTGGCTTCTTCAGTCTCAGCTGACTGCAGGTTTCTCCAGTGTTATAAACAGTACATAAGATTGGGGAAACCACAGTTATCTGAGACTGAGGAAGTCACTTGGGTGAGTGACGAAACGTTTCCCCCACTGAAAACGCTACGTCCAGATGAACAGAATCAACTTTTGGAGATTTACTTACTTGGATGATTGAGCATGCATCAAGACATAAAAAACTCAATATTCAAGAAAGGGCAGAAATCTCTACAGCCAATATCTACAAAAACAGTCGGCTAACAACAAAATAATCTAGATGGATGAATAGCACTACAGCACTACTTCTCTCCCTTTAGAAGAGCCCATTTTTCCTGATCCAGTCCCCAAGCATTCAGAATTTCTTACTTCCTGCCACCTCAAAATCGCCACTATTCACAAAAGATGAAGCTTTGACAAACCATACCACAGTCCTGTGTTTGCACGATGCTAAACTCCCAGATTTTTTTTATTTTGTTTGGAAAAGTAAAGCCCAAAATGCTCAAGCCCCGGTTTTTACCAACACTGACATATCGTTTCTCATTCTCTGAGCTGTGACCAATCTCTTCATGTTCTTTCTGTCACTGTACAGACGGCAGAGCTTACTGTTTGGTTTAGTTAGAGTGGCATTTATTACCCACGTGATGGTGTATTATTGTAATTCTGCTGATTGTGTTAATTTATTCTGTGCTAGAGAACATAGGAAACATTGGGAGCCGACCCCTAGGTGGCGCTGTGGGTTTTTAATTGGATTAGAGACAAAGACTGGCAGAGAGAAAGCTTCACAGCTGTGTGCTGGTCTGTTGGGGTTTAAAGAGCTGGCACCTTTACAGAACAACAGAAAAAAGGGGCGAAGGAACCACCTGGGAGTTGATGGGAAAACCTATAGGGAGTCGCATGAATGTACCATCCAATGTGAAGCGAAGAATATTTTGTTTGTATTTTTGTCTTTGTTCGCTTCAGTGTGCTTTGTTATGTTTGTTTTTTGGGTTATTTGGGGGGTCGCTTTGTTTTGGGCTTTTGTTTTTTGGGGGCTTTCTGGTATCTTCCACAGAAAGTGGAAGCCAGGCGTGCAGACAGGAAAAGGTTTGAGAGCAAAACAGATGGAGAGCTGCTTAATGTAGCTGTTTATGTGGGAAATGACCAAATCTATCACATGAGGTTTATTTCTACACTGTAGGGACATTTTTGTTGTTTTTCTCTGGATGTGACAAAAAAACATAAAAAGAGTTAAAGACATAAAGTGTTCGTTGTACAGTAGAGTGTTAGCACACTGTGCAGCTTTATATGAAACCACAGAAACCAGTGAGAGCTGAAAACAGCACGGTTCAACTATGTAAACATCGCTGTCTGATGGCTGCTGATCAAAGTAACAAAATTCTGCTTCATCCATGTTTTGGGTTCAGTGGGACGGGCTCGCGATTCTTCATCCGACAAGTTTGGCAATAGAGACGTCAATTAATTGAAACAGAAAGCCTCTAATGAGGGAACGTGTGATTATTTTCTTCTGATTTCTTGTTTTTATTTTTATTCCTTTTTATGTTGCTGTATGAAAAAGACGAAAACTACAGGAAATTTGTACTTTACTGGTAGTAAATGTTAAGATACTGAACAGTGACAGTTATCAGCTGGCTGGGTTTAATTTGTAATCGATTACTTTGATCTCTGCCGACTGCTGTGACAGGCTCCGACTACACGATATGTTATAATGTGTCAGATTAGATTATAAATTCAAAATATTATTTTTTACTTATTGGCTACGCCCACAGGCACGGAGGCCTAGAAATTCGTCAGCTACCACCTAGAAACCTAGAAGCTTTGTATTCCCTGAGTGGTTGGTGGAGATTGTAGACAGTGATGAGGTGAAACTGATCGCCATGGTTGCCTGTAGTTTTTATGGAAGACACTGGCGTGTCTGCAAACACTCTTAGACTACTTTCTGCGCTCTAGTGAAACGGTGAGAAAGGGCAGCACAAACCAGAAACATAGACCGTAATTTCCCTTCAAAGTAGTAAAAGCTCCAACTGTCAAGCTCGACTTTTATTTTGAAAAAAAATGTTCTCCGTTTTTGGGTTGAGTGACTTTTTATTTTTTCCTAGCAAGTGTTTGCAGACCGGTCAGTATCTTCCGTGCAAGCGATGTGACTACAACAATGTGACCAAAGAAATCACAAGGATGTTTTGTTTCACCCCAAGTCCGTTACGGCAGATGGCAGATGGCTGCCCTTCCCTGAGCCCGGTTCAGCCGGGTTTTCTTCCTGTTAAAAGGGAGTTTTTCCTTCCCACTGTTTCCAAGTGCTGGGTTTTCTCTGTATTAGTTGTCTCTGTACAAAAAAAAACTGAATTAAATTGAATCCGGGGCACTAATGTGAATCATTTCTATCTATCAAAAGACTCTAAAATATTAGAGCGAAAACTCCAACAATCAAAGAGTCTCTTATTTGCTCATAAGAGACTCTTCCTTTCCACTGGCACTAGGTGACAGTGGAAAGGAAAAACTGCATTTTAACAGGAAGAAACCTCCGGTAGAACCAGGCTCTTTAATGATGCAGACTTTGGGAGAAAGAAGATAAAAGTTAACGACGTGTAGCAGTGGTATCTAAAAACATGGTGAGAAGAGGTCTGTGGACACAAAATACTTCTTTTTGAAACCAGAGAGGTCGCCCCCTGATGGCCATTAGAAAGAAGGCAGGATTAGCCTCACTTTTAAGGTCTTGGCGTTATTTTTTATTTATTTCTTTTACACTTTCTGCAGTCAGGACGTGGTGAGGCATTCTTTCGTCCATAACGCCAGTTCTTGTTCCCGAGTTCAACTTCTCGCTGATGTCGTGTAGTCTGAACCTGGCATTGGCCGTTCACATTGATCCTGATGGTTTTAGATACTTTATGTACTTGGCATTTAAGACCTGCAGCTAACAGCCCGAGTATTTTCTCTATCACGTCATTCCCTAAGATGGTCAAGTTACAGTCTAACATGTAAACATCTTCTTGAGGTCAAGAATACCCTGTGACAGTCCTGAACCCACAAAAATGTCCAGTGTGCAGTTAGATAAAAGAGAGAAAAGAGTTAAGGCTACGTTTCACCATTAAGGTACTGATATCTCTCTGATGTGATTTAAGTTATTTAAAATTTCCGATGATTTCTGTCCGGTTACAGATCAAAACATTTAGTGGTGTGTGGGTTGTACTTTCTTTTCTTTTCTTTTTTTTAAGCCTCAGGTAAATATGATCGTTAATAGAGATTTGAATGGGTGAGATTTTGTGATATTTTCTGCAGTCATTTGCAGCATTTTGAGGAGTAATCTCCCAACAGGGAAATTTGCTTTCCAGGCATTAGTTGAACGCAGTATACATATGATTATAAATGTTGTTGTTGTCGATTTTTAAGCCCTGTGTGCAGACTTTTATTTTGAAGGTTTGTATTCTTAGAAACATTTGACCCAATTAGACTTAAAGGGCTCAGTCCCAGCTTTTTCTTCCAAAAAATTTAGTTTCTCTTGTGCTCGTGTCCACCTGGATTTTTATCATTTTAACATTTTCTCTCTCTCTCTTATTTGACACTGAACTGGTCGTTTCACTACCTGCAAAAGGAGATCTGGAGAATGTATTTGGTTTCTGATGTTTGCTTTAGCTTCACGTTGTGTGACATCAGGCTTTTGTTCATTCTCACATGCAGACTTTTTTTTTTATCTGTTGTTTTCATGATTAAGCTGAAATGTCTTTGGTGATTTTATGATTATTGTGTTGACGGTCTGTTGCTTTCCAATGCCTTTCTATTAGTGAATATTAAAGGAGAATTACACCAGTTTCAGGAGTTCAAACCAAAGTCAGTCAGTCCTCTTTGAATATACACCACCTTTCCTTAAACGTCTCATACAGACCACACTGACATTTGCTTTTCATGGTGGTACACGACCACTAGAAATGACTGGAACTCAATCTGAATTCCTGTAAATGGTCGTAAATCTCCTTTAAAGGGTTTAAACGTGTGAACCTCAGAAATGTATCTGTACAAAATATTGCTGATAATCTTTCCATTGCACATAGTTTACTTTGCATTTATATGCAATATTTTAATTTTGTGGGAAAATCTGTTTTATTGTGTTAATATTATAATTATTGAGTAAAAATGTAAATATTCCATTCCGGCAAACTGGCTGCTCGACATTTATATAAAAATCTCCTGAGCTTATGGATTAAGATGATATTAATGAGCAGCAGACTTTTTAATAAACTATATTTGTTACACTTCTATTGTGAATAAAAAATCTTTTAATATGTGGTTTCTTTGGATTTGTACTGTGTTATTTTAATCTACAGACCTGTTGTGGAATTTATTGGATTTGTGATATGAATTTAAAACCTGTGCTAAAAGTTTGTCTGGGCTGCGAACACAAAACTACTTTCAGATTTAGAGCTCTAAACGTGTCTTTTCAGAATAAGAGCATGGTATTAATGCGTTCATTGGGATACTTAAGTAGATGGATCCCCTCTGTCAAACTTTTTACATCAAATTATGGCCTTACAATCAGTTGCAGCAGAAACTGGATCTCACTAGAACAGGCAACATTTTTTTAGGCTTCTGTCCAATTTTCGTGAGCCTGTGAACGGTGTAAATTGTAGCTTCTCTTTCCTGTTCTTGGCTGACAGGAGTGCCACCCGGTGTGGTCTTCTGCTGTTCTAGCCTGTCTGCTTCAAGGTTTTGTGCATTCGTACACGTTCCTCGCTGTACCTTGAGTGTAACAAGTGGTTATCTGTTGCCTTCCTCTTGAAGCAGTCTGGCCATTTTCTAATGTTAACAAAACATTCTCATCCACTCTGTTTCCTCTTTCTCAGACCATACTTCTCTAAACTGTAGACATAGTTGTGTGGGAAAGTCGCATCAGTTTCTGAAATATTCAGATCAACCCAACACCACCAACAACCGTCTCGCGTCCAATCATTTAAACCAACTTTCTTCCCGTTCCTCATGCTCCATTTGAGGTGTCTACATGTCTAAATGCTTTGAGTTGCAGACATATGGTTGGCTGACTAGGTGTTTGTCTGAAGGATCGTGGGCTTTGGACTTTGCGTTTTATCGCCACAATGCTGGTGGTGGAAGAAATTTAAGTTACTGCTATCTACTGTGGTTACACATATCTGCTAATTATTAGACTAATAAAATGCTGGAATTTCACTCAATGAATAAAACCGAAGCACATACATCTTGGAGGCCAGACACTACACAGCTGGACAAACATTAACAAACCTGGGCTCAGTTTAGGCTTTAGGGTGTCTCCTTTTTAATGTAATTATGAGTTCAGTGAGATTGTTGAGTTTAGACCTGTGTGTGTGTGTTTGTTTAATTGGGGTATAAGAAGCTTTTTGTGGATTTATAAAAATGAACTTTTAAAAAAAAAGGTGCTGAAGTCCATCTCACCTGCTGATTACTGAACTGTGTCCAACCTTGAATTCCACCTATTGAGCAACTGATGAGGCCACAGAAAACAAGCAATCAAACAAGTGTAAAAAGGATAAGAAACAAAACTTTCATCACCATGTGTGAGAGAGGGACTGAACACAATCACCAGGAAAACTGAAGCCTAACACTCAGCACGATGCCTTCCACTATTAGTGACACACCTGTTGTTAATGCTCCAAGGAGGAATGTGACGTTTCTCCGCTGTACCCATCACCCAAGAATCTTCAGGATGAGTGCTCCTTGGAGCCTTAAGGAATTAACAGAAGAAAGAGGTACATGTTCAAGTATGCTACGAGGGCGCTGTCTGTAGGATGACGGTGAGACTTTGGAGGAAAGATATTTTGTAGATGCTTAGAGTCCCAATGATGGGGGGTGTTAAAGCTCACCTTACCTCACTGAAAGCCTAAGCACTCTGTGTATAAATGGGAGTACTGTATGTACCTACGCCTGCTCAGCATCCATGACTGCGTGTTTTTCCCAGTAATGTTGCACTTTCTGCACAAAAAAGAAAAAGTAGTTCTTAGCACAATGGTTCTTTCATGTTAGCTATTAATGTGTGTCATGGAGGAAAAGGCCCGAGTGTTTGAGTTCAGACTGTGAGATGTTTATTAAGACCATCTTGTTATTATGTTGTTATCCTTTATTTAATCAGGTGAAAGGCTACTTGAGATTCAAATCTATTTTCCAACAGAGTCCTGGGCAGGAGGGCATCAGAAGTGACAGATATGATGCAAACAAGTAAAGATGCAAAACCAACTGATGTCGAGCACACACAAGTGAGGACAAACATGCAAATCGTATGTAATAAAAGATCACTATGACAGTGATATTAAAAGTAGTGACACTGACTTAATGAGCTTTTCTCTCACTTCTTTAAAATGGACTTAAACTTCCCCTGTTCAAAGGGGAAGCTTAGATTGCTTAGATCTCCACTGCCTTTCTATCTTTGTAACTCACGATATGCGCTGCACTATTAATATTGTGCTCAACCTACATTTACGCAAGATGGCTCTCATTTGACTATCCAAATCATTGTCTGACTGAAGACTCATGACGTGAGGTAATATAAGCACAGAAGGACTCATCCAGGCTGGAAAAACGAATCAGGAAGGCTGGCTCTGTGGTCGGCATGAAGCTGGACACTTTGGTGACAGTGGCAGAGAAAAGGACATTAAAGAAACTG
>NW_005187475.1:9762-10917 GCF_000239375.1 Pundamilia nyererei | reverse complement strand
CAGAGTCCTCGAAGAGACAAAAGATTCTTCCTGTGGAGTTGTCTGCTTCCCCCAACTTCCCTACTAGACCCCCACCATTTGTCTTACTGTATGAGTGTGAGACATGTTAAAATCCAGTGGCACCAAGGTATCATACAATAAAATAATGTGATTAATACATAAGTAAAAGAAATTCCTATGCATGCCCCTTCCTGATTTCTTATGTTTTAACATGTTTGTTAAAAAGTAATTTCCTTCTAAACCTAATAAGTGGTTTTGTCATCTAGCAAGAACTGCAATCACACATGTGCAATAACTGGTGATGAGTGTTTTACAGCGCTGTGGAGGAAATTTAGGTCCACTCTTCTTTGCAGAATTGTTTTCATTTGGCCACTTTGGAGGGTTTTCCAGCATAGGCTGAGTTTTTAAGGTCATGCTAAACCATCTCAATCTGATTGCAGTCTGCACTTTGACCAGGTCAAAACCTCCATGTTGTTTTTTGAGCCATTCAGAGATGATCTTGCTGCTGTGGTTTGCATTATTGTCCTGGTGCACTTGAGCTTCAGGGCACATTAAATGAGACAAGTGAGGCCTTCAGGTTTTTCACATTTTCTGGATTAAGGCCCTCATCGTGGTTCGATTTCCAAAGCGCTTGAAATGCCTTTGTAACCCTTTCCTGACTGATAGAGTTCAGTGTTTCTTAGCTGTTTCTTTAGATGTCCACGATGTTGCTTTCTGAGATCTTTTAGTCAACTTCACTTTTTTTTTCTTCTGCCTGTCCCATTTGGTTCCCGTTTGGTCAGAATTGTTGTCTGAAGACCAACAAGGATACCCAATGGATTTACTTTGCCAAATGGATCATCACGGCCTTGCCGTATTGGTCCATTTGATCGACCTTTGTTGTTATTACTTATTTTATTTTCAGTTGTTACAGACAGGACAGACATGACTGAGGGATCGGAAAGGGAGAAAGAAAGATGAAGGAAAAGAAAAACAGAAGGGGAGAGGGACCGTGAGAAAAGGGGGGAGAAAAAAAATCTCCTGGATCACCTGTTGAGAGAGAAAGAAGAGAAAATAAGCAAAACAACAACAACAGAGCAACATACTAAACACAACACCATCACGTTAATCTAGCTAAGTGTAAACAGCAGTAAATACTAAATATTGAATGTTGTT
>NW_005187475.1:7926-9086 GCF_000239375.1 Pundamilia nyererei | reverse complement strand
ACCGGCAGGGAGTGTGGTGAGGGGAGATAGGCCTTTGGAGGGCCTGGGAGTTCCCAGAGAGGTGGAGTGTAAGACCAGACGTGACATATAGACACAGACAAACTCTGTACATAAGATGTAAGGGCGGTGGCCACAATTCAGAGATGGTCCTGGTGTTTCACTGGGATGCTCTCACCACATTGCAATGTGTTTATTAAACCCACTTCAAATCAAGCTGACTGGGTGTGTTGCAGGTTATTGTTAAAATTTCCATAACAATGTGTATATGTGTTAGTAGGATTAATGCATTTTCTGTTTGTGTGTGTGATTTTTGTGTGCCTCTCCTCCATGCAGTGTTTCAGACACTTTTCAATTCTCCACTCAAAGGCAGTCGGTTTTCCTCCCCAGGTTCCTTAGCCCAATTTGATCTCCCACACTAAACAACAGCGTTCTTCCATGTCTCCTCCCCCTCCTTCCACTGTAGTCTCATCTCCCCCCCTTGCAGCAGTCCATTGCAGTCAGTTGTCTTCAGCTTTGTCCTGTGTAATCCCACTGTCTCTGTCTGTTTGGTCATGCAACATGCAGCACCTGTATAAAAAAGGCCAAAGCAGACTGTACTTCCTCAGGAGCTCATCCAGGCTGGAAAAAAATGTGCCAGCGCATATTGGGAATGGCACAGGCACCGATTGGTTTTCTATCGCCCATTTGCTGGGAGTAAGGGCGCCCTCCGTTTGTGAGGTGCGCCTGCTGCTTGCGGCACAGGGAGGAGAGGGCGGGGCGGTGGGGAGCAGCATCTAATAACCAACTCGTGAAATAAAACAAAATATGGACAAGAAAAGTTCAAAGCCACTGCTCAGTTTAGAAAAAGTAGAAAAGAAGAGGAGGAGAAACGAGCAAAAGATACAGGTAAGCAGATGTGTCATTGGATAATGGCAGCAGGTCATGTGGGTTACAGTTGCCCCAAAAAGAAATGGTAAAAATAGTAACAGTAACAGACTAAACTCCAAACAACACATTATGTTATAGATTTTAATATTAATTAGTCATTGTCAATTGTTGATTTGTCCTGTTTACATTGTGTGACGAATTATGACGGCTGCTTGGTAGCCGTCTGCATACAATGCATACTCTCTCTCTCTTCATGTGTGTCCTTAATATGTTTTATGTATATGTGTGTGTGT
>NW_005187475.1:0-7862 GCF_000239375.1 Pundamilia nyererei | reverse complement strand
TTATTCTTTCTTAGCTTAACTAATGTCATTGATAAATAGCCTATCGTATTTCTTTAAATCATGCAGATGTATCTATCTCTGATCACCCCACATACTGTGCCATCCTCACACCATCCACTACATGTTTTATGGAACACAATGAATCAGTGAGCTGAAACAAAAATATTGCTAACATTCAAAAAAATCAATTTAAATACTTCATCAGCAGTGACAGATTTTTGATGAGCGCCATTGCATAAGTGAATGATGAAAAACAGTCATTCACATTCCTCCCATATAGCTGCATCTCACTGATAATTTGGGAATTATTTTGTTTTCCTTTTAGGAGCTTTGCAGGCCGGACTAAGAGCTCTTCATTCCATGTGTGCTGTAGCTATAGTCACTTAGTTTTTTCCCCTCATTAATGTTACTTTGTGAAGTGTGTTAATAAAGGTTTTCACAATAAAATGCATTAAACAGACTGTTCCGGATGTGAATATTTTCCAAGGATATAGACTGACCCTTTCTGACTGGGATTAAAATGAAATTTTTTAACTTTAATATTCATGGAATCACAGTGAACCTTGATGTAATCTGTGGAAAACTGACCAGAGTTTTGCAAAGTGCAGTTTTTGAATGACTGAGGTAAAAATCTACCTGGCCCTGCGAATAACTGACTGCCCTCTAAAGCCAATTCACTAGCTGGGCCCACATCCTCATTTTAGGTTTGACAGTGTTTTAGTAGGTAAAGGTGAATGTTTGGACGTGAATTGAGCTGCGGTTTGGGGAAGGCCACGAAGGGGACTGGCGACGGCTCCCAGGCCTGGCAGGTCCCCATGTACTAAATCACAGGTGTCAAACTCCAGGCCTCGAGGGCCGGTGTCCTGCAGGTTTTAGATGTGTCCTTGATGCAACACAGCTGATTTAAATGTCTAAATGACCTCCTCAACATGTGTTGAAGTTCTCCAGAGGCCTGGTAATGAACTAATCATTTGATTCAGGTGTGTTGACCCAGGGTGAGATCTAAAACCTGCAGGACACCGGCCCTCGAGGCCTGGAGTTCGACACCCCTGCACTAAATAGAAGTGAAGAAGTTAAAGAATTGAGAACAAGGGGGGAGGGAGGGTGGGGCATGTAAATGAGAATGAACAGCTTGCAGAACTGGGGGAACCTATATAGATGACAACCGGAAGGAGCTCTTCTCCCCTCTGCTCTTCTTCCCTTTTCTGGGAGGCAGTGGGGAGGTAGAGCGTACAGCCTGATCCGGTGGGGAGGTGTGGGATGCCAGAACAGGTGTCCCCCTTCTGGCTCTCCTATCTTGTCCCTTTTGTCTTACTTCTCTCTATCACCATTTCTATTCCTTTGAAGAAGTTAGGCTCCATAAATGTTAAAGGGGTAAGTATTATGAATTATGAACAGATAGGAGAAAACAAACTGTAGAAAACTAAACAGAAGAAAGAAGAAGAGAAATAACAGAGTGACACACTCTGGGGCCTGATCAACCCTGGCAGGGCCTCCTTGGATGAGGGTGTCTAGCGATAATGGCCGAAACACCCGATGAATCCAAGGTCCACTACTGATGATGCGTCCTAAAATTTAATATGATAATCTAGATCAGATCTCTAATCTCTAAGCCTAACCAAGGAAGGAAAAAATGGCAGATTAGCTTGGGACAAAGAGAAAGTTGAGGAACACAACGATGTGTGCCGCTGGTAAAGTTTCTGGGCTGACTTTCCTCATAACAGTAACAGTCATTCCTCAAGATTTTCTCCATTTAAAGCCATGCATTATCAGGGACTGTAACATCTAGTTCTTTTACTGAATCATCAAGGTGGACAAGAGAAAAAGTAGAGACATATTTCTGTTTATATTATTATATAATTATTTTTTCATATTGTAAAAAATCTAATAATTTTTAATAATAACCTGCATGTCATATTAATATTATTGTCAATATTATTATTACATGTGGCTATCCTCACACTGTGCTAATGATGTACTTCTGACACCTTAAGCACCACTTAAAGCTTTGTGTTGACTTCAGCGTCTACCTTGGCAACCTTTGCAAAGCTTTGAAACCCTCTCTTCTCTCCACTAGATGGAGCTGTTCCACAGTTCAGTAGGAACAATGAGTATCATTCCCATTTTCTTTAGAGAACGTCCATCAGTCAGAGCAGTGTCTGATTGGTATGGAGCAAACCACTAATTAATTCACCTGAGATCAAATTTAAACTTCAAGCCATTAAACATATATGAACTGTAAGATAAAAATTTCAATAAACTTTTAATTCATAACTAAGTGATCAGTGCAGTCCTCTGATGTGGAATAAATAGCTCAACAGAATCTTCAAGACTGGTGTCACTGACCACAAAAATAAAAGAACTAGAAATATTTAAAGCAAATATCTATAATTACAAATGTGACATTAAAAGTGGTCACACTGACCAAATAAGCTATTCTCAACCATGACAAAAAAGTCATGTTTTCAGAAGTACATCTTATTTCCTTTTCCAAACCTCTTTTCCTTGACCTCGAGGTCACTGAGGTTGTTGAAACTACAATATGCAAAAGATGGACCACAAAACGTGCATCTTATGTCACCACATTGTGTTCTAACGCTGCTGTTGTATAGAGGCATAAATAAACAAGAACAGCCTGTGAAAAATGTCCCTTCATTATAAAGGTTGGCATTTTTGGCTAAAACTTTGCCTCTGCCTTAAACCACTTCACTAAGGCAACTTGGATTTTTTTTCCTGAGAGAAACATGGATGAAGTTGTCGGAAAAAAATGATGTCGCTCCTTCAAAGCTGTTGTAATTAGAAGGCAACTCTAGTAGTAATGAATATATTGTTTACTTAGGCCTCCACCTGCTCTCCTCCCTTGGAACAGCCACATCTCATTCACATTAACCACAGGAGAGATTTCTGAAGGAGACCATATCGAGTGGTCCTCTCTAAGAAAGACCGCAATTACAACAACCAGATTTAATAGAGTTCAGTCTGACAGAGCTGGATATTTAGCTCCATGACTCAGTGACTGTGGAGTTCTATTTAAGGTCAGACATACACAGACACACGGACGTGTCTTCAGTTCTGCATAAAAATGATCAAAATTGATGGTGCAGGTCTGAGGGAAATGATGCTGTAGCCTTTACAAATGTTTTTAAAACTGTTACCGTTTGTGAGTTTCAGCACCATGGACAGTCACACTAATGTGTTTCAGTAACCAGCGACAGCTACATCATGTCCTATGTCTGTTCTGCACCAGTGGTTTTTGTTTGTTGTGTCGTCGTCGATTTTTTTCAAACAAACTGTTATTTTTATGGAGTATATAAACATCAAGCAAACAATGTTTTGTGCACATATAATGTGTGTTTGAATAAAAAATTAATTGTAGATTTTTTTTTTCCCACAAAACAATTATAGAGTAAAATTGATCCAAAGTTGTTCTTCTTGTCTTCGTATGTAATGTCGTCTTTACTCCATAATCTTTTATTGGGACTGGGACCAATCGAGGGAGCAATTGGGACCTATCGAAAACATTACATATTTCATTCCTCTTTACTGCTCGATATTCTCAAGGCTGCTTATCTTTCATTTTGAGGAGTCAGTGTTGTTCACGAGCTACAGGGTCATTCACTGAGCAAAAAGTGTTCTTGAGTTCTTCACGATCTTCTCTGCACTGTTGATATCGTGTGTAAGGAAGAGGACACCCAAGTTCATACTTCAAGGCTCTCATTTAACTATCCAAATCATTGTGTGACAGAAGACTTGGGCTGATTAACCTCCTACGACCCGAACTCTTCCACTGCATGCACTTTTAATTTCTCTTTGATATTTGGGCTGATTGAGTCCTGATGAATGTAAAAACAAAGAATTACCAGATTTTTTTTTTTACCTAATTTTTGTTTCTAAGAAAAATGAGAGCCACATATGAGGATATTCATTTAAAATTTCGATAGAACAGTAGCAGTATAATGTCCTTATAAGTGGATATCAGGCCCTTGAAGAGCAAAATTGAGTATTTTGGTCTAAATAACCCAAAATGTGATGTCCACATATGTGGACGCCAGGTCCTAGGAGGTTAAAGTAATTAAACTTATGACGTGAGAGTAAAAATATATTTTAGACATGCAGACATATTTTTTTCTGATCAGCTTTAATATAAACATGCAACAGGTTACAAAAGCCCGCCTTTAAATTTTGTTGCTTAAGTTTAAAGTTGTTTTTTTAAAATCAGCTAGAAGTCTGATTTCCATTTTACTTTTTAGTGCATTAGAAGTTGGGCTATTATTAATTGAGTCAATCAGAAGAGTTAGGAATGGTTCCTGGAGCTGATGGTCAATAATTTATAAATACACACAAGACGAAACGTTTACGCAGTACCATGCAAAAAGAAAATACTTAAATAGTCATTCCTGCTGCAGCAGTTTGATCCAAAACCGGTTTAAAGTGCTCAAAGATAACTAAATAATCTTTTAGCTTAGAACAAGCAATAAAATTCTCAAATTCCAACAATATTCCCCATAAATAACAGTCACTACAGTATCAAAAACACTGGTCCACACAGGAGAGATGCATGGTTGTATCTGAGTGTCCAGGAGAAATGTTTTAGCACTATGGTCAATAAATGGGGAAAATCATGTGTATAGGTGTGGAAATCAGTTTAACTGAATAATAAGTTCAGAGAGGGGACCAGAGCGTCACTTTTGCCAACTCCCTACCAGACCAGTGGGAAGCAATGCAGAAGATTCTGGCTCCCAGCCGTTCGTTAGCTCGCCATCCTTTTTAATCCCAATAGGGGTCACGTGGCCTGCATTAAATAAAAAGGGCCAATAAGAATTCACAAGAATAATGCCAAAATGTCAGCCAGTTTGACTCAATGACATTTAATTAATCTTGTTCCTGTGTACACAATAAATTAATAAATTAATAAACAGTATATATAGTCAATAGATTTATCTAACACTTCAACTGCTATATAAAGACTACCATGCTTTAAACCATTTGCCATCCCACAAATACCAGTCTAGCTCCCCACAGAGGTTTACTTTAGGTTCGCTTTACTAACAAAACAATCATTCCATTCTTTGGATCGGCAGTAGCCAATTAGCGTTAGCCGCTAGCATCACAAACATCACATTAAAACGGGAAAAGCAATCGTTTGGAAATACGAACCTGCAACGGCTTGGTCACCTGGCATGCAATCTGATTGGCTGAGCGTAGCCATATGATTAGGGTCATGAAACTAAGGTACGTATTAGTGATGTGTTTAATAGCAGGAAAAGTGTAGAAAATTACAAAACTCTAGTAAAGACGGATTTTACTTTGGGTTACTACCATAAACCCTAGTCAGAAACACCATTTCCACCAAAATATACATTTTTTTTCACATTCTTATAGGCATAAAACAAAAACAACATAAAAAAAACACACACACACACAAAAACTGTCAGCAACCACCTCACGGCATGTGTGAGGCAGCTGACAAGTACTGAAAGACCAAGTATTGTGTCGAACTCCAGGTCTCGAGGGCCTGCAGGTTTTAGATCTCGCACAGCAGAACGCGTTTGCTGTCACATTTTATTTGTAGTGTGAACGAGCAGACAAAAAAATCGGATTTGATCAAAAAATCGGAATTGAGCATTAAGACCTGCAGCCTAAATGTGCGCGCTTACAAATAGAACAAATGTATCCAAACCATGCAATCAATAAACTTATTGGAAACTAAAGTGTATTACTATGTTCAAATGAAAATACAAGAGTTACTGACTTTAGAGTGTGGCCACGGGTTTGGCCATCACATCGCTTAAACCATGCTGTAAACAAAAGACTCAGTGAAACAAGTTGCTTTGAGTCGATTTTAAACTGAAACTCTGAACATAATCTGCTCCTGACAGCCTTAGTTTTTAATCTTTCAATAGCAAACTCTGTGCTGTTTGAGAGTAACGATTAAATATAAAAACAGAGTTCAAACATAGTCGTAGTCTGTGCACAAACAGGTACAGGTGTCCTGTTTTAGGATCGTATATTAATGCTTAATTGTTGTAAAACTGGTTCCTGCCAATAGGGGAAAAAAACAAAAACAGAAAGATTTATTTATTTATTTTTTTCATGCACAGTTGGTGAGGAGCATCCATAATTTCGGTGTAGATGTGCAATGAAAATTAAAGGCTATTCTGCTCTATTCTATAACATAGCATGGTGATATATTGGTACATGCAACCAGTGAAACCTGGCAGTTTGCAGAAACCCAAGGCTGACCCTGAAGTTAGCTGGATGAATACCTGCTTCTGCATTTGAGGAGAGGAACTGAGGATGTGCAATTTAGGAAATGACAAACGATATACCTCAGAGTACCACCAGAGAGCAGCTGAGGACCACCAAAAGATTTTCGCAGGAGGGCGTCTGAGGCTGACTACCACTGCATCTGATTTTTAAGATCTTGACACCTTTTCTATAATTTTGCGTTAGGTTGTGAAGGTTGTGTTTTATTCCCCATGATTTCCTTCTCCATTTAATCATACAAACTCTTCCCTGACTCCAAAATGACTCAGCACAGAAAAAGTATGGTCAGCTCAGCATCCCATTACAGAACACAAAGTTGGTTTCTCCTAAGAAAGTAAAAGAAGCAAGCCCCCAATAATATGATGAGATGAGTTATAGAGCTCCTTTTTAAATTGTGTGTGTGTGTGTGTTATTTACAATAACATGCACTTTTGGAGAAAATCCAACCCTCCCACCTTTTTGAAAATATTTTTTGGAATATGGAACCATATGGAGTCAGGTTTCAAGAGGAAGGCTTTTATCCAGTTTATTTTAAATACTCCAACCATTGATTGAAAATCAATTGACTTTATACCACCTTTAGTGTAGTCTTTGACAAGTTGTGATTTTTTAATGTAATGTGTTTTATTGCACCAAATGAATTGATAGATTATAGAGTTAATCTTTTTAATACTTTTCGGGGTAATGTATAGTGAGTATGCTGGATAAACCATCTTTGAGACGCCCTCTGATTTGGATAATAGATTGCGTCCAAAAATTGTAATATCTCTCGTCAACCAATGATTTAGTGTTTTGGACATGCCATCAATTTTGTCTTTTAGGTTTTTTGATTCTCTAGTGTTGATGTCTTTGTTTAAATAGATGCCTAGATACTTAACTTCATTTTTCACTGGAATCGTCCTCATGCTATTTTCCAAACAATCATAAAGTGGCAAAAGTTCACACTTCTTTAGGTTCAGGCACAAGCCTGAAGCTTTAGAAAAAATTGAAATGACATTCAATGCTTTCTCGAGTATTGATTTATCCTTTAAAAATATTACTGTGTCATCTGCAAACTGACTTATTTTCAGTTCAATATCAAAAATGTTTATTCCTTCGATGTCTGAATGGTTCACAATGAGGTAAGTCATTAATTGAGTGCAAAGAATAAATAATTTTGGAGAAATTGGGCAACCCTGTCGAATTCCACAGAATATATCTATCCTAGATGTTATGCCTGGATTGAGCGAAACATAACTATAAATCTGCTTGTAGAACAGTTTGATCACTTTGCAAAATTTGTTTCCAAATCCAAAAAGTTCTAAAGATCTAAATAAAAAATTATGGTCTATTGAATCAAATGCTTTAAAAAAGTCAATAAATAGTATTAAACTTTCTGAATTAATAAAGGATCGATAGTCAATCATATCTAATATTAATCTTATGTTATTATGAATCTGCCTTTCTTTAATAAATGCTGATTGGCACTCATCAATCAATTTGGTTAAGACGCTTTTAAGTCTATTTGCATATACTAAGGCTAATAATTTGTAGTCGTTACATAAAAGTGTTATGGGTCTCCAATTGTCTAGCATTTGTAAATCTTTGTTTGGTTT
>NW_005187474.1:3068089-3098074 GCF_000239375.1 Pundamilia nyererei | reverse complement strand
GGTTTAGATGTAAAGAAGGTAGACTAATTTGTGCCTTAGAGTAATACAAATAACCTTGAATCAAACTCAACAGAGGTAAGGGGATTGCCTTACAAACCTTGTCATATTCTCTAAGGGAACACTGAATGTTAAACTTAGCATTAAAAACACCCACTGAGAGAAACTGACCCCTTTCATCAAGTAAGTCTGTTATAAAGATTATGTTTTTTTTCAAACCACTCTTTAATAAACGATGACTTCTTATTAATTGTAATTGTTCTGTTATTCCACAAGGTGGAGCAATGTGGTGAAAGGTTATGGGCAAACACCATCTTCCAATAAGACAAGACCTATAGTGACAGCCAGATGCTCTTGACTTTTTCGGTTGTATTTTGGCGCGGGGTTATGACGTCACCTGATAGTCATCACTGAACACTAGTCGCCCTGCTTTGACCTAATACAGCTGTGGGAAACACTGTCTTCCCTCAAACTTAATAGTTAAAAAAAATAAATGAATAATAATAATAATAATAATAATAAATATCAATGCTTTATTCCAAAGGAAGGTTATTTCAAGCCCTACCGCTCTCATCTTATAGAACATTAAGTTTTTGGTGTAGTTCAAGAAATATCAGAAAACAGAAATAATTGTATTTGAGTTTAAATTAGCATCAGCCCTAATTATAAAACCCCAAATTTCACTCAAATTCTGAATTTTAACCCTTTTTAATACCATTTAGATCAGCTAATTCGAATGATTTACAAAGAGAAAAGCATAAAAGCATTTTCTAACTATGATTGCAGTTAAATGTATTTCAATAATTAACAGTATCAATGATTATATATGCGTCATAACTTTTTTGTGCAGTGACAGAAAACCCCCAGCAGCATATTCGTGGACAAAAGTGGCCACCTTCTGTTTACCTTCACAAAATGCCATAAATGAATATATTAAAACAATTTCCACTTGATTTTTCAAACTGGTATCAGTCCTTGTCACGAAAACCAACATTTTATTCAAATTCAGATTTTTTTTTTTTACCCTTTAAAGCCTAGTTTGGTTATATTTTCCCAGTAACTTTTCAGAGAAAAAGGAAATAAAGTTCTGAATTTTTTAACCATATAATGCATGAAACCTAATATTTTTTCAATCATTACAGGTCAGTAAAAGTAACAGTAACAATGATTTATTTAATTTTGCATGATCAGTTCTTGTGATGAATGACCAAAAATAAACAACCACCTGGCGTCTTAGGGGCCAGAAATGGCCATTTAATGACCAAATGACCACTAAGATGACAAAAATTTGTATTTGAGTTTGTGTGCATCCTCATTGGGATGTGCTAACCACGAGGGAGTGGTCTTTGTAGGCACACTTTCCATAGGTGGAGCAAGTGGATGTTCTAATCCTGCAGGTGCACTTCTTGCTCAGTCTTCTCATTTTGTTGGTGGGGTATGGGTCACACTCTGGTTCAGACTACTGTATCTTGGGATGAATGGCAGCTATCGAGTACTGGGGACAAGGCTGTCTTGCAATTGTTGAGGTCACCAGCATGTGCCCCAGCTCTTCCAGGATCACTCTTCATTTGTAGGTGTTAGAGGACTCCCACTCCTGTGAAGTGGTTTCCACCGAACAAAGGCATTGTATTCCACAACATCCAGGAGATCGTAGAAAAGACCCAACAGCCATCTGCTAGTTTTCCTTCAACAACTCGAGGTGCCAACATCCTGTCTAGGTTATCCACACCGTATTTGTGCTTCTTGTAGTCCAGGCTTCCTCTTCTCCCCATTACTGCCTGTTGGTTACCTGTGTTTTGTGCACATTTTAGCCTCACTTGGGCCTGTAGGATACTGCCTACACCAAAACTACCATGGCAAAGACAGACAACAAAATCTTCCTCTGTTGCAACTGGAGGAGCTGGGTGAGGTAGGTCTGGGTTGTTTCCCCTAAATGTGCCAACCAGAGCCAGATTTCATCTGAGGAGTTTCTTTGCCAAGGTGTGTAACACACACACAAACAGATTCTAGGTCTGACCAGCTGTCTCAGCCATGGGCAAAAGACAACAACCAATAAAATTCAAAAAGAATTTATTAGTACAATGATCAAAAAAATGAAGGGATAAAACAGTCCAGTGTCCCACTAGAAAAAGGGATAAAACCCACAGTCCAAGGCCAGAGCCAGCGATGCCTCAGTTCAGTTGCACTTCAGATATCAACCAGCAGCTGTCCCCCAAGACCCACCACCCTGAAAGTAGATGGCCAGTAATCACTCCAGCCTCAGCAACCCAATTCTGCCTTTAGGCTGCGGCATATAGTAGGCCCTGGTCTGCACAGAGAGACACAATATAACTACATCTTCAATATACAATTCACAGAGCAGCAAACTATCCATCCTAAACATATTTGAATCAAGTCATCTTAGATCTGATCATATGACATACCTGCACAGAGAGACAAAACATCATAGTGGTGTTTGTAGTGTGGGCTATAAGTAGACTAGCATATCAGTGCAATCAAATACACCCGCCTTCAATTAATCCAACCCCATCACAGCCATTGGCTCACAGTAAATGTGGCACGCAAAACCACAACTTCCCACAACAAACAAGGAGATGAATTAATACAAGCAACATTAGTCCACCATGTTACAGGTGAACGAAGTAAAGATGTTGTCAGCGTGTCCTTGGAGCGCCTCTGTTGGTTGGAGTGTGAACCCCTTTTTCTTTTTAACTCCTTGGAACTTGGAGTCTTGTCATCCCACAAGGCTCTCATCTACACTTCATGTATATCTCTCCAATTCTCCTCCCATGCAGATTTTTATAGGTGCACAGCAGCTAAAAGAGCTTCTTTCTTATAAAAAAGTCAAAGGCAGTTCTCAGGCTGCTAATGCAGAGAACTGCATACAGTGCGGGCCCTGGTCTGATACCAGTGGGCACTGGATTGTAGGGCAGTCTCTCTTCAGTAGTGGGACCTACATAGTTTTCCTTCACAAGGCATCCAGTCAGTTGCAAGCTCATTGTTCTTGAAAATTGCTCCCTAAATGTGTTTTTTTTGTGACCTAAAAACATTAAAACACAGGTCACCAATCAACATCCCTAAACTTCAAGCCTATGCTTCAAGCACATTACCACTAGATGGCTGCAAATACAACAACGTGCCCTGATGGCTAAAGACAGATAACTCTTACCGTTCTGTAGCAGTAAGCTTTGATACTCAACAGTTTGTGAGAGTGGTTAGGATGGGTGAAACTTTGGTGGCAAAGCGTTTTATTTTTCAGTTAACTGCAGAAATAACTTTCACAGACTTTCCAGGCGTGGTTTTTTAAAGTGCTTCTGTTATTCGTGTCTGTTTCTTCACTCTGCTCGTTCAGCCCCTCATGTAAATCACAGACTACAGAGTTCAAAAACATATTTGGAGACAATTTTTTTTAACAATTTCTTTTTTTCTTTTTTGACAATCTCTTGTGGTGACTCGTGGTTGCTCTGATTTAGATGCTACAGGATATTACGAGGCAGAGAGGAAGAGAGAGAGAGAAAGAGAGAGAGAGAGGCGGAGAGCTGAGGATCCTCTGTATTTCCCTCAGAGAGCCAACCACACAATGACAGAGTGTGTCTGATAGAGCAACATGTCAAGTTCTGGATGTTTTATATGGATTTTCTTCTCCTCATGGGGTATGTAAAGAGTTCTTTCTTTCTTTCTTTCTTTCTTTCTTTCTTTCTTTCTTTCTTTCTTTCTTTCTTTCTTTCGATTTATCTAATAAATCATTTAACACTTGCAGGGATAATTACAGCCAGTGTAGAGACTCTACCTCATGTCATAAAGTACCAAACAGTGATACCTCAGAGGCTGAAGGACTCATCTGTTTTTAATGATGATGATGCTGCTGCTACACACAAGGTAACACTCACTCTACTGTGCTGTTGAAGCAGTTCATTAAGAAAAAAGTGATCTGAAGAATGAATTTAAATCCCTTCTGCTTCTTGTGTGTGTGTGAACAGAAATACCCTGATGCACTGCAGTACTCTATATGGATCGCAGGGCAAAACCACACTCTGCATTTGGAAAAGAACAAGTGAGAAAACTTTAAATGACTTGTTTGATTTTGAGCTACTTTCTAAGGCTTTTTTAAACCTTTGAGGTTCCTCAATTTGTGCACTTTCTTTTTTCAGGAATCTAGTGGGTAAAACCTTCTCTGTGACACATTACTCTGATCAGGGAGACCAAATCTCAACCACTCCAGATCTAAGTGTATGTATCTTTACATTATTTTATTTGTCTACACCATCGGGAAAATGTGTCTATTTTGTTTTTGTGAAAGTGCACAAGATGCTTAGCACGATACTCCATAGTCATTCTCTCTCAGATCCTTTTTACTGGTATAGATTACCATATAAGTATTTGACTGCACAGGCTTGAATCATATGAAAGCAGGATATCCTGTGCCACCAACTGCTTACAGAGGTGTTTGTACATTTATCATCCATTACCGGATTTTTTTTTTTTTCCTTTTGCGAAATGCCAATATAAATCTTTTGACTATATTAAAATCATAGCTCTGACCTGAAGAAAGACAACAGGTCTTTTGTGCTCACTTATTTGTATCCACGCTTACTGTTAACGTATTTCTAAAGTAAACACTTTGCAGTAAATTGTAATTATCTGCTACAAACATCAGATCAGGGGCATTTTGTGCAGTACGTGTAATTATTTCTTGCACGTTTCAAAATATCAAATTGCACTAAAAAAAAGTTTCTCAGGTTCCCGATTATGACCACAGACACACACGCAGCAGGAAGAAACAGGAGGAAGTGGGAATGACATATAAGGTTAAGATTAGCATCCAGACCACACTGAGATATCTGGGAGATTAAAAAATCCCAAATGTCATTATTAATTCTGGTACAAATCATGGCTGTCTGTTCAGGTTCACTGCTACTACCACGGACACATCGTGGGAGTGGAGGACTCCTCTGCCAGCATTGGACTCTGCTCAGGAATAAAGTGAGTAATGCAGGCTATAATTTTTTTCTTTCATCTTTTACCTCTAATTACAAAAAGGTTTCTTTCCCTGAAGGGGTGCCCAAATTTCATAAAAACCATGATGCTATGTTACGGTAAGACTTCGTCTGTGACTCATGGCCAGCACGCCCAAACTAAAGGGAAGATCAGCATCCCTCCTAAAGATCATCAAGACTGCATGCACAGTAACTCGTGCTCCTTGGATGCAGACTTCTCTCGTTAACCCTTCTGTTGCTGTCATGAAAAGGGAAAGTTGACGTTTGAGAACCAGACATGCTGAAAAGTTTGCCTTTGTCCCCTCTGTAGGGGGTTTGTGCGCCTCCGGGACCAGACGTACCTCATTGAGCCTCTCGGTACCAAGGCAGGACAGCAGGATGACGGCCAGAGTGCCGACACTCACAGCGATGAGGGTCTTCATGCTGTTTACAACTACAAACACCTGAGGAAGAAGAGGAGCCTCTGTTCCCATGGAAACACGACCACTTTCTATGATCATGTAGCTCGTCCGTCTGGACTGTTCCGGCTCGCCAGTCTGGTAAAGACACACAAGATGGACACATCCAGATTTATGGTTCTGTCTCACATTTCATAGATTTATGCAAAAAACAAAAAAACAGGACTTTGCATTGTGATACAAAAATATAAGTAATTCTCTATCGTCATGACATTTATGAAGATGTATGAAAATAGATTTCTTTAGGTCGACAATTAGAAGTGAAGTTACAGTGAAATAACCACATTTCCCACAAGTGACAATACATTTAGTCAATGAAAGGATCTAAGAAAAAAGGGAAACACCACAGAGAGAAGTTATAGATCGCTTTTAATACGTTTGGGTCATTACCTGTGACTGAGTGTGTGAATATTTAGCACAAAGTCACTGTTACACTGCTCTAAAAGCATTTAAACGATCAAATGGACTTACATAGTGCCTTTCTATTCAACTTTAAAAACTCAAAGCGCTTTATACTAGGATTCCTATTCACCCAATCACACGCACTTTATTCACACTCACATCTGGGGTAACTCAGGGTTCAGTGTTCTCCCAAGGACACTGTGACACACAGACTGGAGGAGCTTCTGATTGGTAGACAACCTACTCTACCACCTGAACCACAGTCACCCCAAACACAGAAACTTTTTATTTTTCATTAACCACCCTTTAACCGCATAATCCTAACCAAACAGGTACACATACACAAATGCTCAACATTGTTAATATCATGTGTCTTTTGTGTTTCTCAGAAAAGCAGAGCTCAGAAAGCAGAGCGAACGAAGAGACCCAGGACGGTGGAGCTGGTTGTTGTGGTTGACCATAGAGAGGTTTGAGCTCACTTTTTCTTTTGCCTATAGTCACGAGTAAGACACTTTTTGAGGTGTAAGATCTTCTTTTGTTCATGGCATGTTGTTAAATGTGATACTAAGTGAAATAATGGTTTCTTTCAGTATAAGAAGTTTGGCAGTAAGAAGACAATAGAGGCCAGAGTGCTTGAAATAGCAAACCACGTGGACAAAGTACGTTTGTGTCTTGGCACTGTTTCTGTGTTTTCGTGTCCCACACGTCTTCAAGCTTTACTTTCACTTTGGATTTCACGCAAGAAATGTGTCCTGATACTTTGTTCTTTACTGACTGGAATCTGACCAGTAAAAGGAAGGAGAAGGTTTTTTTTCTCACTGTGAAAAATCTAACTTTAACTGTGAATCTTCACACCTTAACTGAAAATTTTCACACATATCCCACAATTCTCTTTGCATACTCCCAATGTGTATGCATCATCTTGCAGCACTAGACCCAACATTAGTTTCCTGTTGCACATTTATAAAATCTGCTGCTTGAAGCATTTTGTGGTTTTGCAAATGCTGATTTTAACTGATTTCGCTCACCGCGCTGCTCTGTTTCAGCTCTATCGCCCTGTGGGCGTTCGTGTGATGCTCGTCGGCCTGGATATCTGGTCATACAGAGATCAAATACATGTCAGCACTGACCCTGAGGTCACCCTCCGTCGTTTCCTTGAGTGGCGTCAGCAGCACCTTCTGCCGAGGACCAAACATGACAATGCGCAGTTCATAACGTAAGATGTTCGTCTTTCTACTGCTTACTAAACCTATCTAAAAAATGATGAGATAATTTGTAAACATTTTGCCTCATCACCTTTCAGAGCTGTGGATTTTGATGGCTCCACTGTAGGCTTAGCAAACACCAATGCTATGTGCACCTCTAACTCTGGAGCTGTCAATGAGGTAGTCATGTTTCAATGTGGATTTCTTTAATTAAAAGTGGAAAGATGTGGAAATTAAATGTTTGTGAATTAAATGTCGCACAGGACCATAACACTAATGCAATTGGAGTGGCTTCCACCATTGCGCATGAGATGGGTCACAACCTAGGCTTGTCCCACGACACTGAAGACTGTGTCTGTGGCACTTCTGTGTCAAAAAAAGGCTGCATCATGTCAGAGAGCGTTGGGTAAGCTCAGCTTTGCACCTGTGCAAATGAACACCCTCCTATGTGCAGACCTTCGAAGGAAAAACATCTGATATGGTCTTATTATCGTCCACCTCCTCTAGCTTAAAGTATCCGGAGCTGTTCAGCAGCTGCAGTCGGCAGCAGCTCAGCAAGTTCTTGGAGGAGATCAACCCGGCATGTCTGCTCAATACTCCTTCCACCGATCGAGTTTATGGGGGCCCCATGTGTGGAAATGCCTTCTTAGAGCCTGGAGAGGAGTGCGACTGCGGCACGGTGGAGGTTTGTGCATATCACGTTCGTTTTGTATAGCCAAACTCCCATTACTGAAACACACAATGATGACTGAGATGTGCATGCCTCTGTATGCCTGCCAGGAATGCAAGAATCCCTGCTGCAATGCCACCACCTGCAAACTGAATGCAGGAGCCCAGTGTGGAGAGGGAGAGTGCTGCCACAACTGCCAAGTAAGTACTACTCACTGTGTGAAGTCACACTGATACTAATTATGTTACTATATAACAAGACACAGTCTGACTGTGCCGTCTGGCTGGTTATGTGTGAGTGCGTGTATTTTAGTAGTCGGTACATCACCATCTGTGTTCCTCTCCGCTCCGTAGCTGAAACCGACAGGCAGCGTCTGCCGACCGAAAGCAGGAGACTGCGACCTGGCAGAATATTGTACCGGCTTCTCTGCTGTCTGTCCGACTGACGCCTACACCCAGAATGGCCTGCTGTGTAACCATGGAACAGGGTACTGCTACAATGGACAGTGTCCTTCACGCCGGGATCACTGCAAGAGGCTTTGGGGACCAGGTTAAGAAACTAGTGAATCACAGTTTGCTTCAGATGTGCTTTATTCTTAATAATCAAGACTCATCAAGCTGTATTTTTTGCTGTGATTGTTTTCAGATGCTGAAGTCGCTTCAGACGCTTGTTTCTATCTGCATGGAAACTGCAGAAAGACACACTTTAACCAGAGATGCCCAGGCCGGTATGCAATCCAAAGCTCTACAATTGCACATATTCCCTGCCAGGTACTGTTTGTTCTTGAAACCATCCCTTGTGGTTTTCGGTTACAGAGATCAGTCCTGTGGTCAACTTTTTTGTTCCGGCGGATGGGAGTTCCCTGTGACATCCAGGAAGTCCCTTTACAAAGTAGGAAACGGAGACATGTGCAATGTGGCAACTATGAACCCTGAAGATAACTACCCCGAAGATTTGGACATGGTACCTACTGGCACTAAGTGCGGCAAAAACATGGTGAGAAAGCTGCTCTTTGTAGCTAAAATGAAGAAAACATCCATGCGCTACAGATTCCTGCAAAGTCTTTGTGTGTCCTTTAGGTATGCTACAATCAACAGTGTCAAGACATAAAAAACATAAAAATGTATGGAAGAAATGACTGCTCTGCCAAATGCAACAACCGTGGGGTGAGAACTTTAGATCCTCGGCACTCTAAAGCACTGTGGATTTATGGCAGCACAACATGCGTACTATGAGTGGGATCTCTTACAGGTCTGCAATCATGAGAGCAAGTGTCACTGCGATCCTGGCTGGGCTCCACCTTTCTGTGATGTGCAGCAGTCCGAGCTGCCTCAAGGTACTCTACTATCCTGACATACACCCACTGATAGCCCGCTTCTCCCTGCCCTTTTAATAACCATGATTTACACATGACCCTTATGCTCTGTTTTCCACTGAGCTGCAATACTTGGATTGAATTTCTCATGGGCCTTAAAACAATCGTGCTCTGTTCTGATGAATACAAGCAGACACTGATGCAGTGGCATTTCCTTATTAGTGTGTACATACGCCCTAATTATGTTACAGAGGAGTTTGCTTCCTGAGGGGGGTGACGTATGTTGTTATTTGCTCATCCTTGGGCAAAAAAAATCTCATTGGCCTAATCTGTTGTGTTATTGTGTGTGTGTACAGAGTCAGGCCTGGTTAAGTTCATAGTGTCACTGGTGGCTGGCTTACTTCTTCTTTTGCTCGTGGTTATCGGGAGTTTGATGTGGTACGTCAGAAAGAGACAGCCTGCGAAGAGGTACAGAAAGGAGCTCCTCCTCTCTTTTAGCTTTTGGATCACCACAATAAGTAAATAAAACTTTATAAGCTTGTCAGAGTTTCTTTTAAGCAATTGTGCATATTTCCTTGCAGATACCTCCCATCTTCCGCGGGACAGTTCAACCCGTTGTTTCGGTCGAGCAGCGAACGACGCAGGCCTCCTCTTGGATCAGCACAAATCAGCCAGCCTAAATTTTTGGAGTCGTCGGCCACTCAAGCATGTAAACCGCTCTTCTCTGCTCCTACCAGATCACAGACTGGAGCACTAAAGCCCAGCCGAGCAGCTCCAGAGGTGAGCACCTTCTGTGATGTAGCAGATTTGCCACCAGAGTGCCGTAATGTGCTGTGGCAGTAGATTTTGGCCTGTGTTATTGGACCAAATTCAAATCATAAACAGACTTGTATTTTAGTCAAACTGTCAAAAACCAGTGAGGAATAAGGCTTAAAAAATAACATTTTAGACTGTACTCATTTCTATTTTCTCCCTTTACAGCCGCCCAAGAAAGCAGCAGCCGTACCCCAGCCATCTGTGTTTCAGCAGGTAATCTGACCTCCGGTTCCAGCTTCATTTAAATGTTATTTATATGTTTCAACTAGTAAATAAATGTTTTTATTTAGGCTATAAAGCCATTCACGCAGGCTCCAGCTGTTTCAAGAAAGACAATCTTTACTGAGGTAAAACTGCATGTCTTCATTGTCTTTTGGGGCAGTAATTATTTTTAAAAATTGTTATTTTAGTATCATTATTCTGGTCTTATATATATACTTTTTTTTCTCTTTTTTTCAGAGTAAGCCACTGCCTCCATCGAGACCTCTGCCACCACTCACAACAAAGCCGGTAAATAACGTTCAAACTGAACTCATTATTTGCGTATACACATTTAACAGTGCTTGCGTTTGCTGCTTCTTTAAAACATGAACTGTTTTGTCTCTCAGATCATGAAACCAAAGCCCCCAATGCCTCCAGCGAAGCCAAAGCCCTCCGCAGTCCTGTCTTCATTGCCTCACACTCAGCTGGTATGTATTCAGACTCAGACATTCTCAGAGGCTATCACGTTTATGAAGATGTCTGTGGTTTTTGGCTCTGTCCTAGCATAGCAGTGTAATGAACAAGCAGTCAGTGAATCAGTAAGCATATAAACTTCTCCTGACCACCAGTGAGTTGGTGAGGCACTAACATGGGGAAATAAACACACCAAGACCAAGTTTGGAGAATAAAAATGTCTCATCCCAAGTATGTGTGCTAATACTATTTATCTGCTCCCCTAGCTCGGCGGGAGGGCTGCCCTGATGCCTCCCAGCAGGCCCAGATGACAGTGGGACTAATTCATCGAGGTGTAAACACTGAAATCTTCTGACAGGGGACATTGTTTTTGTCTCACCTAGAAGGACCAAGAAGATCCTGTCTGGAGACGCTCTTCTGTTTTAAAGTAGAAACAGGATCCGCTGAAGAATCGGCATTGTTAAGCAACACAGCTTTTGTGGTCTCCTTGAGGATTACCACTGCTTATGTACACCTTCAGTATGTTAATGAAAACCTGAAGTAATGATCAGCAGACTCATATTCTGTGCTTTATGAATGACAAATGGCACTGCTGCCATGACGATTGTTTAGTTTATTTGAGTCTTTTTAAAGGGAAACATTTGGTTTTTGGGTTTGTTTGTTTTTTGCCTAAATCCTGGGATATGTGAAGATTTTATAAGGTAACTGCACTATCAATGCTGTAACTGTTCCTTTTCCCTTTTCCCTCACATTTTTTTTGGTACTGCATTTCTCTGAAATATGGTTGTTAAGGGATTTTAAAATGTGGCATGAGCACTTTACAGGTAGATTTTTTTAATTGAAGAAGGTCTTTTCTTGTCATTTTTTTAAAACTCTTTGTACTGACCTGTCTATGCTTTACTGTGCAATTGAACCAGTACATATATCTGTTTTATTTTGCGTGCTGACCTGATAGATGTCAAAGGATATTGATTATTCTATGCAGCAGACAAGATCACAAAGTCCTTTCACTCATAATACCAATGATGAGGATTCACCCTCGATTTGTCTTTAAATCTTTCAGTTCTGAATGTTCTAATTTATTGGCTTGCAATAAACGTGATCCATCACACTCAGTGTTTCTGTCACTTTCTCTGTCTTTATATCCAGATGATCCAGAAGATATTCATATTAACATCTGTGACTCTCTGTTGATTTTTTTGCTCTGTCCTATCAGCAGCGTAATGTCAGAACAAAACTCAATTAGATCTATAATTGGTTGGGGGGGGGGGAAAAAAAGATTGATTTTGTAGTTTTTCCCTGCAAAACCTGATTCAACATG
This sequence comes from Pundamilia nyererei, assembly GCF_000239375.1. Taxonomy (NCBI): domain Eukaryota; kingdom Metazoa; phylum Chordata; class Actinopteri; order Cichliformes; family Cichlidae; genus Pundamilia; species Pundamilia nyererei. Next base: position 3,086,218 of record NW_005187474.1, on the reverse strand, counting down.
TGAATGGAGTCCAGACTTTCAGCTTTAATTCAAAGGGATTTTTAAGAAACCATTGCATTAACTCTTTCAGTTATAGTAATTTTTATACAGTTCCCCATTTTCAGAGTCTAAAGAGACATTGATTGCCTTCAGCTAAAAGCCTAAACAAACCTATCAGGGAGATTTAAAAAAAAAAAATGAAAAAAGTCAAATTTGATACACGAAAAGGGTGAATGCACTCATCAACTCAGCCACACCAACAGGGCTGAAATACCACAGAAGAGAATTAAGGTGCATGATGACATAATTATTCCATGGTCATGAAAAGAAAACCTCCAAGAACTTGACTTCAAAAGATGGCAAACACTCTTGAGGAGGTGTATCATTGTCAAGGTCTGCAATAAAGAGATGCCTTCTTCATTTGAAATACAGAGAGTTTACAACGAGGTGCAAACCACTGGTTACACTCAAGAATATAAAGGCCAGATTAGAGTTTCCCACAAACCAACTAAAAGCGTCACAGAAAACAATGGAAACACAAAACCAAGACGAACTTGTTCCAGAATGATGAGAGAGAGAAGTATGGATATGGAAAAGGAGAGAAACTGCTAAAGCATACAGGGTGAGTTTGCTCCAGATGAAGGGGTTATCATTACTACCAGGAGCCTCTCCTCAAGGGTAGATTTGGGGGTCATGATGTCTGCAAGATGCCGTGCTTAATTTTAGATGCTTTGAGCACCAGAGCAACACAAGTTGACTGAATGTATTCAAGAGAAGGCCGATAACAACACAACATTAGAACTGAAAGACTTTGCAACTCCCTAAAACCCCAAATCCCTCAAAGATTGGCCAAAAGAGAAACAAATCTATATTTTTGATTTGGGGTTGAACTGGCCCTTTAACAGCTGATCGCCTAGCAACGCTTCAAACAACCTGAGGTGGGCTGAAGCTATAGGTTAGCTCATCAAGACTGTTTTAATCGTTCAGAAACTACTGTAATTTTATAAATAATGGAACGAGAACTGAACGAAGAGGAACTACAGGACCTGTTTGCGTGGATAGATAAGATACCGCTGTCCCGGCCCAAAAGACACATCACAAGAGACTTCAGCGACGCAGGTAGTAAAGTTAGCCTAGCAGTCCTCATGGAGGTGCTAACCAAACAATCAAGCAGTAACAGCAGGAGTAATATGATCTGCATAGCTCCATGTCTCCAGCTACGGTAATTTTATTTATTTGTGATCTGACTAAGTTTCTCTTTGAACCTTAGTGATGGCTGCTGAGGTGGTAAAATATTTCTTCCCCAAGCTTGTTGATCTGCACAACTATGTTTCTGCAAACTCCACACAGCAGAAGCTCAGCAACTGGAACCTGCTCAACAGGCAAGACATCACTGTTTTATGTGTGTGTGTTTTTGTGTGTGTGTGATTCTTCTGAATCTGGTGGATTGAATGACTACATCCCAGCCAGAGAAAAACACTCTCCACAGCTGAAAAACATCACATTTTAACAGCCTGCCACAAAAACTTGTACACAAGCTACAAAAAAGTTAAAAAGCTAGATGGCTAATTAATATCTCTTAATAGGAATGACAGACATTGCCTAATGTTTTTCCCATCCAAATAAAATTTTTCCTGGGCCTCCACATCTGGTCCTGCGGACATATCCTACTTACACCCACTCACTCCATCCCTCGCCACTGATATGGCACAAAGCCAGCTTCAGATTTATGGGAATTTGCTGAAAACATTTTGGCTCCTATGTTGTGTCTCATCAGTTAAATCACACCGAGTCTGCTGATACTACTGTGCATAGTTCTAGGTATTAGAGACATGTGTTTTTATTTATATGAGGATAGGAAGGTATTTTCCAAGCTGGACTTCCATGTGCCTGAGGAGACACTGAAGAAAATTGCACAGAGCACCACAGGAGCAATAGTGCCTGTCCTGAGCACCCTCAGGGAGAAGATAGAAAAGAAACTGGAGTACACCACCAACAACATACTGGTGTGTAGTGACACACACGGTATAGGTCATTTTTTTTGTCTATTTGAATGCAAAATATGAATTACTGCATGCTTGTCCATGTTAATCTAACTACAGTGGATATATATTTTGTTTTATAAATTTAGGATATGGAGTATTATGACACCAGGAACCAGGAGAAACCTCATGAAGGTACAGTCTTCTGCATTTGATGCCATATTTGGCTTTGCATCACATCACACGATAGTGATGTAGGTGTTGCTGGAAGTTACAAACTGTGATGAAGTCAGTAACATTAAGTAGATTATGGAAATAAAACAGCTGAATTAGGATAAATGCAATGACTTTATATTGGCCTTATGCATGTTGCAGCATGTGTCATAATGATAGTGTAGTTTGTGCAGAATATCAGCTGAAACTGTTGTTTTTTATTTAACTGAAGCCAAACAAAACTGAAGCTAAGATGTGCTTTATTTAGCACAGGAAGTGTGTTTGGTGTTATTTTAGACTTTTTTTTGTTAATGCAGCTATATCTGCCGGTCAACTCCCAAACACCAAGTCAGCATATTCAGCATTCAGCAAGGTGTTTTTTTCCCCCTCTTTATTTGGTTTTTGTTTAAGGGAGCAGTTTAGTGACTGTTCATCGCTGTTTTTGTCACTGAAATGAAGCGTCTCCAAGATCTTCTCAGGCCCAAATTAAGTGTAATCTATCCCAGAGATAGCAGTGACCAATCAGAAACACAAAGAAACGTCCATTTGAAGGAATCGGGGAGAACTGATTAGAAGAAAATTCCACCACCCTAAAGGAGTGAACTTTTTTCCCACACCTCATCCGTCCCTATCAAAGCTGGCCAGTGCCTCCACCCTCTGCTCTTTCCTCTTCCGTCTACACTCGCTCCCGCCATCAGACACATGACTCAGGTTCTCGTATCAGTTTCCACATGGCTCTTATCGCTGGCCTGAGCTCAGCACCGTTGACTTAAAGCCTGATATTTTTTTCCTTTATCTACTAATCTTACTTCAGCATTTCACCCTCTTTCTGCTATTGGTCGTCACCCTTTCTGCCACCAAGCCTTATCTCTTTTACTCAGCTGTATAGATTCTTTTAGTCATTGTGTTTTGTTCACATCATAGTTTGTAAAACAAGACACTTTTTTTCTTCAGAAATTCAACAGACTGAGATAAGACTTCTAACTCAGCTGGAGGAATTGAAAAAAGATGAAAAGAACAGGCAAAAAAACAGGTATGACCAAAAAAACCACTGCTTTTAATTATAATGCAATGAATCACAAGAACATTTAAAACAAAAATAATAGCCTGTCCATTCTTTTTTTTATGGTACAGTAAAGTGGAGCGTGCAGTAAAGTTTTATTCAGACATGGATCCTGCTTTCCAACAAATGCTGAAGGAAAAAGAAAAAGCAATTATGTCTTTGATGGAGTCTGTGGAGGTAAAGTCTGCATGCAGACATGCATGAATGCAGGAAACACTCTGCTAAAGTGTGTGTGTGTGTGTGTGTGTGTGTGTGTGTGTGTGTGTGTGTGTGTGTGTGTGTGTGTGTGTGTGTGTGTGTGTGTTATGGAGAAAAATATTTAGGAGTGTGTGTTAGGCATGTGTAATGTCCTGTGTCAGCAGTGGCGAGTGAGTCAGTATCTGCTCAGCGGATATAACCCTTATTTTTCTTTTCCATCTGTGGTCACATCTGCATGTTTAGAGAGAAGCAGAAGGATGACACAAACGTGCAACTTCTCCTTTCACCGCACTATGAAGTTTTCAGAAGCCTTCAAAGAAATATCCTCTCTTTAGCCTCATCCCTCTTTTCTTTTTCTTTTCTTGGTTTTCTTGGTCGTGTATGTTTGCAGATCCTCCAGATGAAAGTGAACAAGCTGGAACATCTGGTTCACTTGAAGGATGTCCGTATTCAAGATCTGACACAGCATCTGGAGACGTACAAAGCAAGAGGCAACACACACTGAAGCAGCTGTGAAACTATACAGACAGAGAAATGTCTGTAGCAGTTCTGATATGTAAACCTGTATTTTGTAAAAAAGAAATATTAGTTAAGGCAAATGATCATCTTATCTAATCCCACCAGCTAAAACTGTCACATCTGTTGAAATGCACAAGGGAGATTCCAGATGTGAACTTTTTAAATCCTTGTTTTGAAAAAGAAAAAAATGGAATTTTATCCCAGAACATAAAATGTACACACTTCAGGATGCAGAAATGTCTCTTTTTCTTTCTTTAATAACATGATCCACAGCCTTATATCTAGAATCTTCTGTGTTTATGCTTCATGACCCTTTTATATGAAATCATGACTTGTTGAATGTAAATAGTTGCTTCTTTGTGAAAGGTATCTCTGGGCTTTTTTTAACAGCCCATAATTTCTGACTGTCAGCTTCTAAATAAAGCCACAAATCCCCATTCACAATTGTCTCACTAAATAAGAGGGCAGTGTATCAAATAAGCCAAGTCGTGGGTTAAAGCCAACAAAACAAAACTATATATGGTGTTGCATTTGGCGGCAGCCACTTCCTTCCTTCACTCATTTTTGGTAAGTTTCCTGCTTTTGTGTAAGTGTGAAAACCAGACCTTAGTTAACCAGAACTTAGTTAATAACTTCACTTCCACTTTATCGAGCATTTTTTTTTTTTTGAATTACTGTGACATCAAAGTCAGGAGCATTGACGAAGTCGTGACACAGCAGCAGCAGACCGCAGCCCAACGTCTGCTTTTCAGATATAAATCTCATTTCACTTTCTTGAGGTTTTTCTGTAGTGCCAAATGAGAGAGAGATGTCCCTCATTATTTTACTTTATGTGGGCTTTGTTGGCGTGAGAGGCATGTGACCCCGTGAGCTGTACCAGGAGCAGCTGATCATCTCCAGCTGCCTGCCAATGTGACTGTCGTGCTCACAATCATGCCACCTCATTAATCATCATTATCACTTAATTAATGACTGAGAAAAACAAACACCTAATGAGTTTACAGTTACACTTATTTTAGATTTAGATTTTAGTTACTCCTTTTTTCACAAGGGGTCGCCACAGCAGGTAGCTCTGCATGTTTGAACTGACAGACTTTTACACTGGATACTTCTTGATGCAACCATAAAGGAATACGTTTCTCCTCCTGGGATCCATTAGCTTATAAACCACTACACTTTGGAGCCACTTAACAAATGCATGTATTTAAATTAATGAATTATTGATTTATTTTTGGTAAATTACGCCTAACAATGGAAAACATCTGACTCAGTGTGACACAATATATGTGATGAGTCACAATCACACCCAGTTAAAGTGGTTCTGCTGCCGGACCACACTATATGAAAATGTCCCTGTTTACCTGACAACCAATACATATACTCACTTCATTAGGTATTTCTGTTCAACTGCTGGTTAAATAAATGTCTAATCAGCCAATCACATGGCAGGAACTCAAGCCGAAGTTCAAACTGTGCATCAGAATGGTGAAGAAAGGTGATTTAAGAGAATCTGAATGTAACATTGTTGCTGGTGCCAGATGGGCTGATCTGAGGATTTCAGAAACTGCTGATGTACTGGGATTTTCCCAAACAACCATCTCTAGGGTTTACAGAGAATGGTCTGAAAAAGAGAAAACATTTTGTGAGCAGCAGTTCTCTGGGCAAAAATGCCTTGTTTATCCCAGAGGTCAGAGGAGAATGGCCAGACTTCTTTGAGCTGATAAGAAGGCAACAGCAACCCAAATAATCACTCGTTACAACCAAGGTATGTTGAAGAGCAGGTCTGAATGCACATCAAGTCTAATCTTGAAGCAGATGGGCTACAGCAGCAGAATACCATACCAGGTGTCTTTAATAAGGACCTCTCTTAAACATAGATGAGCAGATGATTTCCACATTTCTAAGTAAAAACCTTTCCTGATCTCATAACATGCCTGATCACTGTAAGAGCAGTGGCTGAGGTGATCTACATTTACAGCACAGCTAATCAAAAGCTTGACTGTGGGAAGTTATTTCTTAAAACAATGTTTTTAGTGTTCAGATGTGCTTCCCTCATCTATTTCATGTTCATGAGACAAAAAGAAATTTTTACCAGAAATCCACAGGAAGATGAAAACAGCATCATTACATCACTGTTGTTAAGCAAGACCCAAAGTCCAATACAAAGGACAGATGTTAAAAAAATATCATTCAAAATTTAGATTTCTTTTACTGTAATACATTTCTTTCAATCACAGTACTTAAAATATCTAAAATAAATATCTGACATGTACATTTGTACCTTTGTGATGCTGTGCGACACATGAGATTTTCATCATGGACGTGCAGCAGACAAAACTGTGTGATGCTATCATGTCAGTACGGACCAAAAGCTCTGAGGCGTGTTTCCAAATCCTCTGACTCTATGCCATGAAGAGTTCTAAAAAGATACCAACAATCAATTTTATTTAAGGTTCGTGCTAAGATTTCAAAATAGATATAACAATATATATAAAATGTATACAAATAATCAAATCAACCGAACTTACAGAGGCTCCAATATGTCAAATATTTGAAAGCTAAAGCCTTTATTCCTTTTTACATGAAATCTTGTGCTTGCACTTTTTATGGCTGGTCGTTAACTCCTTGTTGAGTTTTCCTATTTTGATGGTACTTGTACATTTACTCCCTGTGGAGGTTTCTTTCTGCCACTGATTCATTTTTATTTATTTTAAGCATGTCAAACTTTTGGGTTAGCATCTTGAAATTTCAGCTTACTCAGAAGTGACTTGAAATTTGAGATAATAACTTGACATATCAACTCAGCTTTGCTTGATAATTCCCTGTTTTGTTTTTAGCATTTCATACAATTTCATTCAGAGAAGAGTTTTGGTGAAAATTGATGTGATGTAAGTTCACATCTTTGTACCCCGTACTTACTACCTGCTATCAGGAACTCCTGACAGCAGATTGAAAAACTGAAGATTGTAAGAGTTAAGATGGCTGCAGCAGCAAACATTAAAAACAGTGTTTACTTAGCTTCCATTTTTCCCTTCCTTTTCCCTCAAAAATCAACTATTTGAGCAATTTAAAAGCAAACAAATTAAGCAGACCTGTTTTACCAAGCAATGTTGGCGTCTTAAACACAGTAATCCTGATGATCTCTTGGGTTATTTTCCCAAAACAGAGCTCTATTCATAGCCACAGAAGAGCCCTAATTGTATAGCAGACTTTAGAAATTACCAGGGTCTCCATAGAAACTCAGACAGTGATAAGTGGTAGGAAATAGCAAAGTTAATACTCCTTTTAATACAGACAGTGGATAAGAATGTGAGGGAAAACTGAAGAACAGAGCTGCTTTTGATAAAGGAGCTGCCTGCCGCTGATGAATCACACAGAGTATCACCCTGCTGTTTGGGAACTAGATTTACTCAGAGATGAGGGACCACACCTTTCTGTATCTGGGGACACATCCAGGATGATGTCAAGGCAAGATGGATCATCCAGGATCTGATGAAAAGCAACAAAAGGAAAAGCGCTGGTTCAGCCAGGAAAGGGAAAAAAACCTGACCATAACCTCACTTCCTAAGAGAGAGGACTTCAAACTGGTTGGAATTGCGCAAATGGCAAGAAGTAATAAGACCACCCATTACACTAAGCACAGGCCAAAACACAAAAAAACCCAACAAATTTCCTTTGTAATCAATGAGGAGTGAAGTTTATTTAAACCCGAAAACACTCAATATGATCATATATCTTTAAAATCTTATCAAAAGTGGGGGGAAAAAGTTTATCTGGGTCAATCAAAAGCTAAACCCCTCCCCCAGAAACCACTGGTTTGGCTGTGAGAGGATACCAGGGTCCATGAGGGCTGAGAGGTCACAAGAGGAAGCCATCCTTCATCTGGTAACATGGACTGACACACACTTTGAATGCTTCCTGGAAAGCATTTGTGAACAGCTGACTGGCTGTGCTGAGGGAAGAGCGGGTTTTATTTTCTTCAGATGACCACTTTACAAACTCAACAGACACACACTCACACAGATCTGTTTTTGGAGTGTTTACAACACATTATGTGGGTTAGAACAACAAGGACTGTGTGATGGATCGTGTTTATATATTCAGTGTGTTCACTGAGTCGTGCTCATTTTTCCACAACTACCCAGCCTTTGGAATGAAATAAAAAGCTACAGTCGCACATCATATAAATTCCTCTTATTAGAATATGTGGTGGGATATAAATCATGCCAATTATGCACAGGCTCAAATGTGGGTTGGTATATCTATCAATTTGTAAACATATAGAAAACCTGTAGATATAATGTATAATGTCACTTGTTGAAAACATTGGAAAAAGAAGGACATAAATACAACAACAGTGAGATTTGAGGCACTTGTGCTGCAGTTAAGATGCAAATATATTTTAGTGTGCATGTGTAGTTTTGTGTCACAAAATAGTATGGGAAATTTGAGTTTCCTTCTATAACTTAGCACATAAAATAAAGGTGTTTCTAAACTTTGTACAAGCTCATGATTGATTTTACTTCTATACATACAAACTGACACATATTCAATGGGTCCCTGGGGTCTTTATCCATCCATTTATTCATAAAATATTTTCCTTCTTTCTTTTGATCAAGTCTGCCACTGCTAGTATTCAAACCATCTACCATGGCACAAGTTCTCCTCCTTGTGGCATTCGAATGCACAACAATGCCCACACATCAATGCAAAGAGAAGAGAGGTATCAAAATAGGTTTTATTTGTTACATAAGAACATTGTCAAAACTTGAAAACATTTTTGCATATAAACCTTTTAAAACAAGGAAACAATGTTTAAATTTCACAGATTGTACAAAAAAAAAAAAAAAAAAAAAAAAAAAATCGACAAAAATTATTTTTGTGAGTGATTCATCCCCCTCTTTTGCATCTTTTATTTGAACCCACCACCAAAGCAATTGCGAGGTGCAGCGTTAAACTGCCAAATGGAGGTCACAGAAACAGCGCGGCGTCTTCAAAACACTCGTAGTGTTCACTGCCTGTTGAGTCTTTCAAAGCGAGAGCGACGATCCGTACAGAACGGCACATCTTCAAAGTCTATGAGGAGCCTTTTAGCCTGTAAGAATCACTGAACCTTTAAGTCTGGGGTAAACCATTATATTATTTAAGGCTCGTTATCTCAATTGTATTTCCATGTTTCTAAAACGCAAAGCAGAACAGAATCAAAATGTACACACACATTAAAACTAGCACCAACCCGTATCTTTTCTTAAGCCAAAGCAACATTCATCTCTAAACAGACCAACTTGTTTTTGAGTAGAACTCGTGCTGTCAAAAACTGATTGGAGGTTACGTGAATCCTCTCCGAGTTTCTGTCGTCATAGGAAGCTCTGTGGTACTTCAATTATCTCGGTGAGAAATGACAGAAGATCCTGTAGTCCGCTTAGTTATGAATCACCATAAAAAATGTAAACATTGACAATGAAATGTCGATTTCGTTTTAAATATTATTCCTATTTCAGTCGCCCTGCATGCTCTTAAATTGGCATTGTTCCAGACAGACACCTAGCTGAAAAGGTGGTGCTTTTCCATTTTCCTCTCAAACCGCAGCTTTCTTCATGGTGAAAATCTGAATTAATTGTTGTTTGGAGAGTGAACATTAAACAGCTGTCTTATTAATATTTAATACATGTCCTGAGAGTTTACATTTAACCACTTATGAAGACACTGCATAACAACAGAGTTGGTTGCAGGCTCTATCTGAACCATCCCAAACTCATAATTTCAACATGCACGGCTCTGGAAACCAATCTGAAGAAAGAAACATGCGCTGACTTCTTTAATGATAATCTCTACTTCCTGCAGTGCTCGCTGTTACAACAATCAGCTGTTAACCATCCTCAATTTGTATTAGACTAAATCTTTAAGCAACGCCAGATCTTTCTTCCATTTTCCCCCCTCTCATTTGCTTCAGAGTCTGTGTCACAGGAGGTCCAAAAAACAACTAATAACAGAATACTACACTAAATAATAAACTACATTACCAATCTGATACCCCTCCACAGCTAATATCTGTATAATTTCACTCAACTGGACATTTATAACACACTCACTTCTGTATATAACCCATCAAGTGTCCAAGTTCATCCACCAGCAGCTTAAACGGGCCCTTATACTCTTAAAAGAACAGCCACCTTAGTAAGTCAGTGCAAGTGAGGTTGGCACAGAGATGACTTGACCCCCATCACACGCACATACATTGTCCACCCAGCTTTTAATTAGTGTCACCTGTCAGATTCCAGTGCAGCCAAGCCACATAACTCTCAAAAATCAATAGCTCATCACAAATCATTGACCTTGCATCCAAAAAATCAATAACAAAAAAAGATAACAAAAGAAAAACGAAAAATGAATGCAGCCCCAAAAGCAAAAGTTAAACACCGCACTGATTGCAAGCACATGTAAATTAGGGCGACTAGTTGCCGTCACCTTCTCAGGCATTAGCATGTTTATGCTTGTTTTTTAACTATGGCATCAATCTCATTTCTAAAGCTCGTCTTTTTAAAAATGTGGAAGGCTGAAACCCCCCCAAAACAAAACAAAACAAAAAATCCTTTTCATCTGTCACATTCTCCCATCTCACTTTCACTTTTCTTCCACCTTAAACCCTCTCCCACTCTTTTTTTGCCATTTAGATTTAAGACTGAAGCGTGCGGTTCACCAAACTAGCTGAAAAGCTACCCCACCCATCATCATCATCTTCAGTTCAGCGCTCTACGCCCCAGTGACAAGACAATTCCTCATCAAGCTCTCCTGTCCTGTGCAGAGGCAGAGCTGTGGACTCACTGTCCATCAGGCTTCACTTTAAAGAAGTCTGATTCAGCATTCGGTAATGAAGGGGAGCGCGGAGACTTTGGTGGACCGTTGCCCCCCTCTACAAACATGTTCGGGATGTCCTGGCCAAAGTAGATCTTACTGTTAGCTGCTATGGCCTGGTACTTCATCAGCTCCATGTATTCAGGTGTCAACTTCAGCTGTAAGGATTTAGAAGAGAGACAGAAGAGTGTGAGGATTCAATTAGTGCTGGATCACATTGCGGTTTGTGATAACACTTTATCTTAATGTGACTATATACAGCTACATGGGTAAAAATAAATGCAACATTGCAGCTGGACCAACTTCAGTGATGAGCAATTAAATTAACTCTGATCAAGTGGAGCTGCTTCAAGACCTGACTCTTGTCCGGAGGATGGTAATTAATGGTTTGTGACATCTTTCTGCAATTACCCAGTTTGGTAGAGTTTGTCGAAAGTCTGCATCTATTTAAAGTTGATTCTGTTTAGGTCAGGTGAAGTGAGGTTATTAAGATCATTACAGCAGGTTTGTGTGGATCCATGCGTTTGCCGTATAAACCTACAAATAAACATAAACTAAAACTATGTTACTACAACTGCTGGAAATCTACGCCATAACCTATGCCGTAATCTAACGTGCACTTCCCTGGGAGTTTAGCTACACACGCAGTCGACGCAGCCCGCAACTATTGTAAATGGTCTGTTCAGTACAATAGAGTCCTCCTGTGAATTTCTGGCTACTTTTTCCACCGCAGTTTTTAAATTTATCATTGAGAAAATATGGATCATCATCTCAAAATAAGGAATGATAATCATAGCATCAATAGAAATAGCATTTCTGGATGCAGACTGTTGTAATGATCAGAACTGACGTGAATGTATGCACAGAGAAGTAGAAAAACTTCAGGGACAAATATGTTTGCCGTTAAAAAAAACAAACAAACAAACAAAAACAAAACAGACCATTACAAAGAGCAGGGACCAGGGAGGGAAAAAGTCCCAACATTTCAACTGTTTCTATCAGCTGACACCGCATCAGGACACAACCACAAGGTAATTACCACATATTGGACCAGCACAAGCATAAATGCGTCAACAACGTCAGCCACCTACATAGGTTACATCATGGGCTCTACAAAGAAGTCTAAATCAAGCCTTATTCTCTTTTACATTAGGGATTTTTTTATTACTATAGCCACTGCAAAAACACCTCTCAGCAGAGTGTTACTGTTTTAAAACTATACGATCTGTGATGACTGCATTTGATGTTAACAACAAAGTGTTTAAACTGTTTGGGTCTTTTTACCCTGTTTGCTTCAGCAAACTTGGCAGCAGTGTAAAATTCTGCATCAGCCTTAGCTTTCTCTCTGGCCAGGAAGGCAGCATCTGAAACAAAGAAGCACTATTGAATGAGACAAATAAACCAGCACACCACAACTCAGGAACACACAGATTCATGACACAGAAAGGAACCAAAGGATTTTAGGCAGACCCTCTATTTCAGAGATCTTCTTCTCTGTCTCCTTCTCCATCACCTTCTGCTGGAACTGGATCTCTGCCACCTGAGCCACTTTCTGAGCCTCTGTGTGACAGAAAAGAGAAGGCTGAGGTTGGCAGTGGGGTTTCGCATGAATAACTTTGAGAGGCAAAATGCTAAAATTGCACCGATGGTCATGCAAATAAAAAGGGAACTGCATGCTTTACAGTAAAACAGCGCATTTACCAATAATGGCTTTCTTCCTTTCAGTCTCAGCTTCCTTTTCCACCACCTTCTGAGTCTGAGCTGTTATTAGCAAACGAGTCTTTTCTGCTTCCCTGCACATACACAAACACACACAGACAGACACACAAGGATAGACAGAAATGAGGTTCTTGCAAATATTTTGCTTTCCATGTGGTCTTGCATGAATTGAGTGAGGAAATCACAGAAACTAAACCATGTACAAAGTCTATGCTGGTAACTTCAATTGTACAAACTCACATAAGTTCAAAGTTCCTCCTGATAGACTCAGGGATCTTTGGTTTGGTAACACGAACTGCCTTTATCGGAAACAGTACAAAAAAAAGAAAAAAAGAAAAAAAAAGAGGGAAACAGTGAGGGAAAATTGCTCACAAAAATAAAAAGACACATGAAACAGATAGATTGGCCTACTAGTATCTATTCAAACTTTGACTCCTCCCCTCAAACTGGTGAGCAAATGTCATTTATTTTTTTATATTTTCATTTTTATTTATTGTGTGTGTGGGTTTGGGGGGAGGGGTTGTTTGGGTGACACACTAACATCTGTTTCTTCCTAGCTGTGCACTAATGGTCCTGGCCCATGAGCAGGGGTCATTAAACAAACACTAACAGACAGTAACCTGGTTTACCCCGCGGCTTAAAATGAATTTATAGTTCCTGCAAGAAGCTAATAGGTAATGCAGTAAACAACAGTTTAATCTGACTTCTGTTTTACCTCACCTCAAAGGGAGCATTTTTAACTGTATTAACACAGGTTAGTGCGGAAGAAAACGTGCAATAAGTTTGGGCTATTTGGTGATCAACTGCCAACGAGGAAGAGGAAAAAAACAAACAAAAACAACACTATTAGTGTACTAGTAGGCAGTACGAAGGACTGACTGTTAATCTCTACTCTCTGTACATTTGCTGCTAGTGCCCAAATCTAGCTGGTATGAAACTGTGTGCTATTTACCAGCTCGATCTCACCTTTTTCCCACTAAACATTCTCTATTTCAGCTGGAAATGTTAAACTATGTACAATATAGACTTCTAAGTACTGAGTGTTACCTTAAAGTCTTTGTAAAAGGGACAGAGCGAGGGAATGAGGGAAGGTGGAATCTGAGTTCTGGATGTGTCACAGCACAAAACCAACTAGCTGATTTTATCATCCCTAAAATGTCACTGAAAATGTGCAGGTTATGTGTGTGCTTAGGTACCTGTATTGTAAGTCCAGGTGCCATAACATTCAGATCTTTCTGTAATGCCGTCTTCAGATTCTCATCTATGATGTCTGCAAACAAAATAAAAGAAAAAGTTCTAATGTATGATCCAATTTCAGGAATTTCAGGATTGTAGTAAAATGCAACCAAAACGTACTAACCAAACAACTCAATGTAAACCTCCTGTAGTGTGTGCACGCTGCAGAACTGGTTGAGTTCATGGTGAATTTTGTTGAAAATTAGAGTTTTGTCGTAATCTGCGGTGTAGTTCCTCACAATGTCCACCACTGAATATAGCAGAACAAAAGCAACAATTACTTTGATGCCAACAGGGTTAATAAGTCAACAAAATAAGGAAGTTTTGCAGTGAAAGAAATTCACAAAAACAAGCTGCACCTGCTGAGGGGACGAGCATGTTCACAACTTCTATCCTGTCAAAATAGATCATCACACCTCCACTGTGAAGAAAAAAAACCATTTCAGGTAAATATATATTAATGTGGGAATGACTTTATTAACAGCTGAATTAGGAAGTTCAGTCACACCTTGTTCCACAAGGCACATTCTTGATCTCATCTGTTTGGAGTGTAGTCTGAAAAAAAAAAAAAAAGAAACATTGAAAATATTGTGACATAGTTATCAGTATAAGTGACCTGTGTGTTTTCCTTTTTGTTAAAACTGAGCATATAAAGTCCAGGGTACAACAGGTTCAACTGCTATTAAACATAGCTGAAGTTCAAACTGAGCATGAAAATTGGGAATAAAGGACTACAATTTGCACATGATCACAAAAATTGAAATCATGGATCCATCCTGCTTATTTCATGCTTATGGCCATACGACTCCAAGCACCCCCTATCTTTTCTGATTTGCAGGAGTTCTTCATCATTCAAATGCCACAGCCTTAAATGTCATCTCTGTATGATCTTTTGATGGCTGCTTACAGCAGAATAACACAACATGTCATAAAGGTCAAATCATCTCAAACTGGTTTCTTAAACATAACAATCAGTTCACTGTACTCAAGTCGCCTCCACAGACACCAGATATCAGTCCAAAGGAGCACATTTGGAATGTGGTTGAGTGAGAGATTTATATAATTGATGCGTAGCCAACAAATGTGCAGCAAATGTCTGATGCCATCATGAAACAAAATCTCTGAGGAATGTTTCCAGCACTTGCTTCAGAGAAGCAGATCTGAAGGCAAAACGGGGTCCAATCTGGTACTAGCAAGGTACCTATTAAAAGTGGCCTGTGACTGTATTATTAAGATTTGAAATTGAGTGCAATGCTACTTTATACTACATTATATAATTTAGGAGCTATACAAGATTACATAAAGAAGTGCATGGTTGTTTCAAGTTAATACAAGCTGAATGCATACAATGTGTAAAGCATATTCTACTATATTACTATGATACTCTTTTACAATTCTGATTGTAAACGTTCGTTAACTGTAACAGTAGTTTTCCAAAACAGCCATAATTCTTCAAGTTACCTGGATATGTTGCCAAGGTCTGGAACAAGACCCAAACTACCACCCTCAAATGAGAGGATGTTTGTTAGAATGTTCAGGAACAAGCCAGGAACCACTAAAGCTCAAGCCTGCCATGATCTATTGGAACATCGACATCTCTGTCCACAGTAAAGGGAGTTTTATATCACCCTACACTAAGAACATGCAACCAAGAAAGAAACCTGTGTTTCAAAACCAACCAACCAGCTTAACTTTGCAGCTGCCAACAATGACGAGCCAAATGCCTTCTGGAGAAAGGTTTTATGTCAGATGACAGAAAGATTGAGCTATTTTTCCACAATGACAAGACTTATGCTTGGAGGAGTAAGGCTTTCAAACCTAAGAACACTATAACAGCTGTTAAGCATGGTGTTGGCTGTAGCATGGTCTGAGGCTGTTTTGCTGCCAGAGGTACTGGTACATTGCACAAATTGAATGAAATAACAGCGCATGAGGACCATTTCCAAAATCTTCAACTTCACTTACAATTAACAGCTAGACGGTTAAAACTTGGACACAGTTGGGTGTACCAGCAGGACAATGATCCCAAAAATATATCAAAACTGATTTTCGAATGGATAAACCAGGCTAACATCAAGTTTCTGGAATTGCCCTCCCAAAGCACAAATGAAAATTTGTGAACTATGATGCTTAAAAGCCTGGTCTGTACCAAGAAAACAACCAATTTAAATGAACTCTACCAATTCTGCCATTAACGGTGGCCAAATACCCAGACAGAATTGTGCCAGAACTTGTAAAGAGACATTTAAATAAGTATTAGAGGGTTTGTATGTATATATTTGCACCTCTATGTTTAATTGCAACACAGTGTGGATTTGAGAAAATCCTAAATAAATTCAAACCTGTGCAACCAATTCTTGTTTCTTAAAGGTATTAAAGATGTAGGCTGCACAATCATTCTACCCCAGAAAAATAACACCTCAAAGAAATCAATGAAAAACCTAAAATTGCCATGACTTTCATGCCAATGATAAGCGTATGCAAACTTCTGCCCACAACTATATATGTATTGGCATGTAAATGCTCCATTTACTTGTTGTAAAACAGAGCCCCTGCAGCCACGGTTGAATAACAACTGTTTGCATGCTGTAGCTGACTTATTTATAGAAGATCCCACTCTAGTTTTAAAGCGCAGGCACCTCCTGTTTGAATCTTAAATTACACATGCCTTTGCTCAAAGGCCATGTTTCAAGCCTGGAAAGAGAGGCTTACCTGCACTGCTCTGTAGGTGGTAATGAAAGGCAGCATAATGTGATATCCAGGACCATTGGGAGTAGTCAGCAATGCCCCACCTCTGAAACAAATACAAATTATTTGGCCAGATTTCAGAACATCTGATTTTCTTTTGATTATATTTAATGAGAGTGGAAAAAATAAGAGGACATATAACTTTATAACCATCATTTGAAACAGGGTGCTTACAAATAGCACTCCCACATTCTTAGTACAGGTGTCATTTTCATTAGAAACAGGTGTGATGAGTCAGGCCTGATGTACCTGTAGTACACAGCGAGGTGTCCTTCTTCTATCTTGTGAATAGAGGAGTGCAACATGATGGCCATCACTCCTGTTATTGCTGCAAATACTGCCCCTACATGCGGCATCGTCATCCTTGCTAGCACTCACCTGCAGACAGAAAAGGAAAATACTGAAATATTTATACAACACTAAGTCCTCAGGGCACTGTCACGTCTGTGATCAGGTGGAAACTGTAACTATTAACAGCAATACATGCAGTCAAGACTCTTAGGTGAACCATCAGTAATGCATGGGCTGTGCCATAAAACCTGCCTCTTTACATCCAGTAAGTCTATGGTCAACACACTATATGGCTTAGCTTTTCTGCTCCGTGCACCCCGTTTTTCACCCCATTGTAATGAAAGTAAGAGGTTAAGTAAATCGTTACACACACTCTCATAAATACGCCTTTTATATTCACCAGTGAGACGGTCAGCTATTAACACAGGTGCACCCAGGTCAAACATGGAAACCTTTATGCCTATGATAGCTGCCTTAACAGCAATCGATGCATATCATATAGCAACACGATTGGTGACAATTAACGACTTCGCTTAGTTAAAGTACACTTCACGTGTATTTAGTTTAAACATCTAACGGTGACAGGCACGATTAGCTGACAGAAAGACTTGAGAAGGGTAACAAGCAAGTGACTCCTCACCCAACTTATGAAGCAACATATGTGCTTCAAAGCTACAGGTCCTTTGATGTAGCTATAACATTAAAACAAATACATTCTGAAAAAGAAAACACAGGCTTACCCACCACTCGGTTGGTAACGTTTACCCCAGCTGGCTGGGTTGGATTAGCTAGCTAGCTAGCTGGCTGGCTAGCTCTCACTGGGTGGGATCGGAAGTGAAGCACTGTTTCAGTGTAGCTTAATGCTAATGTAAGCTTGCTAGGCTACTAGCGTGAAGCAAAGCTTTTAAATCGTCCTGCACTACGACCAAATAATGTTTCAGTGCGTACTGTAAACCACAGGCTTATAATATGTAAAATTACCGCTGTAGCAAACCGTGTCCCCTTCTGATCTTAGCATTCAACGTCCCACCCCCATTTCCCCGCCTCCCACAGGTTTCAATCTTGCTTTGACTCGCTGCATTATGCTGCCTTCAGGACTGTTGGAAATAAAAGAAGTGACATTGTAAATGGGTGGAATTTGTCAAACGATTTATTTTATTTAAAATCTTGATAAAACCTTTTTATTTATACAGATATATAAGACCCAAATGGCTTCGCAAGAAGATATCAGTATGGATATCAATGTTTTACAAAACCAATATTATAAAACAATCGCCAGTCTTTGACAGATGTCCAGAAAAACCAGTGGACTAAGGAAGTTCTTTT
>NW_005187474.1:3014389-3065761 GCF_000239375.1 Pundamilia nyererei | reverse complement strand
CTGTGGGTATTAAAGGTACTGCGCTGCAGTTGTGTAATAGAACCCAGTTTGTTCATGTACATGGAGAGTCCTCTTCGTACATTGTACTAATGTAGTTCGTTATTATCAGAATGTGTGAAAAATTCACTGAAAAGCCTTCAGATGATCAAGGACTAGAGAGAGCATTTTTATTCTATATTGGCTTATCTTCTGTTAAAAGCAGGATAAACTTAAAGTCTTTCTCGACCAAGGTCTTGAATAATCATTCCCTATCTTATCTTAATGGCCTTATAGTACTCTATCACCCCATTAGAGTTATTTGTGCTTAGACTGCGGGCTTGCTTATGGTTACCAGAGTCTTTAAAAGTAGAATTGGTGACAGAGTCTTCAGCTTTCAGGCCCTTCTTCTGTGGAACCACCACCTAGTTTGGATTCAGGAGACAGATACCCTCTCTACTTTTACACTTAGGCTTAAAACTTGCCTTTTTGATAAAGCATATAGTTAGGTCTGGATCAGGTGAATCCTCCCTTAGTTACACTGCAATAGACCTAGGCTGCTAGGGGCTCTCATGATGCACAGTGTTTCTTCTTCACACACGTTTTTTCTCTTCCTGCGTGTTTATACACCACTTTCCTTTTGAGTATTAGTTATAATTCATCTCTGTCTCTCTTCCACTGCATGCCTTTGTCCTACGTTTGTCCCCTCACCCCAAACTGGTTGCGACACACAGCCAAGCTTTTTCATGTTAAAAGGGAGTTTTTCCTTCCGACTATTGCCAAAGCGCTAACTCACAGGCGATCATCTGATATTTACTGTTTTCTTCAAATTATTGCAAGGCCCAATTATTGTGTAATTTGGCATATCACAGGTTTTGTTCCTATTTCCCTTTACTGTCAGTACAAATACAGTATCGTAGACTATTGTCTGGTTTTGCATCATATTTTACATTAGACTTTTCTGCATTCTTGCAGTTTGGATTTCAGCAAATCCCAGGAGAATTTTAAACCTGCATTTTGTGTGTGCTCCACTGCGTGAATGTAAAAAAGTTTCACCCGTGCAGATAGAAACTAAACATTGAACAAATTCAAAACCTTGTACATGTACTATAAGTTTCTAGAAATTTATTCACATTCAATCATGCACAGCAGCAGTTTTTACCTTTAGTCAGTATTGCCAGTAAATAAATAAATTTTAACATTCAAAAATATACTTCAAATTAAATTGTCTGTAGCTTACCACATCGTGCTGTTTCATACATTCTAGTCAACAGCATTACATAAATGTAAAGGACACTGTGAGGAATAACAAAGCTTTCACATAGTGTGACTCTGATAGAGCACTTTTTAAAGTGTGTGATATCTGGTGAGTTTCTAGAGCGTCTGAGGCTTCACTTTCATTGCTCCATACTGAGTCCAGCTCCAATCCTGATCCTGCACAGAGAAGCAACATATTCGCTCAGCACTTTTGTGCCAGTCTCCAATAATTAGCTGTTAATTAGTGCTCTAATAAAAAACAACTTGGTAATTTGCTGATATACATGAGCAGAACATAAAAACACATCTCTGCCATACCATAATACTGTGCTCCATCTCTTGGGTGGCGTCTTGCAGCAAAGACGTTAGCTGACTCAGATAACGTTGATTTTCATCAAGTAAATGATGAACTGTTTCACTGAAAGAAAAAACAGACTATAAGGAGGGTTGGGAGTCTTTTTTCCCCCCTACAAACTGAGATTTTAAAGACCAAAGAGTGACCTCTAGTGGTGGTTTTGTGCAAAGATTCATCTTCTAAACTACACATAAAATCCTTACATTTGGGAGATAATCTCAAAACAGTGTGACAGATTATTGTAGCTGTTAACTTCAGTAGTATTTTTCAGATATTAAACTGATCTCACCTGTCAGTGGAAGGCTGTGTAAGTGAAGGAGATGGAGAACTGCTCTGGGCCTGAAAACACAATCACACCCTGTATTAGCAACAGTCTCATTTGACTATATTCAAACCTTTATGTTCCCTAAACACTGCTCATCCCCAAGAATATTTTCTGCTGTGCCAACTATTAAATGCTTACACAGGCAATCTTGAGAAGGTACCAGAACTCTCTCTGTCTCGACACTTGCATCTGCATCACTACTGTTTCTGCAGTTGTTATGTTTTTTAACGCCTTCTCCAGTTTAGGGAACAAATCCATGATGCGCTGCTTACACACCAGAATTGTGCTACAGAGAAAGAGAAAGATGGAAAAAAAATCACACGTGGCCCACAGGGAACTGTAAAATTGTGCCTTAGGTGGGCTAAACTAGACATGTTTGTGTGTGTCTGTTAAAATCAAACTTGCCTCAGGTGGGTGTACATGTCTTTCAGCACTCTGTCCTGGTTCTGAACTGTCTGAAGAATGGTCTTTACCATGTCTGAACTGTCACTGTAGCCATGTGGAGGGTCAGAGGCTGCAGAAGACACACTTACACAATCATGTACATAAAATATTTGGATATACTACACAACTACCATAACTTCTGTTTTTTAATCTAAAATTTTTTTTAAAAATCTTTTGGGACCAAAATGATACATTTGATCAACAAGACCTTTTGCACAGTTTGTAACTTGTTTATTAGAAGCTTTATCAGAATTACCTGCACTCTAATTGGCAAAAAGCATCTCTGCTATTTTATTTTTGGAATGACTTGTACTTACTTTTGCATTTAGCCTTAAGTTGCTTGTAGAGTTCAATAGCCTTTTGCTCACTAAACAAGTAGACAGAATAAACACATGCATACGGCAGTTATTTTTAAAGGATATGCTTACATTTCTCTCCAAATAATCATGTATGATAAAATCCCTCCGAAAAGTATTCTGATGTTTACGTGAAGCTAATGTGGACAATTAAGACCATTTTCCATTTTTATTTTTAGTCTAATAGGGATTTCTAAAGAGTAGTATAAGCAATAAAGTAAATTATACAGTACATAAGCCTCTCTTAAAATATAATCCAGTTCTTACACTGGACTTTTACTATGGTGTTACAAGAGAGGGCTATAGTATAAGTTTGTATCACAGATATACTCACAGCTGCTCCATCACATCCCCTTGTCTCCTAGCAAAAGGACTCCTTTGGAGCTCCACAATCTCCGAATGTAGAGCCACTATCTCTTCATCCAGATACCCCACATCTGCAACCTGCAGAAAAAAACCCAAACCAAAACACTCTTAGCTGTCTTTAAACTTTAAAGAAAGTTTGTGAAGAATTACTGAATTTAAAACCGCCTCACCTTTGTAAATTCATCAGCTTTCTCTTCATTTTCATGCCATTTCTTCAGCATTTTTTCCGAAGCTTCAGATAACAACAACAGCACAACAATAAGATATAGTCAAGTTAAGACTTCAGTAATGAGTTAACAGTGTTGTAACAGGACAGTAGCATCCACTCACAGATCCCAGCCTTGCTCTGCTTGGTGTACTGCTCAAGGTCATGCTGGATGCTCATCTTAAAGAAAGACAGTTTGGCTTGGAGCTGCTGCGACTGGGAGAACAGCATGTTCTTGTAGCGCGTTAAGTTGGTGTTGAAGCGTAGCAAACTCAGCCTTCGTAGACACATACATGTTAAAACGTTTGAGTACCTGAATGCACACTGCTCCAAAAGACAATTAAGGGATCACTCCTTCATCACAGTATTACACAAAGTCAGTTAAACTTAAGGAATGAAACATAAAGCATTGCAAATCTATTTCACCTGCTTTGGTGCAAATAAAAGTGGTGCCCTGTTCTCTTGAGATGAGATCAGGTTCTTCTAAGGCCCTCTCCAGCGCTCATTGTTCTCAATATCTCGTGGTATCTCTTGGTTTGCTGACGCTAATATCAATGACAAGTGCACTTGCAAAATGCAAAGCTCAGTCAGGAGGGATAAGGAGAAAGCAATGGTCTTTGGCCACCACCTGCTAAACTTTTTGGGATTATCTTTTTCTGTCTTTTTAGCGCTCCTGTTGTCACTTTTATTTGCACCAAAGCAGGTGAAACAGGTTCACAGATTCACAGTTTGTCCAGTGTGCTTCCCAACTGGACAAACTGATGTAACCCACTTTGTGTTTTACTGATTTGACTTATTTACTGATTATCAAATGTTCAGGTAATTTCTTGAAGTAGTGCATTTTTTATGCGTGGTGTTTTATGCACTCACATAGCAGCCCTCTGCCCTTGGTATAGGCGATTGTAATCCTCTTTCAGTCCACAGATGTAGCTGACTGCTTCACCCCACACCTTTCTAAGAGCAGACAGTGGCAGCTGTGTCTTAGTCTCCCTCACTGAGACCATAGAGAGTACACAAAGTTAGTTAATACCACATTGATTTAGACACCACATTGAAACAATTTTGCTTCATGCTTCTAAAAAGCATTCACAAAGACCCAAATCTCATTATAATTATGCACACTGCCACCTAGGTTTGTTCACTTCCTGTAATTAACCTTTATGTAAACATTATGTAAGATCTCCATCAGTTAAGAACCTCATAAAGATATACTAATTTAACGAGATGTTTAAGACAGCTGAGGGATATTCATGGATCTGAGACTTTTAAAAGTTAAATAAATGGCTTCATGTAACCACTCACAATTTTCTTAGTCACTATCTTCCAAGGCTAAAAGACAATCTCCAAAGATCTGCTGAGTAATGTTTACGAGCTCAATATACAGTTTTATAGCTCACCAATAAAGTTGACACTGTCTGGCAAAGGTCTGGCAGTCAGCGGTCCAGAGTACTTGGTTAGGCTCTTATCAAACAGGTAGACTATAAAGGTGTCCCAGCCACGCTGAAAGCAGAGAATGAATATTGTTCTGGGTATAATCATGTGTTTAAGCAATGTTTAATGTTTAACTAATAATCATCGGTAATAACAAACACTCTCCTGCTGGATTATTCCAGAGACTGGAAACAAGTCATTCCTATATATTCAGCATTGTCAGTAATAACTGACTAATCTGACTTGCTTAATTTTTACTTCGCCCTTTGCTGGATTCAGCTGGAAACAGTCGATTCCAGTTAAATTTACCACACTGTTAAAACATGACAACAACAAAGCAGTTTAACTCTGGAAAAACCCCAATATTTCAAAACAACCAAAATGTTTAAGATGAAAAAAAAGTAGGTCACAGGTCTGCACCTGTTTCACATTTCATATTTGTTTTTATGTGTCACATACCAGTCCATCTGGCAGACAGTGCGCGAGCGGTCTTCGAGGGTCAAGGGAGATTCCCGTCTCCAACAGCAGCTCCTGACTCAGCGGGGGGATGTGACTCTGAGTCTGCGTCTGCAGGCTAAGCTGCAGGGAGTGTAAACTATCCTCAGCACCCAAAACCACTGAATGCAGCTGGGCTGAGGTCATATCCAACACATGAATGATCTGAAGAAATAAATATGCAGAATGACAGGCTTCTTTTGCTTGCTATCCTTTCTCAGTTCGGTCACATGTATAAAACCACAAAAGCATTCCATATAACCTGGTTTAAGTGAGTCTAGCAAGGTTC
Organism: Pundamilia nyererei; assembly: GCF_000239375.1. Taxonomy (NCBI): domain Eukaryota; kingdom Metazoa; phylum Chordata; class Actinopteri; order Cichliformes; family Cichlidae; genus Pundamilia; species Pundamilia nyererei. The sequence continues at coordinate 3,060,262 of NW_005187474.1, read as the reverse complement.
AAAATATTAACCTTCATGTTGAGAATATTCTGCAGAGCTGTGTAGAAGTACGGCTTGTTTGCGCCAGGATCCAGGCCGCCACCACGCATCGCAGGGTCCCACAATAACAACATTTGGAGAAGAGACTCGACTGGTTCCAGCAGCGGCCTTGAAACAAACTCAGAGAGGTCAGATGCTACTTATAATGAAAGAAGCTCAACTGTTGGGTACAAAAAGTGTCTTTTTAAGTCTACCTGCTGAGATTGTTGGGATATGGAAGATGTGTAGAAAATCTGACTTCTCCATTCATGTCTTCTACTGCCATGATGTCTTTGGGACCTTTGTTCTTGACTTTGCTTGTCCTACCAAAGCAGGAAAACACGTTAAAAACAAAGCCCATGCTCTCTTTACATTACTTCTACTTTTATTAAAAGGTCTTCACATTACACAGGTGTTTTTTCTATCTATGAAGAGGATAAATAACAGTAATTAAGGTAAAAATCCAGATAGGGAGCCCTAAATTTGTCATAAAGCCCCAGTAGAAACACAATAAAGGCAGATAATTCATCTATGAGGATGATACAAATGATATGAATCATATGTTCTGGCATTTTTGACCCAATTTTAAGGGACATTTTAGTGATACATGGTAGACAGCAGTATACACCACCATAACAAAAACACAAAATGAGTGAATATCTTCTGAATGAATGGTGCACCACTCCTCCAGTGGAGTCACAGAGACTTGAGTAAACATTGCACATTTTAGCTGCTGTGTCAGCAAGTGATGGAACGACACCTTACTAAGAGGCTTTATTTGTATTTACGTAGCACATCAGCTGCTGAGAGGTATCAAAATCAGAACGTTTACCAGTGATGTTTCGATTTCTAGCCCCATATTTTTATTCCTAGATTCTACTGGGGTAGTTTTGCATGATTCAGTTCAAAATATTCATTATATCGTATTGGGTCACATCTCTTAATCTTTTCAGATTCTTTCAGTCTCATTGCCATCGGTGTAAAGAAAATCGAGTATCTAGCCTTGCAATCTGCCTTTACGAACATTTGTGAAAGACTGGATTTCTCTAATCAGCTTGCTGAATTTTGAATGTGGCTCTGTTAAAGCTGTTGTCATCCACCATTACAACAAGTGAGTTTGTGAAATCTCTTTCTTCTTTAGCGGAAGTGTTTGGGAACAGCACCAACTCAGCCACACAGTGGCAAACCATGTAAAGTTATAGAGTGGTCACCAAGTGCTGGGGCGGATAATTGCCAGCACTCTGCTGAATCATTAACTGCAGAGTTGTAAACCTGCAGTTAATGATAAAATCAACACAAAAACTGTGCCCCAGGAGCTTCGTGGCACAGGTTTCTATGGTGGAGCAGCTCTTGTAGGTTTTAGGAGTAGGTGGCCCGGTCCATATAGTGTATCTCTTACACTGGTGCAGCCCTTCAGTTCATCCACTATCCAAAACAAATTGTTTTAACTTGTCTCCCTTTAGGCCAATTTTCTTCTGATTGCAAAAAAAATATGTGAACATTGGGTGGGTGGGAATTCAGTGTTCACAGCCAGAGTTATGTGCCCAGGATGAACATATTATGGATATTCCCTCTTTCTGACATCATACAGAGGCAAGAGTACCTTGAGGTTTTGACTCAGATGTTACCTTGTACGTCATTTGGTCTCTTTATTTGAAATGTTGACCATGTTCACTCTGAAAATCTACCATTGTAACAGTATTTATATGACAAAAATAAGGAGAGGAATAATAAACTCTCACATTATAGAGGCGTTAATGGCCTTACTAATTTGGAAGTTCACTAACGCCCAGATTCCCGAGTATTCATGCATCGTTGCTATGTTGACTCACCATTGTACAGGCTGCATGTGGTGAAGAAAGGGGCGAAAGCCACAAGTGCATTCAAAGATTACTGTTCCAAAGCTCCAGTAGTCCACCGTTACAGTGTAAGGCTTGTTCTCAAACAGCTCTGGGGCCTGGCATACAGACAGACAAGTTAATAATAACAGGGTCTGATTTTTAACATATATTAAAAACACATTGACAGCAAAGGAATATATTTGTGAAACAACACTTACCAGATATTGGAGAGTTCCAACAAAGGATGTACAGAGACTGCCCTGATCTAAGTCTTTTGCATAACCAAGATCAATGATTTTATGCACGTGCTGGAGGAAACATATTTCCATAATGAAAGCAAGGAATACAAAGTCATATTATGTGTATTCAAAACTTGTGCGTGCATGTACAAAAGAAAAGCTAGTTTACCTTCCCATCAATCTCTTGCAAAACTATGTTCTCTGGCTTTAGGTCTCTGTGAATGACCTTATTTTCATGGAGATATTGAATACCAGAACCTGTAAAATTGTACAGATTATGCATCAATATGTATGACTTTTTTAAATAATGTAAAACTGATTAAAAATATTACCAATGTCACTGAGCAGTGCAAGGACTTCACTCTCCTTTAGGCCACAACAATTTTCTGGTTTATTCAGCACCTGAATAAAGAATTATATTGGTTACTTGGATACTTTAAAAGATAAAAAAGTGTTTAGGGTTTTTATTAAATATCCATGTGCTACCTTGCGTAGGTCTCCTTTTGAGCAATACTCCATGGCTAGCAGTGGTAGATCATTTATCGCAATGGAGCTCAACTCTGCTGGAACATCTCTGGCCTGAACAACGTTCACGTGATTCAGCCTGCACATAAAGAGCACCAAACTCGCTGTCACAGTAGAAAACAACACAATGTACAGTGAAATAAGTTCAAATAACACCCTGTCTGTTCAAACAGACAATTACTGCTCACTTCTTCATGATCTGAATCTCTCTCGTCCAGCGGTCTTTGTTCTTAGAGTTCAGCTCCAGTCTGCAAAGTTTCACAGCAATCTTCTCTCCTGACTCCTGTTGCGAACACATACAGGGAGTTAAAACAAATCAAAGGCACACCCGGTTCATGTTTTCAGAGATGTACAGATGGATGACAGAACTTACAAGGTGCTGGTATAGGTAGACGTGCCCAAAGCCTCCTGTCCCAAGTCTTTCCTTCCTCTCCCAAGAGCCACAAGGCTGGCTCTGTTTGAGTGCAGCCCGCTCCATACTGTCAGATCTGCTGCAATCACCAGGCACCAGAGGTAGTTTGTAAGGGCCTTCAGCTATCAGAAAAAAAAAAGTTTTTAGGTTATTATTTACATCTTATCTGTTAACAGGTAATGTTAGCAGTATGGTGCTCTGTACAGTATGCGTTTATGCAATAGTGCATTCTTATTCTATTCATTCTTATGTGAATAACAGAGGTGAGTAAATCCATTTAACATGGCTATCATATACCAATTTATATAATCTTCTACACTTGAAGCTAATTGCTTCTTATGTAGTTGTTGGTTTATTTTTTATGTTTTATTCCTGCTGTAATTACAGTAACTAAGGCTTTATAATACTGTAGCTAACTATCTGTTTTGGTCATTTGTTGTTGTGGGACGGTTGTAACGATTTAGTGCCAGTCTGATAACTCAGAGATAACTTGACTAGTTGTACATTCTTTTAAATTAAAAGCATAACCTGCTTCACAAATGTAATCAACTTACCTGTGCAGAAGCTCAGAGTCGGCAGAGGAGAGTTAGCTTACTTTGTATGTGTCAGAGCATTGTTGCTTCAGTTAGCTTTAAGTGTTGTTTACGGGTCGTTTTCCTATGTAGTGTTTAAAATACACCGACTCAGCCCGCGAAAATTCACTTTTACCCTACTGGACCATCAAACAGGGCTTCAACGATGAAGTTTGCGTGGTAGTTCTTTCTGTAGTTTTGGCCGGCAGGCAACAACGACTGAAAAACAGCTCGACTTCGATGTAAAGTGAAAGTACACTCTCTCTGACAGGCAGGCGTAGTTTCTGCGCATGCGTAGCAGGCAGGCCCAGAACACATGGGGGTTTAGGTCTGTCCACTTGATGGGGGATTTCCAAGCAACTCAGTGAATAATGGGTCACGTTTTTCTTTTAATTTCACAAAATTATATATCAATAAATATATATGATGATCTGGGTTGTTTGCTTAACGACAAAAGCTGTACCAATTTCTTACCAAGAATAAATGTTTTTCTTTTAAAAAATAGTAATGTCTTCATTTCCTCACTAGGTGGTGCAATGTCTACAGCTACAGTCAACCGGTACACTGCACAAGCTGAAAGACAATAGGAATTTATATACAGCACTGTGCAGAAGTCTCGGCCACCCCTCACTGCCTAATATTTTACTTCCAAGGAGACAGAGGTTATTTTAATTTTAAAAGTGATCATGAGTAGTAGGTTTTAGAGTTTTTGAGGGTCTTTTAAAGTTTTTATCTGGAGATTACTGACTACTTTTGACTCATTTTCAGTCTACTTCCTGTGCCTGACCGTTTTCAGTGGAATCTTTTACAGGTCACTTAACACTCACTTATGAATCATTCAAGCATAAAAACACTAACTGAAGTGATGAATCAGTGTTGTGGCTAAATGTAAAAGGCAACTTTACCACAACCTACCAAGCAATTTTAGATTCTCTCTTCGGGCTCTTTGTTACTAACGGCCTGTCACATAAACACATATTTAGCTCCCATTTATTTAGGTGATTATACAAAAAATACCAAAGATAACCCAGTTTGATGGGCATAAAATCACGGATTCCCAAAGAGTTATTAGTCTAAAACTCTATTGGTGATAAGAGGACAAAATAAGAAATAGCATAAATACCTAGAGCAGATGATGTAATAAATTAATTAAAAATTGTATTGTCTGGGATAAATTACAATTTCATCATTTCTTGTAACATGAGCTCAAAGAAGAAGTACAATAAATGAGGCAATGTGATTGCACCATTTAAAATGTGATTACAAGCTGATGTAATGACAAAGCAGTGTTGATACTCCTTCCTGCAGCTGTCTTTTCTGTTGTTGCATTTGCTGTCGGGTTTTAAAAACCAGACAGATTTCATTAATCAAAGTATGTGATTGCGTGCAGGTCTCTTTCAAAACTGCTTACTTTTGAAATTCTCAAAACCTTTCTTATAATAATTTCCCTGAAAAGCAGAAGTGAGTAATTCGTGATTGAATACAGAGAACCTGAGAACACAGGTGACACAAATTTCTCATTAATCCACTATTCATGTTTTATTTTAAGTCAAGTCAAATATATTTATATAGAAGAGAGAAAGAGAACAGCTGTTGATCAAAGTGTTACACATCTAAATGAATCAAATAACTTAAAATGATGTGAAAAAATGACAGAATTTAAGGAAGGAAACATAAAGTGAAAGTACCTCAGTAAACAGAAGACATCTAAATAAAAAATATTATATTAGTCAAGTCTGGATAACAGGAAGGCATGGAAAGCTCTCTCAAAGACTCTGAAACAGAGGAATGGCTTCACTTCTGCAAGTAGCTATGGATGGAAGAAGCATTACTCTGTTAATGTGTGAAACATTAGATTAAATTTGCTCAAAGTGGCTAAATTGTAAAAGAACTGAGGTCAGGACCACCCAATGCAATTACTTCTGTGTTTTGGTAATCTCAGTTGAAAAAATTTAAAGGAATCCATGACTTACCATCTTCCAGACAGACCTGTAAGGCCTTCAAAGAAATCATGGATTATGCTTCAGTAGCAGGTAAATCTGTGAGTCATCTGCATACCAAAGAAAGGAGATCGAGAGGGGATTTTTTAAACTAAGCCCTAGACTTGCAATAACTTAAAGGATGGTGTGAGAGGTGTGATAAAGCTATTCCTCTTTAAAAGAATCTATATTGAAATGCAAAAAAAAAAGAGAAAAATAAAAATAATAATTAACTTCTAAAATTAAAAAGTACAAAACTCAGATATGAATTCTGATTATTTAAAGATGATTCAGTCAGAAGTGCATGCATTTCTGCAAAGTTACTCTATTCAAATATGGTACAAGATGGAAAAAATATGAATCTACTTTTGTTCTGTGAAGGTGTGTGTCATTATCACCTCTTCCACTTTATTCACACAGATGTTTATCATGGTTCCCATTGGTCTAAAAGTGTATAAGCTAGAAAACCAACAGGACATGACATGAAAGCTAAAGAAGAATATGTCATGTTGGCGTGTCATATAAAGACTAGTGTGTGGGAAAAGCATAGATAAAAACTTACTTTAAGCTACTCAATAATTGGAAATGAAAGAAAATTCAAAGAAATGTTATTTTATTTAAGTAAAACAATTCAGTACTGCATTTTTGTACTAAAAGAAGACCCACCCTTTATTTACAGTAGCATTACCTCTTACCATTGTAGCTCAGTAGTAATAATTAAAAGATTAACAGTCCAAAAGAATTGTGCAAGAGTAAATCAAAGGCATAAAAACGAAACTTTTGGAGTCAAAATGACAAAATCAACACTTCGGGTTGCAGCTGACTCCAGCCACAACTATCCTGGGTTTCCCAGGGTTGGGTAATTTTAACATGTAGTTCCCCTTTTGGCTGAACACCTGGCCGTGTTAGTTAAATTAGGCTTTTATTGCATATCTCCTTTCAGAGGCAGTAATGTCTTGGCTTACCGTTTCATTGTGCTGGACATGAGTCCCAAACATTTTGCACAAAGTGCAAAATTTGGCTATCATCATCATCATCAAAGAGGAAGCGTGACTAACACAAGCATCAAATGAGGTAATTTGTTCAGTCAAGAAATTTCCAAATAAAATTCATAACAATGGCTATTGTTGTACAGGAAATAGTATGAGGCTGTTAGTGCGCAGAAACAATGAGAACTTTAACAGCTGCTGCTTTTCTTTTCTTTTTTACAAGCAAACATAGGTGCAATTTGTGAGGGGTGGGAGGTTGTTTGGGTTTTTTGTTTTTAGTAATAAAGATATAAAAGTCTATAAAAAAAGAACTGGTAAAAATGTTTTGTTTTTAAATTTATCATTCTTCAGCAGAGATTATAAATTAATGCAGCAAGGAAAAAGAATATAAAAGGCTGTACAGTCAGTTTTTCATTGTTATTAAATTTGCCTCTGTACACCTCCATGGTTGATTTTTAAATAAGATTAACTTTAATTTAGGTTTAATTTGAGGTGTTTTTATTTTAAAAAATTGCAATTTTTGTTGTAAGGCTCAAAGTAATTGGATGATTGAGCCCACACATTTGGTAGCTTTTCACTAGAACTGTCAATACAAGGTACAAAGAGCTGTTGGTGCACATGAAAAATGAAAACAAATCAATTAGGGAGAGAAAAACTTTAAGAGTGGCAAAGTCAACAATCTGTAGACCCACAGGACTGCTTCGGTGATCATTGCAGATTTATTTCCATAACTAAAAAACAGTTTCATAACATGCAATAAAGTCAATAACATGATCTACAATCAAGAGAGGATTTCATGAATTCAAATACTGAGGGTTTAAAACTGTCAGTATCTGCATGTTCCAGAAAACATCTAAACTAAAAGAGCCCGCGCGATTAAAAAAACAACAACATATCTTTGGACAGATAAAACCAAAACTTAACTTGTCCCAGAGTGGCTGGAAGAAAAATGCATCAAGAAAGAGAGGCAGATTATTAAACTTTGTCTATGTCCAAACTGACTGTACGTAGAAGTTTGACATTGCATTTTTAATGGTTAATACATTTGAAATCACTTTTTCCAAATAAATAAAAAAATCTTTGTTTGCTATTTTGACAGTCTATAGACTTTAAGGCTCTGCTATAACACACACAGCTAGGACAAACATACAGAGTCCGTCAGAGCTTAACATAATAGATTTAGAGCCTTAGACTAATCTCTGAGCACAGTCACTGTAATGTCATGAAAGCAGTACAAACGATATTAAGCAACCATTGTCAGATTTTCAGAACTTTCATGTAAGCTCCATGTACACGAAAAGATTATGAAAAATGCTGTACAGATTAGAGACTTATTCTTACATTTTGCAATTTATTAAACTTATTATTACATTTTTTTTTCTTTTTTGTGGTCTTATTTTACGTTTTTTTTTATTGTTGTTTTGTTTTTTGTAACCGACTCTGTCCACAAATTCTGGACAGCAATTCTTCAATCACATGTTTCAGTGTACACATGACCAATTTTGGATATATATTTTTTTTATTTTTCTTAAGAGGAAGGGGCTGTTCACTGGATGTGTGTCACAGGACATGACAAATTCCCTCCCACTTGCAGTCACGGTAATTTAAAAGGGAGGAAACACAAGCAGAGTCACAGCAGAAACACCAGAACAACCATCAGTGTGAGCCTGAGTACGTAAACAGTGCAAGTGCATATCAGAAGATACAGAGAGGAGAGTCAACTGGAAGAAATAATAGTCTTCATTGGCACTGAAAGTCTGGAATTAAAGGTAAACACTTCTCTTGCAAAGTGTCTTAGACTTTTAGACAGTCAGCTGTTTTAGTTATATTTAAGAATGAACATGATTTCTTAGATATGAAGCTGTTTGATGTCAAACACAGCGCACTGAAAGTTAACCACACAATTATTTTCTTATGTCATTATCAAATTGACATTGTGTTCTTAGAATATCTAGAAATTCATAGTTTGAACTGCACACATTGCAATAATAATGTGATATAAGGTTGTGCGCAGACTTTACTGTTAATCAGCGTAGATATTGTGCTGTTTGTAGTGCTAGATTGTTTAAAGTCTGCACACGATGGACATCCTCTATCTGTCGCTCTCACATTAAAACCTTAAGAATGCAGCGTTTCGTCAGGAAGCTTAATATCTATGTCAGTGGCATGGCGAAAGAACATGAGGTGTTTTCCTTGTGTTTGTATGTTGAATATTGAACTGGTTTGGCATGACATTAAACGTTTCGTCACTCTTCACATTTAAAAACCGGAGCAAGAAAGCACGCGGTTTCGTAGCGGTCACACGTCTCCGTCATGTGTTGAACGATAAGCACCATATAAGGGGACAGCAAGTTTCCTTCCATTTACCCACGATTGTTGTGTTCCTTTTCTGTAAATTCACAGACAAAAATATCCCCAAAAAACAGAAGCAAAACAAGAAGTGAAGATGAATCTCTTTGTCCTCGTTGCCATCCTTGCAGCGGTCAGCGTGGATGTGGTAAGAGGTGGTTTAAGAGCTATTCTGATGGAGGTCAGAAGGTTTTAAATTTTTCAGTATGACTAAGTTTCTCTATGCTTCTTTCAGGCTTTTTCACAAAGATCATCCAAACAAGCAAGACGTAAGTCATTTCAGTGGGTCTAGGTAAAGTTCTTAAGGTTTATACTTTGACAGCATGCATTAAATGTTCTCACCCCTCTTTGTGCTGTGATCTGCAGAATGGTGTCTGTCTGGAGATGGGAGTGAATACAGAGGAAATATTGACAAGTCATCCACCGGTCGCGCGTGTCTCTACTGGGACAGGGTTAAATCTCAATTGAAAAATGTAAATGGACTTGGCAGACATCGTTACTGCAGGTATGCTTTGGGCTACCGATGTGATGTTTTTATACTGTATGTCTGACAACAGGTAACCCATGTTTAATATAATTGTACTTTAGGAATCCTGACAATTCTGACATGCCATGGTGCTATGTCACAAGAAAAAGAAGGGCTGTGAAAGAAAACTGTGATATTCCCACATGTAAGTCTCATATTGGTGATTTACTTTTTCTATTTGCTATATTTTATTGAAGATTGGTTTGAATTTTTCTAATGCTTTCTGTTTTCTATTCCAACGAAGGTTTTGCACCACTACAGACGCCTCCTCAACTACCTGTAGATACAGGTAATTTTGTTGTTTAAATCCAGTTTTTCCTAAATCACAAGGTATGATTCTCTTTATTAGCTCCCGCTGACTTATCCCATGTGTCCTTCCAGAGAAAACATGTGGAGAGACATCTGAGAGGAGGATTCATAAAATTGTAGGAGGCTCTGTCACACCTATAGAGTCGCAGCCATGGGTTGCTGCCATTTTTCATAAGCGCTATGGCTTCCTCTGTGGTGGTACTCTCATTTCACCAAGCTGGATTCTCACTGCAGCTCACTGCTTCTCTGATGGGTGAGAAAACAAAGCACCGTGTTATTTCCTCCAATGAAGTCATCGCACTGTAATTTCAAAATCATTCATGTTGGTGTGTGACATGTTTACACATTTGTGTGTTTGGTTTTTGTTCAGTGAGAATACCAAACTCACACATCTGTCCATATACCTGGGAAAGAGTGCCATTAATGAAACGAATGCCAGTAGTGAGCAGAAGTTTGCTGTGGAAAGACTCATCATGCATGAAGGATATAATGATATTACCTATAATAACGACATAGGTGAGCACAAACTCTGTTGTGACTAAACTGTGCATATACACATATAAAGAACTGCTCTGAGCACAGAACTTACGGGTGTTTTTATTTTTACATTTCAGCTCTGATTAAGCTCAAAAGCAGAGATGGAGGACGTGCAGCTAAATCAGCTTCTGTACGCATAGCTTGCCTTCCTCCATTTCACACTGAGCTACCTCCTGGTTTTACCTGCACCATCGCAGGATTTGGGAAGGAGAGCGCAGGTTAGTAGTACAGGACCTCCATCCTTTAGACTGAGCTCTGCTCTCTCAACCTTTTCTCACATTTGACACTTTGTTGCAGGCTCATTCCAGTTCTCACAGTATCTGAAAAAGGCTGAGGTAAAACTGATGTCCAACGCTGACTGTAGCAAAGAAGTGCACTACGGAAAACGCATCACTGAAAACATGTTCTGTGCTGCAAGCCCTGACTGGAGCACTGATGCCTGCAAGGTAAGGACAGGGCGCAGGGTATGCCATGGGAAACAAGACATTTGAGCTGGCTTTAAATATATACATCAAAAGAGAAGTGAGTTAGAAGAAGTGGTAACTTGAATTGCAGCATGCATCATAACCTTTGACAGCTTTAAAGCGGATCTGAAGAGTATTTCTTCCTCTTCTTGAAGACACTTGCTAACATTGAAAAGTGCTGAATAGCATAATGTCAGATGAGTTACCTTTAGGTTAAAATTTGTTGCTAGTTGTCAACCTCAAGACATGTCAAGGGTTACCTTCTGAGTATATTTTCACAGTTTTCGCATGAAAATATTTGTTTGTCAGGGAAAAAGTGAATCAGGAAACAAAATAATGATAAACCTGGAAATTTTAGTTAACACCTGGCTGTTTTGCCCTTTTCCGCAGGGAGACTCTGGCGGTCCTTTGGTGTGTGGAGCATCAGGTCGGATGTTTCTGTTCGGCGTGGTGAGCTGGGGTGAGGGCTGTGCCTTGAAAAATAAACCAGGTGTCTACACAAAGGTCACCAACTACAACACATGGATCGCAGGAAAAACAGGACTCATCAAATACGCAAAAGGACTGATGTATCCCCTGAAATGAAACTGTCCCAGAATCGTATTTATTTATTAAGTGTTCCCTAAAGGCAGCAGGCTTTTTGCACATGCAAGCAAGTGCAGATGTTGCAGGTTTTGTTCTGAGAGCAGCTACCATCGCTTACTGTGAACATGTTTTTGCACTGAAACGATTTAATGTAAATATTTAAAAAGAGTATTTTAAAAACTGCTTTAATTGTTGGTTGCATTATATATTTTTATTACTTGTGCATTTTTCAGGTATTCTGCATATTTATTATTGACTTTTAAAATAAGCAATTAGGAAACATATTTATGTCAAATAATTTAATTTCATATAAAAGGCTGGTCCTGCTGTTGATGAAAAAAAATATATATAATAAAAGCTTATTTATCAACTCATTTTTACTGTCTCTTTTATCCCTGGGTAATATGTATAACAAATGGCAAGGCCACTTGTTTTCCTTTTATACAGAAATAAAGAATTCCACCCGAGTAGCTGAATCAGACTAAGCTAAAGAGTCCCAAAGTCAAACACCAGAGGGCACTGTTGTGTGAAATTTTCTTTTTTTAGCCTCAAAATAAAGATCACAAAAGTATTTTAGAGCAAACAATAGTGACGTCTGATCTGTTTCATATCTGATCTGTGTGCTGTGTAGCAGTTTGGAGACAGAACTCAATAGACTAGAAACACAACAGGGGTCAAAACAAGACACCAGACTAGATAAACTGCTTTGCATTTGTCTTCTGTCACAGATAAAGCATTCTTTGTTGCCATCTTCAGTCTGCTGTAGATTGACATCCAGCCACTCCCACATACCCTGTACTATAACTTCAACCACTCCTGCTCTTCCTGCTCACTTGTTTCCCATACCCTCCATAGCTGTGGTTTTCCAGACCTTAGAGGCATACTCTGTGACTGCATCTGCTAAAACTTCCTTACCTTACCTCATTATCCTGCTGTACCTGTAACACAGATGAACTGTCTGGACTTGAATCTGTGTTTCTAGCCCCAATTTATTATTTAGGCAAAGGCTAAAAATGCATTTGAATACAAACAATTTTTAAAAAAAAAGATAATGCATGAATGGCTAATAAGAAACAAAAGTCTTGAGCTCGATTCGCACGTCAACAGATTAACAATTTTTATCTTTTACACTTGGACACAATTAAGTATGTGACATTTGGTAATTTAAACCAGGAAATGTCATCATGTGATGGTGCTGGATAAAATGTCAGGGGATTACTAAATAAGAACATTCATCCTTACAAATGTGTAGACCGCAAATAAAATTCAAGGAACCTAATCAATTATTAATTGAAGCATTTCTATAAAAACAACAAATGTCAAGCTGTTGACAGTTCTCAGTGAAAGTGAACTCAGGAGATCTTCAAAGTCATTATGCTAAATCCTCAACTCATCTTGTTGCAAAGGAAAACATATATACTGAACTATTGCATGCAATCATCACCACCGTTTATTGCTTCCAAGTGGTCTTGAGCAATAGTTGAAAGTCTTTTCCAAGGTTTTCTCTGACTGTCTGACTTTTGTATTTATTTTCAGCCGACTTCTTCTACCTGACAACTTTCAGAAAAGAATGTTTTTCTTTGCTTATTAAGCCACTTAACACTGACCTATGAATCATTCAAGTATAATAAAACATCTAATTAAAAGGATTAACCAGTGTTTTCCCTACACATAACAAACGGTTTAGCAAAGAAATTTTAAACTGTATCTTTAGTGACTTTGTTACAATCAGCCTGTTGCAAAAACAAACCATTTATTCTTATTATAACAGGCATAAAATTATATGTTTTGCACCAACACTGTGATTCACCGAGAGCTATTAGCTGAAAACGTGTCATACACCAGCACAATGTGATTTGTATCCTTAAATATAATTGAGGAAACTGGTCAAGTGGAAGACAAAAGAAGAAGTAGCAGGCCTAAAATAACATCTACAGCAAAAGAACGATATCTGAAAGTTGCATCTTTAAGAAATAGCAAAGAATCCAGCAAATCCCTGACACCAGATGTGAAAAATACAACTGGGCCTTCAGGTGATCCATCTACTTTTCACTAAAGCCTTATCAGAAATGGTCTCAGTGGATGGGGTGGTTGTCAAGAAGCCATTCTTAATGAAGGGAATGGGGGAGAAAAGGCTGAGGTTTGCCAAATTACACAAGACGCAGTTCAAACAGGTGTGATGGATCCAAATTTTACATTTTTGGTTAAAATTGTTGTTAATATGTATGGAGCAGGTCAGGAGAAAGCACAGCAGTGCATGTCTACTGTAAACCACAGCAGAGAAAACGTCAGGGTTTGGAAATCTTTCACTGGAAATCTTTTCAAAAGTGATGGAATACAGAACATAGAAAAGTACCATGCATTACCATGTAACACTATCTGAAAAGCATCTGATTAGATCAAGGGTGACTAAAGACATTTGCACAGCACTGCATGTTGTAGTGGTATAGTAAGAACCTGTGGCTTATGTGCAAGTGCAGGCAGTGCTACTAAACATGGTTCTGCTGCACAGTGGCCAAACCTCATATCTTCTCAGACATACAGCATGACTCACAATATGACCACATACCACAACAACAATCACTCAAAAAGAAATATTTGAAGGGAGCACTAAGCATCACTGCTCCAGCCATGATACGCAGATTAAGTGCAATGAAAGCATCAGAATACACAGTGTTGCTGTGAACAACCACAACATCCAGTTGGTCATTGTGTCATTTCTGAGCACATACTCTAAAGCCTCTCTTAACAACCTGCAGCAATGTTTTCTTTCAAAGTCTGTTTGGACAAGTCCACATATACAGATAGTTCACAGCAGGGCTACTGGAGCCAATCGGAGACTGTCCTACCCCTCCTCAATTACTCATAGACACCAGTTTACTTTATTGCATCTCCTACTCTGCCTCAGTCCGTATATGGTTTGGAGATGCAGTGAGTACAACTCTTACTCCTCTTTAAGGACAATTCCTGAGATGAGAGGACATTTGTGGGGTCATTTCTAACCAGTCCACTATGTCTGATTTTGGGGGGGGGTAACCTTTTGTCCACATGCATCCACACTTGGTTGCAGGCTCTTTGGTTAATCTGGGGTCTTGAGGTTATGAATACTGCAGTTTTTGCTGCTGGGTTCGCCACTTTCCCTAACAGAGATTCAATTATGAGGTGCAGGGACAGCAAACAAGCCGGCAAGCATGCACACACAAGCGAGAACTGCAGGTATAAATGACATTCATGGGCATTGTCAGTTGGGTTGTTAAGTAGCCTATCTTCAGCACCAAAGTCCAGAAGCAGAGAAACAGCATGTGGGTGCTGTGCTGTAATCTTTGAGACTCCTTTCAGCTCCAGACTGCAGCAAGCTGAATCCTTGGTCTTTATTTAGACCTGCACATTGAGGCCTGGAGACATGAACTCCTGACCCACCTTTTAATGGACGGAGATCATATGTCAGATGTAGGTTCGAAGCTTCATAAAACCACACCAACAATTTTTTTTCTGCACTAGAGCCTACTAGGTGGTGCAGAACCTGCTCCCTTTTCTATCCCTTACAGTCTCACAGATGTAAAGCTGACCTTTATGAGTCTGCAGGGAGTCACAGCTCAATATGTTTACAACCTTCCCTTGTTCTTTCCTTGATATTACGCGCCCCCACCCCTTATCTTGAATCATAATAGCTTAAGTTACCCCAACACTTTCCCTTTTTGGGGGCTATTGGCATGCATGACGTCATTTGGGAAGAGCTCTCACTGTGTGTGTGTGTGTGTGTGTGTGTGTGTGTGTGTGTGTGTGTGTGTGTGTGTGTGTGTGTGCAGGGAAGGCGTCAATGCGCACCAACACCAACCAGCTTGGCAGCTGTATTCCTTCGCTGTGATTGGACAGAGGGCGGTGATTCCTTCTGTCACGATTTGGGTCGCTCCCACCGGAGAACACCAACCGTCTGAGTCCAGCCTTTACCGAAGAGCTCTACGGAGGAGACGGTGCACACCGGGAGGAGAGGGTTTCCTCTCAGGGGCTGGGCTGACAACTCGGTATTTGTCCTCCTGTCGGTGAGGAGGAGAGGGAAGAAGCAGAGATAAGGGAGACCATCAGTGCTGGAGCGCCCAGCCGCCTTTCTTCTTCTTCTGTCGGGGCTGCGGTAAAAAAAAGTCTTTCACGATGCCGGTGTTTCACACCAAAACCATCGAGAGTATCCTGGAGCCAGTGGCCCAGCAGATCTCTCACCTGGTCATTATGCACGAGGAGGGGGAGGTAGACGGTAAAGCCATCCCGGATCTGACGGTGCCGGTGGCCGCTGTGCAGGCTGCTGTCAGCAACCTTGTGCGGGTGAGTTTGAATCAGGGCGTCAGTTCAGTATGAGCTCAATGGCAAAGTGCCTGCATGAAGTGACATTTACCACTCAAACTTTCAACCTGCAGAAAAGCGACATTTCTGGAGACTGGCTGTTGCAGTGGTGTGACAGCGTCTGTTTAATGTGTCATAAATCATTAGAATAGCAGGTCAGCAGACTGCCCTGCACCTATCATATGCCAATATCGGTTCATTTTATTTTCTGTGGGGCTTCTGCGTTCACGGAGTTAAATCCCTGTTTGGTCTTTATTTGCCATTAAAATTACATAAAGCATAAAGCTGTCATACACCCAGTACAACAAAGCAACACAACATAGCAAAGTTTGCTGAGATTTGTAATCAGATGGCAGCTGAGGTCAATGAAGTTTGTAGGGCGGAAGAAATGAGTGGTGATTAAATTAAAAGCATGCCTCTCTCTCTCTCTCTCTCTCTCTCTGTGTGTGTGTGTGTGTGTGTGTGTGTGTGTGTGTGTGTGTGTGTGTGTGTGTGTGTGTGTGTGTGTGTGTGTAGATTATTGCAGACTTTGCAGTTTATGAAACTCATCCATCCGTAGTAATAAACTCCACAGAGACTATATAAACACTCTGGTCATTTATCAGACTCCCACCTCATCTCTTACTCCTTTGCTCATCTCTTTGTTCATTCTTTTCCAAACTTCTTTGACCCTCCACTTTTCCACTTACACCATCACTGTCTTTCTTCTCTGTCCTGTGGAATCTAATTGGTCGATTTTTATAGAGAGCTAAGCTTTAGTCAGTCACTGATGTCCCCTCTGTACGCACTGCCTGGGAGAAAATCAATAGAGGCCACATCATTAATGCTGATCCTGGACGTTTGCATTGATGCTGGGGTGACCTGGCTTCACTCACTTAAGAGAAAATAGCAGCAGACAGGAGGACTTCTTACAGAGAAGAAGCTGGTTTCACGTTCATTAGTAGTTGCTTCTCTGGTCATGTTTTAAATAGAAACGACACACTAAATTGAAATCATTGCTCCTTAAATGTTAAAAATCTGATCTGCTGCACAGTGCCTACATTTTTCGACACAAATGGTGGATGCGATGGTGGGATAGGTTGCACAATTAGTAACTTGTGTAGTGTTCCTGTGGAAAAAAAACTTACGAGTGACATCTTTTGTGGTTCTTGAATAGCAGTCCACTTTTTCCCGTGCAAGGACACACAAGATCATCTTGATAAATATCTCATTAACTGATAATGACCCAGGCTGTTCAGTTTGAACTCGAACACTGCACCATGCCACAATGAAAACCCCATCCTTTATCCAATACCCTCCAAGTGGATTAAGTCCTTGATGTCTCATTGCTACCAGGCATGTTCCTCTGTCTCTGCTTGTCCTTGTTGATTCATTCAGTTGATCCACACAGACAGCGAGCAGAAGGAGGCTAATAGCAGCCTCAGGCTTGTTGATGGGTCTCAGATGGAGTTGCGAGGTGTGAAGATATCAGGGCTGAGCACAGAGGGGAGGGAAAAAGGTGTCAGACAGAAGAAATGTTGGTAGGTGGGATGGAAGCATAAAAAAGGGATTAACTAAAAGTAATAAAGCCTGCATCTTTCCCCACTTCACATTCTATAGTGGTATATTTATAGGGATGTACGTTTTGAGAGTTGTTGTACTCTCAGACAAGATGATTGCTCCACTGACAGAGGAACGAGAGCTATGAAGTGGGTGACAAGATTGTGTTGAAAGCAAGCACAAAGGGCGCTTGAGAACTGAGCTTGTAAAACGAGCAGTAGCTGGTTGCTGGGTAGATACACTTAATTGGATGTAAGGACATGCACACATATGCTTTATTTTAGAAAGGTGAATCACTTCTACGCTTGTGCAATTTGAACTAAGATATAACACAGTATACAGCAACATGCCGCCACAGAGTCCCACTGCACACTGATACAGTTTCACTGTTAACCCCGTCCACAGTGGGATGGCTGTAGGGGGGTACTTAAAATCTAGGTCACTGAGACACACACACACACTTGCAAAGATAGTGTCTGTCTCAATCCATCAGAAGTTGTGCGTGGGTTGATGCAGATCCGACTAAAAGATGTGAAAGATACGGTTGGTGTTTTTTATGTGCCTAAAAGTGTGAGCTTGGTGGAGTTTGCAAGGTGTCTGCTCCTCAAGGAGTCAGCACAGACCCTGAGTATGTTTGGGGGGTGGGGGGTGGGAAGGGGAGGAAGGAATAAATAGATTTACCGTTGAGTGAAGTAACCACACGCTGATGGAAGTGAGCAGACTAAGACAGAGAGGGAGAGGAGGGAGGCTGCAGGAAGATGCAGAATTTTTCATGATTGGTAAGGGATGGAGAAAACATCCACATTAGCTTGGACGCTGTGAGGGAGAGAAAGTGTTTCTGGCTTTTTCAGACCAGACCCTGCCAAGCATCATGGTCTGCCCTCCCATCTCCAGCCCTCTACACACACACACACACACACACACACACACACACACACACACACACACACACACACACACACACACACACACACAAACTCTTCTCAGCCGGCTCTAAATATGAGCCATCTCTCCTTGTTCTTTGGCAGACCCGGGAAAAGTCTTCTGGCTATGTGTCCACACATGCTCTTTGCTTCCCAGTGTGCCTTAAATCTATTCATGGATAAAGCTGTATTATGACATAAAGTCTTACAGCTGATAGATAGTTTACAGATTTGAAACTGATGTTAATAAAAGCAAATGAAATTCATGGGCAAGAGGACACGGGTGGGCACGGTGATGAATCATCCAGAGTTATTGTAGATTTGTAAGATATTTCCCCCCTTTTTTTTTTTTTTTTAGTTTTGAACATGTTTGCTTGTTTTGCTAATTTCGGTGTGAGTGGTATTTGTCAAAGGAAAATATGTAAAAAACTGACACACAGTCTGAGTCTTAGTCCCAGTTAACATACAGTATGAACCTTTGCTAAAAATATAGTATTTATTTTGTATTTTAGCCAATTAAATTATGTTTCACAGCTTGGTTTAAGGATCTTTCTGCTCACAATAACACAACGATGTTGTTTTTTTTTACTCCATGAGGAAAAATATTCTTCTTTTTCATTTATTTATTCTTTAGTACAAGTTCTTGCACACACTGTCATTAAAGGTCTGGTTACCACATGAAAACCAGTAGAAGCTAATGAATCAAATATTTCCCAGTGGAGACCAAAACAGAGCTAAAACGAGCGGTTGACAGAGGACAGATGGCATGCAGCAGCATGGGATCATGTGGCCACAGTCTGTGAACCCCAGGCCACCAAGATGTTCTCTAAAATAATTATTAGTCATTAGTGGCAGGGAGAAAAGATCAGCCATCATTCACAGATTGGACAGAAATGTCAGCTGCACGCTCATCAGAGGTAATATCTCTGATCTATACACCCGCTCTGACAGCTGTGATTGACAGCTGCATTTCCTGCCGAAGTAGTCCCACCTTGCAGGATGTACAACTGCACACACAAAAAACAACCCACACACATGCATACACATCACACTGTCAGCAAACCTCTTAACTGTGCATTAATAATGTATTGAATAATCAATACCAAGTGTTGCTGCTTACAGGAAGCTCTTCTGCTCTCCGCAGCGCTTTGATCAGTCACCTGATGGCACTCTTTGAGTTCGCTTGCAGGGTTTAATCAGGAGGACATGCTCTACTTGGGGAGCTACATTCCTCACATTTTCGTGTAACAAAATCTTCATTTTCCCAAACAGGGAAACTGACGGTTTCGGCTACTCAGCTAGGACTTCCTGTCCATTTTCAGATTACATTTAGACATACTGTAAGTATCTATTGCCATATAGTAAACAAAGTTGGTAGTAAAGTGGACTGGTTCTTATATAGTGTTTTTCTACTTGAGTAAACAAAGCACCACATTCACAGAAAAAACCCCAGAAAAACAAAACATATATAGTTAGGTTTTAAAATGGTAAAATACTTGCTATGCATCTGAAAACAATCATTAAGGTTTTTTCCGTCCTCTCTACCCCACGTGTGCTCTGTGCATTTCTGGAAGAAGAAACACCTTTGTTATCTCCTGGAGAAAATATTCATATTTATTCTGCTCAAAGATCGACTTCTGTCCCATAAATAATTGTTTTAGCTTCCATTAAAGAAATTCCTGTGTATTCTCGCTTACTTGTAGATCCTATATTAAATTAACTGTGAATTGATAGCACCTAGCGTTCAGTTTTCTCTGTTTTAATCAGTATTATGTGGTCCAAAAAGCTGCTCTTCTTTTTAAGTATCTCAGTCTCAGCATTCGTGACGGCAAATCAAGCTGTTGAGGATCCTGAATCCTATGTTGAAACTGCTGAGCTGTTAGAAAAGTCTTGAGCTTTGATTGCTGAGTTTTGAGCTTACATCACTTATATCTATCATTTTGATGGCATCATTTTACTGATTATGTAGCATGTAATTTATAGTAGATCTGTAAAGTCAGTGCAACAGGCATAGCTCATTGTTTTAAGGAGTTTAACATTAATTTTATCCATCTATGTCTTGTTCGCATTTACATGGTGATTTCCAAATGTTCTCAAATGAAATCTTTTTTTTTTCTAAAGAAAATATCTAATTACAGTTTAGAAGTTTTGTGTGAATACTTTTTTAGGACAGCTGTACTTAACATTTTGAGCAGTTAGACTGGTCATGAAGTACATTTTATTGGGGGTGCAGGTACTTCCATGTCACTTCTTTGAAACTGATTCATTGTTTAAGCATTTCACATTAAAATAAATAAATAATGATGATGATGATAGTGTTATGCACTGACCAAAAATGGAGTGCATCGCAAAGATATTAAAATCCCTACAGCAACCATAAATGTCATAAAAGCACCATCATAAGATGTGAAGAGGGAACTGGTTGGGGCTCAGAGTGTGCGATGGCTGCTTCCTGATTCTCTGGAGCCAGAAACTCTATTAAGCAAATTTCAGTGATGCAGCAGCAGGGAGACTGATGTCATCATCTCACTGTAATTGCATCTCAAGTGTGTGTCTGTTTGGGTCAGAGCAAGTTTTCTGTTTCACAGGTTAACAAACAGTCTGAATCTCTGCAGGAATACTGAACTTTAGTACATACCTTATCTTTGATGATTGTATCTGTGATTTTGTGCATCAAGGCTCTTCATTATATATCTGTTACTGATGTAGTTTCTAGTTTTGGGGAACTACTTTAATACCAGACATGTGTAATAAAATCCCAGTGCTTTCTAAAATAATTCCACCTCAACAGGAAAAAAAATGCTTAATAAGTCAAAGCAGACAGTTCTGACACATCAACTTAAAATATTATGCAAACTAGATCACGGTGTGCATTTTTAAATCTTAGCTGTCAAACAAAATACAAATTTGAAGTCAGTTGCGTATTTCTTTTTTGACTTGTGATCTACTTTGATAGCTGGGAAAGGCCTCAGCCTCCACAAGTCTCTGCACTGGATAAGTTGAAGAGGATGGATGGATGCGTGGATGGATGATTATTTGCTTATGTTTAAATTGCTTAAGCAAAGCCAGTGAGTTATACTAATGAATAGATAAAGTCAGCACTGCAGATCTCCAGTATGGAGCCATGATCTAAAGATTGAAAGAGCTTTTGAAGTGCGACATTAAACGTCTTTCCTGCCTCTGTGTATAAAAACAGACCACAAAATCATCCCGAGCCTGAGCCGCTTCCCCTCAGGCAAAGATATGACATGCATGCATGACTGAAATAGGTGTGAATTGATCCATACTCATTCACCCGTCATGCTATTAATAGTACTTGAACACTGCTTCCTGTATTGCAGGAGCTAATGATAATTTGTCTGTGGTTTTGTGTGTGTGCTGCAGGTGGGAAAGGAAACGGTTCAAACTACCGAGGACCAGGTGATGAAGAGAGACATGCCTCCTGCGTTTATTAAGTGAGTCTGCATCTGAAGCACTGTGTGCGTTTCTCTCTCACTCACAGAAACATCCAGAGAGAAAATTATGAGCAACAAATCCACTTTATCTCAGCGAACAGACAGAGAACTTGTTAAAAAGAGAAAAAAAGATTTCAGCCCATTTAACATTAGGAAACGTGGCTGTGTTCCCAGCTACAACAAAGAGCCACTTCTGAGACCGGATCCGAGTGACCGTCCGGCTCCAGCTTCCAGACTGCTGAGAAGCTGTTTGTTGTTTTCCTGCTTGCATCCAAAGAGCTGACATGAACTCCGGGTGCTGGCTGAAAGCAGCTACTCAGCAGTTCTGGGGTTCACAGACCTCGCTGTTTTTGCTTACCCGTATTTGTTGCATTTATGTCCACGCATATTCTACATTTCCAGTAATATCATCTGTCTGTCTCTGCCATTTTTTTTTTCATTGCTTGTTTATATATTTTTTCTAATCGTTTTTCAGCTACGTTAAAAAGGTCCAGACCTCAATCAGATCCACATACCACTCTCACAGCTCACTCACACATACATGGGACACTAAACCATAAATCTCACTCACAGGGCTTAGGAGGGAGCATGTGGGAATGTGAACCTACCTAAATATAGATGAACCAGCAGCCATTGATACCCTAACCAATGGGGGTCAGAAAGAGAAGGGACCGGGCTTTATTTGAATGCTCCTAAAAATCTATCGTAATCACTGATCTCTGAAGTAGAAATTTAGGATTGCAAATGAAACCGCCTTTTTTTTATTTAAAAAGCAGATTGCAAATTCTGAATTGAAGGTTGCATCATTTGTCTCAAGTCTCCACAGGTTTTAATAAGAAGGCCTTCTCAAATTTTGATCCTTCGAGTGCCAAATAAATAGTGAAAAACTCAAAGTGCACAACATGCTGCCTACTGTGTGGGCTGCTTAGCCTGACACCTTGTCAGCCTCACATCTCGCCTGTGTGTTGGTTTGGTTTTCCTTGATGTCTCTCGGGTCTGATGCAGTGTGACTGACTGGTAGGTGTGCGTGTGTTCAGTATGAGTCCTAAGTCTGCTGTGTGTCTTCAGGGTGGAGAATTCATGCTCTAAGCTCGTCCAAGCTGCTCAGATGCTGAAAGCGGATCCCTACTCTGTTCCTGCACGAGATTACCTGATCGATGGATCCAGAGGGATACTGTCCGGAACATCCGACTTGCTCCTTACCTTCGACGAGGCAGAGGTGTGTCTGTTTGTGCATGCCTCCTTACATTTGTGTGTCCTCATAATCACTCTTACTTCAGAGGTGTGGCATCTTTCATGGAAGTAAAGCTTTATATAGCCGTACAGAGGAAGAAGGAACTCAGCTTAGAGCTGTAATGGAGTCTCAGATGCACCCAGATCTAATCACTGAGATCAAATGACTTCCCTCTGTCATAACTCAGGGCGTGTATGTGTGTGTGTGTGTGTAAGTGTGAGTGTGGTGGATTTGTTTGTGTGTACTCTTGTGCGATTGTTCAATGGCATCTCAATAAGTGGAATCACATTGGGCACGCGATTATGCGCACCATCACTAGCCTCATTTTTGAAAGAGCAGCTTCTCACAGTCACAAGACGTACATCACAAGACTGTACACGCACACAGACACACACAAGCCCACACACACAGACACACACAAAAAACTGAGTAACTTCAGGCTAAAAAAAGCTCCTACAAAGAAGGAATTTCCTTGTTCTCATATTAAAATGTGGCTTTTGTTTTACGCCTGCATCTGCTTAAGACTGTGTCCGTGCTGTGTTGTAGGTACGTAAGATAATCCGAGTGTGTAAAGGTATCCTGGAGTATCTGGCAGTAGCTGAGGTGGTGGAGACCATGGAAGACCTCATCACATACACCAAGAACCTCGGACCAGGTGAAGTTTTATCCCCACTACTCTGTGAGAAAGTCTTTGTGTGGTTCTTAAAACGTCACTTTAGTAAAGTAAAGATTCACACAGGTTAATTAAAAATAGGAGCCCTGATTCAAAATCTACTGCAACATGTACATTTTTACTCATTTTAATTTATTTAAATAAAGAAATTATATGTGTTATGGAACTGGAAAGAGGTAGGAACTGTCACCAATAAAGCCGAGACTAAGCCGAGACTTACAATATCATATTTAAAGATTGAGGCTTAGAAAATGCTAAAAGTCATTTAAAGGTAGAATTAATCGAGGCAATAACCGTCAGATTCACTGATAATGAATCAGAAGTTATAGTAATAAAGAATGTTTGCTGAATAATTTGTGCAGAGCTGTTATAAACTGTGCTTTTCGGATTAGTTTGCTTCATAAAGCAGAAAACGCGACAACAAACTTTTGTTTTACACGATTCTTTAGTTTAAAGATCCACCTGCCAGCTAAATTAACCGCTGAGTGCTCTTCTGACACTAAAATGCTTTGATTAAGGATCAGAGTCTTTTCACTGACAGGAGAACCATAAACAGGCTATTTATCACCAGAGGCAACAGGTCAATTGTGTTGTCAGTGCAGTGTGGCATAATGAGCTGGAGGAAATTTGATGCCAAACGTTTTCTCCCACTTGACTGATGCCTTCATTGTGTGAGATCAGTCGTTCGTGAAGTTACAATGTTTGTGTTGGAACTGCTTAGTTAGCGTATACACTGGGGGAAGCTTTTAGCCTTTGATTGTTCAAGCATACTTAAAGCAGTGCCAAAACCAAAGTCAATAACATTTTCTTTTTTCTTTTTTTTCAGGGATGACCAAAATGTCAAAGATGATAGAGGAGAGGCAGCAGGAGCTGACACACCAAGAGCACAGACAGATGCTAGTCAGCTCCATGAACACTGTCAAAGAGCTGCTGCCCGTTCTTATCTCAGGTGTGTGTTCGTGGCTGCGCATGTGTGGGCTAACGACAGCACAGATCATTGAGCATCCAAGAGTTGTTATAGCAACGCAGATAATTACAGTCATTAAATGCTGGGGATGGGGATGTGAGTGTGACTGCGCGCATACGTCGCCTACAAACATCTCTGCTGCGCTACTCTTATACTCTGCACCAACCAACAGAGAAGAGGAGCACTGTTTCAACTACTTGAATGCACTGAGACTACATGGTCAAGTGTCATAAAATCTGAACTATTTGGCAACTAAAAGAGAGAAAGAAAAATAATCTCTCTCTCTACATATATATGTATATAGATAGATTAAATTACATTACATTATTGTTTTACCACACCTAAAAAGCATTTCTGAAGCTTTTTAGCATACAGGACATTTGAGCTTATTGATTTGGTTTTACTGCCCCCCATTTGCTGCACTGGTTCAGTCTCATTGAATTCAGGTGTTTTCAGTCCCACTACCACGGGTGTATCAGATCACATGCCAAGCTATGGACTCTGACTTTGCAAACATTTGTGAAAGCATGGATGGTTTTAAAGTGCTCACTAAATTCAAGCTTGGTATTGTAATAAGATGCCACCTTTGCAATAAGGCAGTTTGTGAAAATTCTTCACTTGATATTCCACAGAACCTCAACCACACAGACTCAGACCATGTGCGGGGTGAAAGCTGCCAAAGCTCTCTTTACTGATTAACTGCAGAGTTCCAAACCCCCTCTCGCATTAACATCAGCACAAAAACTGTGCGGCAGGAGCTTCGTGGCATGGGTTTCTATGGCTAAGCTCCTCCTGTAGGTTTAATGCAAAGGCGATACTGGTACTTTTGTCCTGTAGTGTATATTGAAATGTATGTAACCACTGGGAGATCACTAACTGGTTTTGGACCACTGTGTTGAGACTTATCCATTGCATTCTTCCCCTTTTTTTTCTTCATGACCATACTGGATAAGAGGGTCAAACTAGGGATTGATCACTTAACTTTGCCAGGTACATCGATATTTTTAAACAATGGATAGTAAAAAAACAAAACAAAAAACCCGACATTAAATCAAATAAGATACCTGAGAAGATGAAAATGAAAAATGTTTGTCTATGGGTCTACACTTGCTTTTAGAGCCAGTAGCATTATTAGATAATTATTATAAAATAACAATTATAATAGTATTACAGATGCTGAAGACTATTTAAGATTTTAATCCCCATCCTTTAAAAGTTGGTAGATATGAAAAATAATGCCTATAAAGAGAGAAAATACTAAACTTGCATTAATCACCATCAGTCCAAGCATGTTAGTGCTGCCACAAAGGTCATTTAAAATCAGCGTTTTAAAAGCTTTTATTTTTTAAAGTGGGTCATTTCTATTTGCCACAATAGATTCTTAGATTAAGTGAGCACTTCGTCTTAAGTTGAATATGTCGTCCTACCTGAGTTTAAACATAAATACTGTTATTTCTTTCCTCAGCTATAAAGATTTTTGTCGCAACGAAGAGTAGTCGAGGTGCCGGGGTTGAGGAGGCAGAGAGAAACCGAAGGTTCACTTTTGAAAAGATGAGCGCTGAAATTAATGAGATCATAAGAGTCCTGCAGCTCACCACGTGGGATGAAGACGCCTGGGCCAATAAGGTACAACCTGTGCTGCATTTAAAGACTCTGATTTTTCTCATTTTACCCCACAAACCTAAAAAACCCCCCCAAATTATTCCCCCCTTCCTTAATTCGGTTTTGGTTGGGTTGCTTGTTTGCTTCCTTCCGGCTTCCTTGGGTTGCTTTTTTGAAAAAAAAATCACTCTTCACTTTCTGTCACTTTTTTCTTTTTGCTCGCTAGTATAACTCCTGGTTTTTCCCTTTTTTTCCTTTCCTTTCTGTACCTTCCTCCTCCATTCTTTTCCTCCCTGTAGAAGGTAAGCCTGTTTCTCTCCCCATCAGCGGTTTCCAGCATGCAAGCGTGTATGTGTGTGAGAGATAAGGAGACACAATATGTCCTCATGCTTACATTATTATTATTATCTATCATGCTGGTATTTGACAGTAAGTGTTTTGTGTTTCAGTCCACTGACTGTTGGCTGATGTGTGATGTACAGCACACATACTTCATCACTTTATTGTCATATGTGCATATCTGTTTGTCTCCAGACGTCCATTCGAGTCAAACGGCCTGAAACAGAAGTTTCTCAGCTCGGTTATTTATTTTAACACCTGTCTTCAGTCATGGTATTTTTTCTGGTGTATCGTCTCGTGTTTACGCTGTCAAAGATCGACCATCGTAGCACAATAAGACGCTGTTTTTGGCTGCATATACATGCTTGGAAAAAGTAATTTTTGGGCATCAGTTAGAGATTGTGCATTGAGATAATTTAAGCCAAAGTTAAGCACTGTTTCACTCGTCTAACCTGTAACTCTGCATGTTTCTCTCTGCACACAGCCTCCTTTGATAATGATCTGTCTGTTTGTGTCTGTACCGCTGTGTATGAGCTGTGATAAGCACTTACTGTCAGTTTGTGAGAGAAACCGCTGGCACGCGATGACTGCCGTCCTCTCGGGTCATGAATTATAGAAATAAGCTGGTTGGTGTCCAGATCCATCCATAATAGATGGGCTGTATTGAACGGTTCCACTTAAGAGGTTCATTCTTCTCTGAACTGGAAAAAACATTTTTTTTTTCTCCTTTCTGGTTGAAGCACTGAAAGAGTCTGTCACATTTTAGATTAAGTCACTTAGTCTTATTTTCTCCTTTATAATAAGGAATTATTTTTAGCAAGACATTGTAAAAAGTGGTGATTTCTGTGTAAAACATAGAACCCATTTTACAGCATGAAATTAATAATGTAATACGACTTCATTGACTAATATTAATAAAACCAATTTTGTGCTGTTAGTGCCCACATTTAAGACTTCATAGCTTGCAGGCCACCATCCATTTAATCGTGGATAAACCAAAATATAGGTTTTATATGAGGCAGTTTTAATGTATACATCTATGTGTTGAACTTTCCCACAACAAAATATCCTTTACAAATGTGAGCCAAGCAACCAAGTCCAGCTTTACACTGGAAATTAAAGTCTCACAGTTAGAAAAAATCTAAAAATCAGAAAGCTACACTGCTGGTAATACCGTTCCCCATTACAGTGAACATTGGATTTAAAGTTTATTTTGTTAGTCCTATACACTTCATCAGTCTTGTGTACACCATCCTCAACCCATAAATACTGACAACAGATTTAGATGTGCCCGAGTTTTTGTAAAGATAGCAATTATGACAACAAATAATCTGTAAAACTGTAACTACTTATAAAAAGTGTCTTTTTTCTGTAATGAAAGCAATATATTTTTCTTTAACACATCTCTTCTCTTTACTTCAGGATATGGAGGCCTTGAAGAGATCTCTGGCTTTGATTGAGTCAAAGATGGCACAAGCTAAAAGCTGGCTCAAAGACCCTCACGGACAGCCAGGTGGCTGTTTGTTTCTTATCTATTGTGGCTTCAGCTAAAAACACCTAATCGTCAAACGTGAATGTCATGCCATGGCGGTCTGTCGTTTCCAGGAGACCTCGGTGAGGTGGCCCTGCGTGTAATACTGGACGAAGCTGGTAAGGTGGGAGAGCTGTGTGCTGGGAAGGAGAGGAAAGACATACTGGCGACCACTAAGGCTCTGGGACAAATGACTGACCAGGTCACAGATCTACGAGCTAGGTAGGGTTTTTCTGCAAGAACGTGTGAGTTAAACAGTTTTCCATCCTCTGTCCATGGTGTGCGATTAGGTGCGCATTTGAATTGTGTATTCAGCTGTCAAGCCTCGGCTGAGTGTCTTTGTTGTTCTTAACAGAGGCCAAGGCCCGACCCCGGGGTGTGTGCAGCGTGCCGGCCAGTGCTCGCAGGGCTTAGACTTGTTATTTGGCAAAGTGGACAGTGCTGCTCGCAGACTGGAGGCTCTAATCAATGCCAAACAGGCTATTGCCAGGAGGCTGGATGCTGCACAGGTCAGATAGAACAACAATAATATCAGAATGAGCTACACTAACCAGGGAACTGCTTTATTCCAGCAAATCCGACTCTCTACTTCTCTAATCCTTTTCCAAGCAAGTGTTGCAGTTAATACTTTACAAATTCTCTCAGAATTATTATTGTTTAAAAGAGAGACCCCACTGAGTAAAATCTTCACTAGTAAATAGCCCCTTCACATGGTAGAAGCTCTACTGTGAGACATGTGTCAAAAGATGTACTTATTTCATATGTCATACTGCACATGTGCATATTTAGGCATGGCTGGCTGATCCTCACGGCGGTCCCGAGGGGGAGGAGAACATCAGAGCGCTCCTTGCAGAAGCCAAACGCATCGCCGATCTATGCGAAGACCCCAAAGAGAGGGACGACATCCTGCGTTCCATAAGTGAGATCGCAGGACTCACTGCCAGGCTTGTGGAGCTACGCAGACAGTACGGTTTCACCTCACATTTCTCATGCTCGATGACACGTGCATTGTGAAAACTATACGTAATACTTAGACACTCTTTCCATAGGCTCAAACTGCAACCCCATGCCACCAATAGGTGGCATATTTTACCCACCTGGAAAGTATGTTGTTGCCTGTCAACCTTGGGCATGAGTCCTCCAAAAAGGTTTTAAACTGTTTGAATACGGTGTCACGGTGTTTTTGTGGAGGGGAATTTAAAGGGAAATATCACTTAACTAAACAACAGACTTTAATCCAAATGCTTCTGTAGCTCAGTGGATGATGGCGAAGATGATGATGAAGATTAGTTGCTTTTAGGAACATAACTGTAATGGTCTTCAGCTGCATTTATTGAGCATGAAGCAAATTCATCTTCAAACACTCAACAAATTACCTAGATATGCTCTAATTAATACTGATCTGCACTTTGAAGGTAAAAAATGTAGAAAATGTGGCTATGATTTCCGCATTTGGAACAGATAGTACTTTTACAATGTGTAATTTAGTAGAGATATTATCACTGTATTATGGTATCCTGTCAAAACGGCTGTGCAAGGTCATAAAAAGAGAATCTGACTTTGTTCTTCTTTTCTTAGAAGAATGATAAAGGCATTTCTTAAACTGTGCCCTGAATTATTGTCCTGACCAGAACTTGTAGTTTTATGTCTAATAATCTGGACATACACATATAGAAATGTTTTGTCTTTGTTTCTACTACACAAAAAAGCAATGTTAGGCTTTAAAAGTGGTATTTCTCTTTTTTGGTGGTATCTAACAGGGGTGTAGTGTTATTTTATAGTCTATATTAAGTCTTTTATGCTTTTTTGTCTCTCTCTCAAGTTGTCTATCTTTGTTTCTGTCTCAGGGGTAAAGGTGACAGTCCTGAGGCCCGTGCACTCGCTAAGCAGATTGGGGCAGCGCTACTGACCCTGCAGTCTAAAACCAACCGCGCCGTAGCCAACATGAGACCAGCCAAGCCTGCAGTAACCTTGGAGGGCAAGATGGAGCAGGCCCTCCGTTGGGTGAACAACCCTGGAGTGGACGACAGAGGAGTAGGTAAGTGGTGCTGGATGACTGCTCTAGGGAGTGATGATGCAGTCGTTTGTCTCGAAAATAAACACCCTGACCTTCCAGCGCATTTTGTGCATCTCTGTGGATGATGGACGGATTGTAAAAGAAACCAGACACCAAGTGAATATCGCTCTTTGGGGATGTTAGCCATTTGTGATCAGTGAGGTAACTGTGAAATTACTCAGGCAGGAAATGTGATTGCGTGGCACAGAAATGACTGTGCTGTTTCCTTAAATGCCCACAATGATGCATTTTGTGCATCACTGATTGACTAACTTGACTAGTTTAGTCATTCAGGGACTCTTGTATTGTTTTCATGCTTTGTTATTGCAGTCTTCCTGCTTTGTCATTTGATTGTTTCCTATTTCGTCCCATGCTTCCGTATGGGAGCAGAGTGTGAGATGCTACAGTGGAACACAGGTATCTCTCTATGAAGCTTTCTTAGAAGACATAACCAAACATGTTATTATTAGTAACATTATTAACTTCCTGGAAACTGTATAATGTTAGCATTTACTGCAAACTATAGCTTCCTACTGTTGATGTTGCAAGAAATGACATCACTTCTCACTTTGTATTTTTAGTCCCTGTGACCAACAAAAAGAAAAAGCGATACTTCTATATCTAAATATGGGTTGTTATTGAGGTATCTAGAGCATGACTTCTACCCTGTGTTACTCTCTAGGTCAGGCAGCAATCAGAGGAATGGTTGGGGAAGGGAGGAGGCTGGCAGGAGGCCTGTTAGGCCCGTATCGTCAGGATATGATTGGGCGCTGTGACCGAACAGAGGCTCTGATGACATCCTTGGCAGACATGGCTGGCAGGGGAGAGGCTGAGGCTCCTCATGCACGCGCTACAGCTGCACAGCTGCAGGACACCCTTAAGGTATCTCACAAGCATGCACATTTAGTCTATAAATAGATTAATGCAGAAACACAACCTCCCCTGTAATCATATGTAAACAAGTTTCCAAATACACAAAATGTACCTGACTAAAAATCATGGAAAAGGGGAAAATGCACGATGGCTAGAATATTTCTGTTTGATCCAAAGGTGCAGCCAATATAACAAAAGCATGGGGACTGAGGATGCATAGTGTGAGACTCAGTAATGTTGATTTCATTGAAAGTGCTGGTGCAGAGCTCCCCCTGGTGGATTTATGCAACAATCTCTGCTTCATCCAGGACCTGAGGCAGCGCATGCAGGAGGTGATGACCCAGGAGGTGTCTGATGTTTTCAGTGACACCACCACACCTATCAAACTGCTGGCTGTGGCTGCAACTGCACCTCCCGATGCACCAAACAGAGAAGAGGTCAGTAATGCACAAAACACAGCACCAATGACACATCCCATTCACCTGTTTCCACTAATAGACACCATATGGCTCAGCTGTGTGGTGTGGGAGGTTGATTATGTCTACATTTTGACTGAAGTGCTGCTAATGTTTGTGAAAGGTTTTTGAAGAGCGCGCAGGGAACTTTGAGACCCACGCGGGTCGGCTGGGGGCAACGGCAGAGAAGGCTGCTGCTGTGGGAACAGCCAATAAGACTACAGTAGAAGGCATCCATGCTGCTGTGAAACATGCTAGGGAGCTCACACCACAGGTACTTCTGTTTGATTTGGCCGCCCCTGATTTGCATGATCACGTATCAAGATAAAACCTGTAGGTGTTATATACAGTCTGAGCGTGACTTGTTTACTTTTTTGTTTGTTTTCACATCCAGGTAACGTCTGCCGCTCGGATCTTGTTGAAGAACCCTGGGAACAAAGCGGCGTATGAACACTTTGACACCATGAAGAACCAGTGGATCGACAATGTGGAGAGACTCACCGGTGTGGATTTTCTCAGCATTTCTCGTGCTGCTTAAAATATTACCTTGCTGCACATGAGAGGATTTACAGAGGCGTGCTTATCTGTGTTTTCTCTCCCAGGTCTAGTGGATGAAGCTATCGACACCAAATCTCTGCTAGATGCGTCTGAGGAGGCGATAAAGAAAGACATCGACAAGTGCAGAGTTGCCATGGCAAATGTTCAGCCCCAAATGCTTGTTGCCGGGGCAACAAGCATAGCAAGGAGAGCTAATCGGGTCCTGTTGGTGGCTAAGAGGGAAGTTGAGAACTCTGAAGACCCACGATTCAGAGACACTGTGAAACACGCTTCAGACATCCTCTCGCACACCATCTCGCCTATGGTGATGGACGCCAAGGCGGTGGCAGGGAACATCCAAGATAAAGGTACAGGAGAAAAACATGTTTAATATAATGAGTGATAAAGAATGACTCAGGTTTATTTACCATGTTTTCGCTGTTTGTTCCAAAGCTCTGCAGAAAGCCTACTTGGACTCGTGTCTGAGGATCCTGGCTGCAGTCGGAAAAGTTAGAGAAGCCTTTCAGCCTCAGGAGCCGGACTTCCCTCCTCCACCTCCTGACTTGGATCAGCTCCATGTAAGCACATTCAAACACACATAACACACTTTATTCCCACAGTAGACTTTAGCAGTAGTAGTTAAACTATTAAACTGGGATTCCAGTGTTTTAGGGAAATATATCAGTCTTCTTTTATGTGGGATTAACAAACTTTCTGAAACAGGGTCTTCACATTGCTCATGAGTGGGTTACGACAGCCAAGAATATTTTTTCTATGATTTAAATTTGATTGTCTCCATTTATTTTAGACCTAAATATAATATTGTTTGTCCCGACTTGATAAAAATACTCATTTCTGATATGTACTCTGGTTCTGCTGGAGGTTTCTTCCTGTTAAAAATGAGTTTTTCCTTCTGGCTGTTGCCAAGTGCTTGCTCATAGAGTCCTCTGATTGTTGGAGTTTTCTTTGTATTATTGTAGGGATTCACCTTACAATATAAAGCACATCGAGGAAACTGTTCTTATGAATTTTATATCAATAAAACTGAATTTAAATATACTTGTGAATCACATATTGTTATGCATGGTGGTCAGACCCAAGCAATTTAGGATCAAACAGCAGTATGATGGAATAACGTCTATGAATTATTATGAACTACCTGTATGTGTGTTTTCAGGTTAGTGATGAGCAGGCCCCACCCAAACCTCCATTACCAGAGGGGGAAGTGCCTCCGCCTCGGCCTCCTCCTCCAGAGGAAAAGGACGAGGAGTTCCCGGAGCAGAAAGCTGGAGAGGTGCTCAGCGAGCCCATGATGGTGGCAGCCAGGCAGCTGCACGATGAGGCGCGCAAGTGGTCAAGCAAGGTCAGTTCACACAAACACGCATATTTGCATATTTAGCCAAACATCTGTGTATAATTTTAAAGTCATGATTTCTAGTTAGTTGCTGGCTAGTTGTCTAAAGAAAAAAAAAGTCCCATCTGTGGATGGGGGGGGAACCGGAAACTGTCATCTGTTTAAAGTGTCAGCATGTGACTTTGTTCACGGTGTACACGTGCACACTCAACATGCACGAAGTGAATATGAGATATTGCAGTGAGAAATCCCAGCCTCAAATCTATATTACAAAAGCTCACTCCACTTACAGCAGACGTTATCTACTTCGTCTTTCCTCATATCTCTGTGGCTGTCAATGTTCCGTGTGTGTGTGTGTGTGTGTGTGTGTGTGTGTGTGTGTGTGTGTGTGTGTGTGTGTGTGTAAAAGAACTGTACACAGGAACAGCTAATCTGTATAAATAACTAGGAGTAATGCCCTCTTGCTATCTTTGTGGAGCTGATAACCATTTTCCCCTTAATGGCACCGCTAACAGTTTTTCCACAGATGTTTTGTGTGTCTTTTAAAAACTATCCACAAACATCCAGACATCTCTGGTGTTGGGTCACACTCAGTTTGCCAACTCAGCACTAGACCTTGTTTGATTATGCAAATAGGTTATAAACTCTCAGCTCAGCCACCGCCTCAGAGTAAGGCACATCATCCACCCGCTGCCTTCCCAAACCAGCTCCTCTTTCGTTTTAATTTCCCCCCATCTAAATCGTCTGTGCCTATGTGTGCAGTTTCACCTCCCCTGTCCCTGCACCTTCACCTTGCTTGAATACGCTCCTCCTTCCTCCTGTAAATCTCCTGTCCTTTATTCTTCCACCCAGTGCCTCTCATACTATACTAAATGCCTCCTTTTCCCATGCTTCCTTCCCTCCTGCTATCCCTGGCTTTCCACTCCCCTCTTCTTCTCCACATTCCTCCTTTTTTTCCTCCTCCTCCCACCCCTTTTGCCTCCCTCCCTTTCCTTCCCATCCCCATCAATCCTCCAACCACCACCAACAAACCCCCCCACTGCCTGGCCCAGCCTGAAGATGAGGAGGCAGTAGAGGAGAGGGAGGTAGATGATGAAGATGAGTTTACTGATGGTGAGGATGACTATGAGCCAGAGCTGCTGCTGATGCCATCCAACCAGCCTGTCAATCAACCCATTCTGGCAGCTGCCCAGTCTCTCCACCAGGAGGCGCGCAAGTGGTCCAGCAAGGTCTGCGCACATACATGCACATGAGCGCACACACAACCACATGTGGATCAAACAGTATGTGTAAAAGGCTCTAAGTGTTTTGGGTACTGTTTGACCCACGCACGCACACGTGCACGTACACCCACGCATGCAAAAAGATAAATGCACAACACAAGGAAAGCCCCGCAGGACAGGAAACACCCACCGGGGGCTGTCTGAACACTGAGCTCTGCATCTGCCACTACCAATGGAAAACTCCAACCAGCTGCAGCTGCTGTTTTACTCTTGTTGCATTATTTTCAGACCTGGTTACACAAATGGTAATGCTGATGCCATGCAATGGTTGCACAAAACGTTGAGGACTGTGGGAATGTCAGGTTTGATTGTTGCACCACGTGGATAAACTGGTACTGGCTTCACAAGTCCTTAAGCTCATGTTTGGGTAAAGCGGTTCAAAGGAGGAGGCAGACGCTCTGTCTCATCATTGCCTCTGTTGTCAGACTTTCATTGTCTGGCCAACCTGTGAAGCCAAGGATGACAGTTTCCCAAAGACTTCTGGGTGATTTATATATGACATTAGATTGCCTGCTTACCCACTCTGGTCACCTGCTTCTGCTTTTTAGCCCCTATTATTAATCACTTTAACATCACCTCATGTGTACTAACTTCAGGTTGACTCTAATATCACAAAGAAAATGAAAATCTCAATTAAAAATCGTGTTAAACATGCTTGCATTTAATTTTAATTCAAATGTAATAATACAAAACACTAGAATTTTAATGTCTGGTTTCCCAAAACCATGTTTCTCTGTTAACAGCTTTAACTGCTTCCTCCTTTTCTACATCCCCATTCTTCAACAGGGTAATGACATCATAGCCGCAGCCAAGCGGATGGCTCTGCTGATGGCAGAAATGTCTCGGCTGGTGCGTGGTGGAAGCGGGAACAAACGAGCACTGATCCAGTGCGCTAAGGACATCGCCAAGGCCTCGGATGAGGTGACAAGACTGGCAAAAGAAGTGGCCAAACAGTGCACTGACAGACGCATCAGAACGAACCTGCTGCAGGTGAGGATTTGCATAGACACAAGCGCACTCTGTCTTCAACGGGAAACATCTAACATCTGTTCTTCCTGCCAAAGGTCTGTGAACGAATCCCTACCATCAGTACTCAGCTGAAGATCCTCTCTACTGTCAAAGCCACCATGCTGGGACGGACAAACATTAGTGAAGAGGAGTCAGAGCAGGTAAATTCACCCGTCATGGGCATGAATGTCATGGTATTTTAATGATTTCTTTGAGCTGTTCTTTTCCCAGAGTGGCGTGATTGTGCAGCATACATATTTAATGACTTTAATAAGCAAGAACTTGTGCACAAGTTTGAATTTATGAAGGATTTTCTCTCATCCACATAAGGTCAAAAGTGTACATACAGGCTGAAATATATACATACCCTACCTACTAATGTTTGTTTAATGTCACTTAGCAAGTTGCAGCTTGATCAAATGCATTTGGTAATCATCATCAAACTTCTGGTATCATTTTTGGCTCTCTTCTTGGCAGAATTGGTGAAGTTCATTTAAATTGATTGGTTTCCAGGCATGGACCTGACTTTTAAGTGTAATCCGCAAATGTTTAGTAGGGTTGCAGTCAGGGCTTGATGTTAGCCTTGAGGTTTACTCATTTTAAACTAGTTTTGATGTGATTTTGGGATCATTGTCCTGTTGGAACATCCAGCTGCGTCCAAGTTTCATCTAGATGTTAGTTTGAATTGAAGTTGAAGAATTTAGGGGTAGCCCTCCTTCTTCATTATTTCATCCACTGTCCACTGTATTTGGCAGTAAAACAAGCCCAATAACATGCTACAACTACCATGATGCTTGACAGTTGGTACAGTGTTCTTAGATTTGAAAGCCTCACCTTCAGTTTTTCCAATCACACCTTTAATCACCTTGCTTCACTGTGCACAGTAACACTGGTGTTCCAGCAG
Organism: Pundamilia nyererei; assembly: GCF_000239375.1. Lineage (NCBI taxonomy): Eukaryota > Metazoa > Chordata > Actinopteri > Cichliformes > Cichlidae > Pundamilia > Pundamilia nyererei. Next base: position 3,023,846 of record NW_005187474.1, on the reverse strand, counting down.
TTTCCAGTTCACGGCAGGCCTGAACCTTGGAGGTTCCTGGGTTGTTCCTGAACGGTGACAGTTTGGGTTGTTTCTGTTATTACAGTAAATGTATAATATGGCAATCTCTAAGCTGACAGGCAAGAGAAAAAATAGGAAAGAAAGAAAAAGGAACAGTGGAAAAAATGGGACAAAGTACAATAAAAGGATAGAGCACAAATGGAAAAGCACAAATGTTGCGCCTGTAAGAAAAAAAAACACCTGGAACAGCAAAATGTTAAAAAGCACAGAGACACAAATCAACAATCTTCTTTTGTTTTGTGTCAGTGTTTGTGTCTTTGTCACGTCTTGCTTTTTAAAGATGTACATTGTACAATTATTTCACCCTGCAACAGTTCAAAGAAATAATTAAAAAGCTCAAAATCAAGATGACATTTGTAAGTAAACTTCTCACCCCAACTGTACCTCACAGTGATGCACAATCCAACCTTTTTTTCTATTATTATCCATAAACTCAGCATCTGCAGAAAGCAAAGTGCTATTTCAATGCCGTAGCTGTCTTTTCAAACTTGAAAAGCTCTACCACACACTGCAGTCCCTGTTAATACACTAAAAGCTGAGTTGGTAGTCTGGCATTACTGAACAAATGTAACTGATGGGACACTTAATTAAAAAAAAAAAAAATCTGCATCTAAGGTGGATTAGTCATGTCATGGCCAAAATTTGTGACAGATCTTTAAGCTGTTATTTTACTGCTTTGTTTGCCTCACCAGGCCACAGAGATGTTGGTCCATAACGCCCAGAATCTGATGCAGTCCGTGAAGGAGACGGTCAGAGAAGCAGAAGCAGCCTCCATCAAGATCCGCACCGATGCGGGCTTCACCCTCCGATGGGTGCGGAAGACCCCCTGGTACCAATAATCATACCTGGTCGCTGACATGGATGATGCTCTTTCTTTAAAACTTTGCTTCAATAGCACAAACCTCGAGTAAAGTAGCAATGTGCATATGCATTAAGCGTAAGCATGTGCACTTCAAGAGGAAGCTGCGGGATTTTGAGCCATTCTCCACTGTAGTTTGGGTGTTTGCACCAGGAAGCATTAGATCTGGTCCCATGCAGGTTTCTTTTAATGGCGTGAGTGGAATCGCACAGGTATATCGGAGACAGTTTTTTAAAGTATATTTTTGGTATGTTGTGTTACAAGACTTTATCCAAAGTTCAGGTATATATTTTTTGCATGAAAATGTTTTCTATTTTCTAAAGGCGAATTATGACACTAAAATGCTCCCAGAGGACGTTTACTTTGCATTCAGTTTTTTTCAGTGAGTTTCTTACTGTCTATTGTACATACAATAATTGTTTGTTTTATGAAAGATTTTTAGCTTTATTCACTCAGTTTGACTCTAAAGTCGGGAGTAGTGGAGCGAGCTGAGGCGCTCACTTTCCTTCCTGTTTACTTTTTAACAATAAAGGTTCTTTACTAAAGATCTACAAATTCAGAAGTTCTAGCATCATCACTTCAATGATTTTATACTTGAAGGACTTAAAGGTGTTATGAATACAAGTGAGACAGTTTTAAAGCAATTATATGATTAGAATACAATATATGGTTGTTAGTGACTATGTTGTTTCTTGGGAGGTTGACACTACAGCTCACGGGTTTTCACTTGACAGCAGCAGTATGTGTGACATTGAAGTCAAAGTCAAGCTTAACTGATATATTTTTAATGTGTGTTTTCAGTTCTGTGTTTTCATTTTAGTTGAACTTCCACAGTGATCAATGCCAAAGGATTTGTTTTACATTACTGTGAGCTTCTAAACACTCAAACTCCAGGTTACTGCAGACAGTGCCGTCCTCTGTAGAGGACCCTGAGTGCTTTTTTTAAGGTCTGTTTATTTTTAGCCAAAATATATGAATGTTTTACTCTGCTTTGCATTTTTTTTGTAATCTATTTGTAGTGCTGCACTGTACTGCACTCTTTGTAACAGTTGAACTGTTTGGAAATTTTAGCAAAGCTGATGATTTTAGGCAGCATCCTTTTATTGTTTGGGTGTTTATTTTTTAGATATCCAGATTATCCCTCTGTCTGAGCTCAGTAGTCCCACGTTAAATGCTCTAAAGCATCATCTGAAAAATCCATTTGTTTCCTTTTTTAGATGACCCCGGTGGTTTGAAAACAAGACAACTCTTTTTATCAGGCAATATTGTCAGCCTAGCAACGTAGATTTTATTTTTAGGTTAACACTAAAACATATTTAAAATGAGTTTGTTGTCATCTGGGATTAAACATATTTTTACATTAATACATGCAGTCAGTCAGCAAATTCATATTTTTATTTCCTTTAATTTAACAGTGGAGAATTTGTATGCACCTGTATGTGAAGTCTTTTCGTTTAAGCAGTAGTAGTGAGCAGTCCAAATGACACTAATGGACAAGGCTCTGGATTGCAGCACAGAATGTTAACCGCATTTTCACTTTTATTTGGGCCTACTGAGCATGTAGCAGCACTGACTATTCACTGAGAGCGACACAATGTAGATCTGCGTGTGTACCTGATGTGTTCATTCACACCCAGAATGTATACTGATAGCTTCTAGCCCTGCCAACACATCTGCTGTGCCTTGGAAGAAGAATAAAAGACTATAATGATGACTGGACTTGGCCTCTTGTTCTCTGTTCTAAGTATTAGAAAAACTCATGACCACACATAACAACGTCTAGGGTTTACAGAGAATGGTCTGATAGAAATACCAGGAAAGAGTCAGGCTCATCAAACCAGGTCCCTTGTTGTCCAGTTTGGCTGAGAATGTGTGAATTGTAGCCTCTGTTTCCTGTTCTAGGCTGACAGAATTGACTCCTGGTGTGGTTTTCTGCAGTGGTAGTCAATCTGCTTCAAGGTTTGGCATGTTGTGTATTCAGACTTGCTCGTCTGCATACCTTGGTTGCAACAAAAGGTTGTTTGAGTTCCTGTTGCCTTCCTGTAAGGTTGAAGTAGTCCAACCATTCTCTGACCTCTGAAAGCAATAAGGCATTTGCAACCACAGAAATGACGCTCACTGGATATTTTCTGTCCTTCAGCCCATTCTCAGTAAACCTCAGTTGCATACACCAGCATCTATGCCACGTTCAAAGTCACTTAAATCACTTTTCTTCTGATGCTTAGTTTGAACTTCAGCAGGTCATATCAGTCACATCTACATGCCTAAATGCAGTGAGTTGCTTTGGTGTGATTGGCTAATTTCATATGTGCATTAACAAGCAGTTGGACTGATGTACCTAATAAAATGTCCAGTGAATTTACATCCAAAAGACAGAACACACTGGTGAGGTTAGCAACAATGAAAGTCCTCAGGTCCACTGAAGAGGAACAACAAAAAACAAAAACAAAACATTAATCAGCCTCAAGACCTGAAAGGTTTGATTAAATTCATGCAATAATTTGTCTATTGAAATATGTGCCCCTAAAAATTGGGGCTACACAAATCCCTACATTTATGTTCAACCTATTAAATTCTGAACTTCTTTAACTGTCTCACTGAGGTGGTCAGAGGAGTAAAATTAATGAAATCTGCGTTACTATCCAATTTTTGAAACCAGAAAAAGGGTGAAAAAACCCAACCACTCAGCTTTCATTTTAGAGTTTTTATAAGACATCTTATAAACTGAAATACAGATTCAACTTCATACAAGAGCTTTAAGTAGTATTTCCCACATAAACAATTGATTGTGCAAATGCTGTGCTGAGTAAAGAAGCTGGAATTGAGGTTATTTGAGGATCTTGTGGACTTCAGACAGACGTGTTCCCGATAACCCGTCTGAGTCACTGATCATCAAACGATGACCACCACACAAGTCTTCACCACACTTGAATGGAGGATATACATTTTTTTTGTTTTAATTTCCTCTGGCATCCAAAACATGACGTTTTGTGCTATAAGAAGCATCAGAAGCTCCTCCAAAAAGGCCACATAAGAGAGGGAGTGCAAAACACCAGCAGGGCGTGAAGACACTGCAGCTGCTCAGAAAGTAGATAAAGAGTTTTCATCTTTCAAAAATAAAAATATCTTTATAAAACTGACTAACGGGGAAAAAAAAAAGTTTTCAAAGGCAGGTCGGTTTATTCTCAGGCAACATACAGGCAACTTAATTTAGGTGCAGAGGTGAGCGTGGCAGTGAGCTGTAAATCTCCTTTTTCAAACCAAAATATTCCCCTTAGGCAACACTCAAAATATGTTGGATTTTAAAAAATTAAAAGACAGAAAGGAACGAGTCACATTCAAACTGGATAGAAACTAATAGCACTTCAATTAAGTCACGCTGATTATTAAGGCTTCCCTTTACAAGCTGCAAAAACCATCAGTTCATACAAATATGATGCTAAACAAAATAAATAACCTAAAAAAAATGCAGAATTGTTCATTAATTACAATGAGCAGGTGGATATGTAAGACTTATTGGATAGTTGAGTCAGCAGTGCGGCAAACTTCTATTTGGCATGTTGGATTGCTGACCTCTGACAGTAACTGCTCAGGTCCTCACTTGGAATTTGCCCGCTTTAGTCACATATTTGACACCTTTAAATGGCTTGTACATCTCTCCGTACATGTCGAGACGGCTCACTTTAAGACCTGCACAGAGGAGGAGAGCAGTGTAATATAAATCAAGGAAGATAAATAACAGGGCTGAAGGGATCGACGGTTTTAAATTTCAAACTTGACTGAAGTCACGCTTTGATAGATTACCTGATATGGCCAGCTGCTGGATCTTTAGGTCAATATTGAGTGAGGGGTTCTCTTCAGGGTTAGGCACTCCTGTCTGCATACTCAGACTGCCTCGCAAGTTGGGAAGCTTCTGGGGGTTAAGCTTACCAATGTCCCAAACCAACAACTATCAAAAGAGGAAAAATAAATGCTTTTTATTCATTTTAGTGTCTCCAAAACTGGACCAGGACAGGACCTTCTCAGGCTTTTGGTGACTGATATTCAGCACACCTGTGTGCAGGTTTGTAGTAAAGCAAAAGGCATCCTAACTGCTCGCTTAGCTCACTCCTGCTGTGTTACTGCTCATGACAGCCTTTGTGGTGGCTGGTTACCTTTGTAGTGAAGTCATAGGTGTAGTTTCCCTGTGAGGCTGTGAGGTTGGCATTGAGCACAGCCTTGGGCATGTGGACAGTGACTTTCAGGTCCTCCACTGTCTTCCCCATAGTTTGCTTGGGTCCAATGGTGATGTCGAGGCGACCGCAAGATCCTGCCTCAAAGAAACTGATGCTCTGCTTCACATACACTGGAATAGCTACAAGACTGAGGAAGGACATAAAAAAAAACAACAATGGCTACAATAAACCTGAATGATTGGTGGTGTGAATGTTCTTATTTAAGTCAATTAAATCTGAATTATTTCATCTCCAAGTGAGAAAATGATGCCTGCGCTTACTTTTGAGAGCTGATGTGATAGGTCATGAGCGTGAAGTTTCCATCCGGTGGGATGAACGACAGGACACGCTCCGACTCCCAGCGCCTGAACCGCACGCATGGGTGGAAACTCACGTCATCAAGAAGCCGAGGATTCTGTCATCAACAGCAAGAAGTGTTAAAAAAGCAAAGCACTGACGGTTAGGCATAAAAGACTGAGAGGAAGTTACCCCACCATAAAGGACATCGTCAGGTCAGGCATCCCACTGAGTTTCACACAGGCTTCAATTACACCCTGGATCTCTGCAGATACTGTCGTACCTGGAAAAGGAGGAGCGATAAATCTCACCTATGAAACCTTACATGAAGAAAAGGGACTTCAAAATATCCAGCAATATAATATGTGCTGATCAAATACAAATAAGTGTCAGTTTGTACCGGATTTGTCCACAATGGCGTCTATCTCTTCTGTCACATCAAAATACGCCTCATTATTGGTGTATTTGACACCAGCCCGCCTCCATGGGATGTTTGACAGCTGACCTTGTGGCAATGTTTCTCCAACATTACTACCTCCTGAAAAAGAAACAAAACCAAGGTGAAGCCACAAATGTACACATTAACACTGCAGAGTTTACTTGTACTTTAGTTTAGAGGTTGGTAAACACTCCAAAGTCAGGGTGACCTCCAGTTACCTGTTAGCGTGTTGACGACTGATCGCAGGATGTTGGGAGGTCTGATCATCTCCTTGAGGACGTTGGACTCTGTTGCTAGTGGAAATCCATTGTCCAGCATCTCCTCCAACAGCTCATAAACTATCACCACGTTGTCACTGATCACACTTTCGGAGCACTCTCCAAAGTAGTCCTGTCAACAAAGCTGTCCGTTACACCAAAGCCAAAAGTTTATGTAGATGTTTTTCAAGCACTTATACACAAGCAAGCCATCTGGGGCCCACCAGAGATGTATCCGTATGGATGTTCATATTAGACGATGCCACTGTTCTCCGCATCATCTACAGCACAAGGACCAGGACCAAGGCCATAAAAAGTCAACCAATCGGACCACTCTCTCCATGACCAATAGGATCATGATCATCTTTCAGCAGGATAGAAGTGGTATGCATGGTATAAGTGGTAACATGTGTAACAACACAATATTTCACAACTTTTGCTGTTTCACAAAGTCCTTTATCGTTTTGTGTAAGCAAAATCTATCAACATTGAGAATCTTATGTAAACAACTTTGCTAGATGGGTTGGATTCAACACTTCAAGAGCAGGAATTTGGTGAAACTGATAAGTTGTTAAGTGTGCATGAAGGTTATAGTGTGAAAATCTGGAAAATGTGGTGATAAATCAACAAACAACCTCGATCTTTAACACAGGATGGATGAAGTCCCATTAAGTGCTCGCTCGGTACAAGCTTCACTTAAATCTGACCAATACTGATGGAGTAGTAACGATTCTTATGGTTGGTGGACAGAGGGGCAAATGTACAAGCCCCATGACTCCTTAGGCTGGATGAGCCAAAAATGTAATTATTATATTTTTATATACCTCCTTTAATTTTTACAGCAGGTACATTTTATCTTACTCAATACTTGCATCCATGGATCATTCCTGTGCATTACTTTATTGTAATAGGAATACAATGGTTTTTTCTTTTTAATTATATAATTATATATATTTTTTTATTTTTAGGAAGATTGTTTTCTGATGCATTTCTCGTGGCTTCATAGTGTAGAGTTAACACATTATGTCTGCTCCCTGGTTTGAGACCTGAATAAGACAGGAACACCTGGAAGGGTTGTGTCGGGAAGGGCATCCGGTATAAAAATCTACCAAAACAAATATGCGGCTCCACCTGCAGTGGCGAACCTTCATGAATAAGGGAACAGTGGAAAGCTTTCTAGGATGCACTGGTGGAAAGATTACTTTGTTAACATGATACAAAAGACACAATAATGAACAAGATAAAAAATATAAAATTAAATAAAATTAAATAAATAAATAAAATGAGTATTGGCCTCTGTTGCCATCATGTCCATATAACACACCAGAAACCTTTTCTGTAAAAAGGATCATTTTATATTCTTACTTCCTTAACATGAATATTTTCTCCAAGACTTGCCTACACACACTCACACACTCTTCTCTGATGTTGTAATGTTGTACTCTAACCTGGTGACTCTCTGGAAATGTGTCCCTCGATCATTTGTGTGTAGATTTACTTCCTTGGTCACAAAGAGTAACTAAACACTTGATTTCTAATTTATAGGGAGTGCGAAATGGTGAGACACATTTGTTCCCCGGGTTTGACCGTAACACAAAGTGTCACTACAGGCTTTGTGTAGTTTTAACGGGCTGCTTAGGTTGCCTTAGAGCAGGCAATGCTTTAAAAGCCTCAAGTCATGAAAAGAAAAAAACAAAACAAAACAACTCCCCGTGTAGATTAACAACCACAGTTTGACTAGAAGACTGCTTTAAGATGTTTCATGCACATGTGTGGCTTTTTTTTTCTTGAGTACTGCACTTGTATTGAAGGTGAGTGTGCACCTGTCAAATCCTAAAATTGAAGCTTCTTGTGCAGCGCCACACTCCTCTCCACACTCCTGCTACAAATGGATCCCTTCCTCAGAGTCCTGTTCTGATGCACACTGGTGAAACGCAGTGGATTTCCTCCACTGTGTCAGAAACGGTGATACTCCAGCAGGTCAATGGAAGGAAGTGACACGGTTCAGATCAAATGTTCACAGAACTTCTGATGTCACTCTTGTAGGCACTTCCCCACAAGACCAATACTTTGTCTCTGGGTTATAACTGGAGACAGAATGGGACGTCCGTTCAGAAGCGTATGAGAGAAGAAGGCAGAAACTTCTTTTGTTATGCTCAGTTAATAACTACCATATTTGAATCATCTAAGGTTTCCCATTTGTATAGGCCCAGGCACTGACATTCTTACTTGCACATGATACACGGTTTATGCGTTTTAATAGCTGGTTAAAACAACTCTGAACGATTTTCCAAAATCTCACATAGGAAAGTAAAAATGACACCTTCCTCCTTAACTGTACAATCTCTTTTGTTTCCTTAACTGCATTCTTCCAGACCATCAGCTAAGGGGAAGTGAAATCTGATCACTTGACGTGAACCACAATCTGTCTTACTTCTTCTAGACACAATCAAAGACTTGAAGAACACAGCGCTCAAACCACACCTGAAATGTGTCCGCCACTCTGTGCAGGAACTCGATGACAAACAGTGGAGGGACCTCAGTCTGGATGACAGAGAGGAAGAAGAGTTTTCCCCTGTATATGGAGATGAGATAGTGGTGTGGGGTCTGGAGGACAGGGGGCACATTCTCTGGATCCACTGCTTTCTCCCTTGCCTCGAAGAAGTAATCGCACACACTTCGGCTGATGACACTCTTCCAGTGTTTCTCCAGGAAGATGTCTCCCAAGTGATTAATGACGAACAGGCTGTGGATCATCTCAGCTGCAACAATGAAGTGATTGTTGTTGTTGTTGTTGTTGTTGTTGGTTGTGCTCAGTTATTAACTAAGAGTGACAGGCAAGGATAAAATCAGCAGATTTTAAAATAAATAAATCCTGACAGTTACCCGATATTGCGCAAATCAAAACAAAGCGATGTCACTTTTTAACATTTACCTTCCTACAGTCAACCTCTCAAACTAACTTTAACCTCAGGTATAAGAGTCACATTGCAATTAACCTTAAATGTGATCAATAAACCTGACAGTGAGAGACGTAACAGCCGCATGGCAGCTCTAAATATATTTGATAGCCTTAAAACAATCACAAATCATAAAAAAAGAAAAAGTTTTACCTGCTGACTCCACTCCTCTGTGCCAAGATTATTACTTTTGAGCCAATATGGCTGCACAACTCCCCGAGCAGCTCAGGAGACGCCTGCAGATCTACGAACACGTAAACGCAACGACGCCGGTACAAAAAGAAAACAAATCAGAAGGTCAAAGCCTACATATTATTAAAAACATTATCCTGGGTGGTTTAAATACCAAAGCAACCTCGGCGTTAACTCGA
>NW_005187474.1:3002390-3013635 GCF_000239375.1 Pundamilia nyererei | reverse complement strand
TTTTTTGAAATGGCCTATTTGTTTGTTATTTTGAAATTACGCCCTTTTAATTTTGTGTTTTTGTTAAAATCGTGAAATAATATATTTTTAAACATTTTATTTATGGTTTTATTACCACACTTTTTATTGATTAAAGGAATCTGATTTAACTGTAAAGAAGGTAAACTTATTTGTCCTTTAGAGTAATGGAAATGATTTTGCATCAAATTCAGCACAGGTAGAAGGATCGCATTGCAAACTCTGTTATATTCTCTAAGGGAACACTGAATGTTAAACTTGACTTTAAAAACACCTAATTCGAGAAACTGCCCCTTCTCATCAAGTAAATCTGTTATAAAAATTATCTATTTTTCATACCACTCCTTAATGAATAATGACTTCCTATTAATTGTAATGGTCCTGTTATTCCACAAGGTGGAGCCATGGGGCGTGAAGTTATGGGAAAAACCCATCTTCCAATAAGACAAGACCTGCTTATGGTATTCTGACAGTTTGACCGGCAACTTCGATATATTAAGATCACATTTCAGGAGAAAAGCCAACCCTCCCACCTTTTTGAAAATATTTTTGGGGATATGAAACCATATGGAGTCAGGCTTTAATATAAATACTTTTAACCAATTTATTTTAAATACTCCAACCACTGATTGAAAATCAATGGTCCTTATACCTCCTTTGGTGTATTCTTTGACCAGTTGTGATTTTTTTTTTAATGTAATGTGTTTTATAACGCCAAAAGAACTGATTGATTACTGAGTTAATCTTTTTAATACTATGCGGGGTAATGTATAATGAATAAGCTGGGTAAATCATCTTTGAAACACCCTCTGATTCTGATAATAAATTGCGTCCAAAAATTGCAATGTGTCTCGTTAACCAATGATTTAGTGTTTTGGACATAGCATCGATTTTGTCTTTCAGGTTTTTTGACTCTCTAATTTTGAGGTCTTTATTTAATTAAATAAAAATATTTAATCAAATAATTTAATCAATTTATCAAAGAAGATATCTGCATTCTCTTTTTGAATTTTTTGCTTATACAAATTATTATAAAATGTGTTCATTTCTTTACTTAAGAAATGAACACATTTTCTCTATCATATAGTGCCATCCTTACTCAATTTAGTTTTTTTTTTTTCTTTGTCTATGTTTCTCTAGGTTATAAAATTACGATGATTTCCCCCCATGTTCAATCCACTTGGCTTTAGATCTCACATATGCTCGCTTAGCTTTTTCCAGGTACACATCGTCTAGTTGTGTTTGTAAAGATTGTAAGCTTTCTGACTCTTCTGCAGTTATATCAGGCTTACCACATTGCAAATGTATTTGTTCAATTTGATTTTTCTGTTTAAGTATGCAACGAGCAGATACTTTTTCCCAGATTCTATAGCTAGTTGTTTAACACTGTATTTGAACCATTTCCATTTGCCAACATTAGACATCATCATGTCATCAATTTCTAATTTTATTTTTTTAACTTGTGTACAGAAGTCTTTGTTCTGCAATAAACTATTATTAAATTTCCATATGCTTTCAGCCCTTTGTTGTCTACATAAGGATAACAAGAGACTTATTAGACAGTGATCAGTAAGTGGGGTTGATTGGGTTTCACATTTAGTAACATAAGTTGTTATTATTTGAGAGACAAGCCAATAATCTCGTCTTGAACATATGTTTTTATTTGTTGGACTCCTTGGAGCACTGTCAGTCATGGATTGGCCTCCCCAGACCCCGAAACTCAAAATTATTGAAGCAGTGTGGGACAAAAGCCAGCCAACAACCAAACAAGAGATTTGAATGTCCTTCAAAAATCCTGGAGAATGATTCATTAAGACTACTAACTGCTGCCGCACTTATAAGTTGTTAATACAGTATGTCTAAATGAAAACATAACTAAATTCAGACACGTGAGGTTGTGCTTAAAAGAATGATACCAAACAAGGCGAAGTAAATCGTTTTTAAAGGTGAAATGTAGAGGGAAAATCAAAAGTAGAGAAAAATGGCCAATTATACCGTGGAGCCCAGAGGGTTAAACTTTTTTATTTTATTTTAAGTAACGCAAGTTACTTTTTTGAAGAAGTAACTAGTAACTTTAATTACTTTTTCAAAGTAACTTGCCCAACACTGGTCATAGTTGGTTCTAGAAAAAAAAATGCAAAGATCTTGAGAACAAATTTGAGATTGATAGAATGATACGGGAGCAGAAAAATAAACATGTGGAACTCCTGACTCCCCTTCAAGTTGAAAATAGGTAACTGAAACAAGAAATAGGCCCTGGAGCACAAACTAAGCCAGGCAATAGATGAAAAACAAAAAACAAAACTTTATAGAACTGAAGCAAAAAGATGATTGAATAAAACACGAACTCATGGCCCAAGAGCAACTAAGGCAGGGTTGTCGAACTCCAGGCTTCGAGGGCCGGTGTCCTGCAGGTTTTAGATATCACCCCGGGTCAACATAAAACCGAATCAAATGATTAGTTTATTAACAGGCCTCTGGAGAACTTTAAGAAATGTTGAGGAGGTAATTTAGATATTTAAATCAGCTGTGTTGGATGAAGGGCACATCTAAAACCTGCAGGACACCATCCCTCAAGGCCTAGAGTTTGACACTTGTGAAGAAAGAGAATAGAAGATAAATTATGAAAAAAAGAATAACAGAATATGTACTCGAGGCCGACACATTTCTTTACTGTCGAGAAAAAACTTAAAGTTGTTTAAGAAGAAAAGGCAAATTTAAGGTTGTACTTCAAAAATAGAAAAAACAAGCCAAGGAAGATTAAGCAGAAAAGGGCCATAGCAGACAAAAATGCAGTGCTGAAGAAAAACAACAAACTCTTGGACCTGCCTTTGGACAGGGACCGTGTGTGTGTAAAAATGTGTTAAAGCTTAATAAAAAGGTTATTCTTAAATACACTGGTGCCTTTGTAACAATGCAGGGCAGTGAGGATGGGAGTAGTTGGAGGCTGCCACTGGAAGGCTGTCTCACTGGAAGGCTTTAATTTGTCTTATTTGTGTTCGTTTTATCCAAAAAAGGAAAGTCAGAATGAAAGTTAGATGATCCACCTCAGCGAGACGATGTTGTCAGAGAGAGGATCTCTGATACAGTCAGGTGTGTCTTAACACACCAGCCAGTGTGGGTGAAATGACACTCTCTGAGTCATGGTGCGAACCCCAAGCTGGGGCTCCTCCCCAATCCACCTAAGTTAAGAGAAAAACAAACGCTTTTTTCCATCAAAAACTTTTCTTCATCAGGGTGGAGAGCCTCCAACCTCTCCATGCTGAAAATGATGAACAAAAAAGCTACAAAGTACAGAGAACTGCTTTTTACATGTTTGTATTATGAAATAAATTAATAATTAATTAAATAGTTGTTTATTTCATTTATAAACTTCACTATTTCATTAATTATTTCATCTGTGGTACTTACCCATCAGTGTATGTTCCCTGTTTTTGCATACATTAAAATACCAGTACTGATGACCAGAGCATATAAATGCAGCACTTTTCATATCTGACAATATATTTTGAAAGCACAAGACAAATCACAAACTGTTTTTAATTTAGGTCTTTATTTTTATTTTGTTTTATTTTTCAGCCGTTGATTTTATGGTGATGTGATGCTATATTACATTTTTAAGATTCAGTTGAATTTAAGATTTTTAATATAGCATCAAACTTTCTCCTCAAGTTGTTTTATACTGTAAGATAAAGATCCTACAGTAGCAGCAAGAAAACCCTGATAAATTAATAATCCCTTATGAGCAAGCACTAGGCGACAGTGGGGAGGAAAAACTCCCTTTAACAGGGAGAAACCTCCGGCAGAACCAGGCTCAGGAAGGGACGGCCATCTGCCGCGGCCTGTGGGGTGTGATGGTAAAGATAATATGAGGAGACAAGATGAAGAATATAAGTTAAATTCTAATTACATAGTTTTTAAATAAAATATACATCAGATGTTAATTCTGAGGCCAGACTAGATTGCTTTAAGATTTAAAAAAATAATAATAATAAAAAAAAAAAATCAAGCTGACAATTTAGTCATCACTACTGCGTTTAAAGCAGCAGCTGAATGGCTTCTTTTAAGCTTTTAGCACTGCTGAAAAAAACCTGGCAAGTTTGGCTTTCTTGGAGACACCAAGATGAATTGTTAGGCGCTTCAGTGCAACGAGGAATCCGACAAGGATGCCCAAAGCTTTTTATATTGGCAACTTAATTGTTAACACTATTAATCAAAAATTCGAACAACATACAAGGAATATCAATTTTTAATAAAGATTTTAAAATAAGTCAGTTTGCAGATGATACATTAGCTTTTTGAAAGATAAATCAAACTTTAAGTATTGTCTCAATCTTCTCTAAAGCTTCTGGTTTATCTCTTAATATCAAAAACTGTGAACTCCCGATTCATACAAGGTTGGAGTCTTCAATTGCTTCAATTAGAGTTGAATCTGAAGTCAAATATTTAGGGCTGACAATATCTAAATGCCTCATTAGAAGAGAAGACACTAATATTTCTAACCGTATCATGGATATGAAGAAATCACAGAGACCTCACTATTATGGTAGAAACATCCTATCCAAAGCTGAAGGTATCTCCAAATTGATCTATCCTTGTCACTCTCTATATATCTCCTCTAAAAACATTAATAATGCCAACACAGTTATTTTCCAATTTTTGTGGAAGAGTAAAACCCACTACATTAAAATATCTCAGGAATACAATACAGTTGGTATCAAAGCCCCAGAATTTGAATCCATGGTTGGCACCCTTAGAATTAAATGGTTAAAATCTTGTCTCTCACAGCCTGACTCCATTTGGTTTCACATACCAAGATCCTTGTTTAATAAAATAGGAGGTTTAGACTTTATTTTGTAATGTGATTTTGAGGTTAAAAACCCAATCAAGTTATCACTTTCACAAACAGATTTTGCATTACTGGAAAATGATATTTACCTATAACTTCTCTCCTCATAATTCAACCTTATGGAACAATAGGGTGTTCTCCGCTCACAGACTGGACAGACAGCGCGCAGCAACGCACCTAATGATGTTTAAAAGATCCCAAAGCGCAAGTCCATCTTTTCAGACGAACTGCAAAATTATTTCCCTCGTACTGACCCAGTACTGGTAATTTTTCTTATGCAGATGAGGCATTATTTCTGTGCCATTATTTAATTCCAGAGGCTTTTAGGTTATTATTTTTTTGCACTTGTTGACTTGTAAATGACATTTTATTTCACAATTCATTAACCCCACGGAGAAGGCATCGTTTAAATGTGTTTCTTTAAGAAAGTTCTTCACGACTGAGCCAAGTGTCCTCTTTTTTGGAAATCAAAATATGGTCACCCTAATTTATTAGTAATTTCATCAAAGGCAAATTATTCCATAGCTATGATAGAATGGTTACGTGGAATGGTTCTAGTTTAGTTACTTCAAATAAATTTGATAAAGTTTACTCGAAATGTATGAAATGGCCTATTCTACCTAAAGTTAAAGAAACACGCTTTAAAATCCATCCATCCGCTTACCCTTTTCGGGGTCGCGGGGGGGTGCTGGAGCCTATCCCAGCTGTCATAGGGCGAGAGGCGGGGTACACCCTGGACAGGTCGCCAGTCTGTCGCAAATTCTTTATATAGAATTTATCCTGAGGCAGAATTTCTTAAAAAGAGAGAGAGAGATTTGGCTTTGAGGTGGATCAGTGTTTGTACTGACAAAAACGAAACCCTAGAACATCCTTTTTTTTCCTCTATGAACTATCACACAACGTTTTTGGTGTGGCATTTAAAAAAAAAAAGTGTTTCTCTTTAATATTCCCTTAATGCTGTATGTTTTGTACTGTTCCAAATCCTTATTTGTATTATTACCTGTGTTATCCTCTTTGCGAGTTTGCATTTTGCAATTGCTCAATTTAAAAAAAAAAAAAAAAAAAGATAAGACAAGAAAAAAACAAAAACACAACTTTTGAACCAAAAATTGCTGCACAACTCCCCGAGCAGCTCAGGAGACGCCTGCAGATCTACCAACACGTAAACGCAACGAAGCCGGTACAACAAGAAAACAAATCAGAAGGTCAAAGCCTACATATTATTAAAAACAATATCCTGGGTGGCTTAAATACCAAAGCAACCTCGGCGTTAACTCGAGCCGCACTTTGATAACAAAGTTTCCGGCTTTTTCATCAGGCTATATTTACGGACAGCTATAGCCCGGCGCCGTGTTGTGGATCTGGGGTTTTGTTTCCCTCAGTAGAGTCTTGCAGGATTTCGGTCAGCGTTTCCTTTAAGCTTCCCGACCATTCCTCGGCAAAGACAGACAGTATACCCTATAACCTAAAATTAAGCTGTTATATTTTTTATTCACTGTTAGAACCTTTTAAAGAAAGTTATTTAGACTAGCTTTTAATGTATCCCAGTCTTCTCTTAGCATGTATGATACTCCTAAGATAGACAGATGGCTAGATAGATGCGGTAAAAGTTTCATAAGACATCTTGTGCTGGGAAAAAAAAAAGTTTTTTGTTTCGTCATGTTTTGGGTCTTTTTCATTACAGGGAGTCACTGCATTGTGTTCTATGTGTCTTTAAAAGATCTAAAGAAACTCTGCAAAAAAAAGAAGTGCCAGGCCTAAAAGAAATTATCTACAGCAGATGAACATTATCTGGAAGTTATAAAAATGCAATTGAAAGAAAAAAAATGCAGCAAAAACCTGACACTTTAGTTAATCCATCTCCAAATATATTTCACTAAAGGCTCATCACAAATATTCTCATGGGAAAGGTGGCAGAGCGAAATGAGGTATGCCAAATTACACCAGAAGTGGACTGAAGAGAGTCCCAGATTTAAACCCAGTGGGAGTATTGGCACATGTGATTAGGTAGAGGATCATCAGAAGGTCCTTTTGCCCGTCTTTGGGGGGATACTCCCACTGGGTTTAAATCTGGGATTCTCGGCCATTTGACCTTAGAACTGAAGACTCTTCTCGGATGAGAGGTGAAACGTCTTCAAGCAACTTAAAGAAGTCCAGACACTTTTCTTTCCAAGCTCCTTAGACTGTTGGGGAGCTTGTTAAAATCATTGATATCATTAATGCAGAAAAATACCATCATGTTTTGATCCACCATGCACTAACACCTGGAAAGCATTTTCATTTTTTTTAGCAATGATCCAAACACACATACCTGAGTATAAAAACCATGATGGAGCACTGTCAGTCATGGATTGGCCTCCCCAGACCCCGAAACTCAAAATTATTGAAGCAGTGTGGGACAAAACCCAGCCAAAAACCAAACGAGAATGTTTGTTTTTTTTCGAGAATGATTCATTAAAACTACTAACTGCTGCCGCACTTATTTCCCATTTTCCTAAAAAAAATATATATATATATAAAAAGAAATGAGAGGTGACTAAAGTTGCTCCTTACCTTGCCGTCGCTTCACGTTAACTCTGCACGGCGTCATATTTCAGGCTTCTGATTGGTCTAGCTCTGCAAAGGCGGGATGGAACTATTGCCTGCGAGCCATTCCCCGGAGAAACAACGACAGCCCCATTGCTCATAGCATGACCGCTTTTTCGTGCCGGCTAAGGTGATCGCAACGTGCTTTACCCAGTCAACATGGCTTCAGACGAACCCAAAGCAAAGAAACCCAAACTCTCAGAGGAGGAGAAGCCCGAGCCTCCGCCCAAAGAGAATGCCGTCAAAATAAGGTGACCGAAGACTAAAAAAATATCCCTAATAACAGCGAGGAGACACGACCCTCCTCCCACGCTTCCAAGTTAAATGCTAATATATGTGCTATCAAACCTTAAAAGGTTGACACTGTTAGCCTGTGTGTGTGTGTGTGTGAGTGAGAGAGAGAGACACATGCACGTGCACAAAATTGCGAGTTTAGGCATTGATTTTGGATGTTTTCGAGACCTCTGAAGCAGTTCAATGGGGGCGAGATCGTAGCGTAAAGCAGCGGGTGCAAAGTCCTTTGATATTTTTGCTTTTTGATAAGCAGGGCTTTAGCTAACTGTTGGCTCATAAAGCCTGCTGGGTTTGGGCACCTCTGCGGTGAAGCAAGCCCATCTAGCTGTGGCAGGTTTTAGGTTGTGGTCGAGCATGAGCACCACCAGAAAGCAATGTTGGGACTTGGTGTGGGACTCTGCACAGCTGCAGAGAAAGCTTACAAGAACCATCCCTTACCAGCTCCCAAAACACTCAATTGCGAAACAAGTCACATGGCGTTCATTGCAATGCTGTAGTGCTTCCACCATCACCACCCCCTCTGAAGAAATCTGATGGCTGCTGCTGATTACTACATTCACCTCATCTGCGGCACTCCAGCAGCCCAATCAGCAGCACGCTTCTCACGGTGTAATTTGGCTTCAAATGAGTGAGTGAACTGAGCCTAGAGTCAGCAAGACAAGCCAATCACCACAGAGACACACACAGCCGTGGCCCTTGCCTCCAATCGGCCAGCTCCGAGTGGGAGGAGCTGTGTTTGCAGGGGTAAATCGATCTTCCTGCACACTGAGGTGAAATTGTCAAGTTTTTTTTAATGCTCTAGCTCCCTCTTCAACCGGTTTTAGGTCGCCCAACAGGTTTATCTGTGTGCACACAAAGAGGAACAATATGTCTGCTGCAAGGTAAGAGCAAGCTTACGTTAGGGGAGCTGATCTAAAGGCAGGCATGGTTTAGTGTAATTGTCTGCACATGCCTAGTAATCATCTGACTACACATTGGAAATTATATATGTGCTGTAGGAGACAGTAGATACGATGCAGCAAATATCGACTGGATGGTTTTCCGAGACAGAAACCCATCTGTGTAGCGTAAGTCACCGTCAGGTCTTGGCGTCTCCCTGCTCTTTGCTTTTTTGAAAAAGCTGTTCTTTCGTATTAACTGTAAATCTTTGCCTTGGGCGAGAGTAGACAGAGAACCTTTATGGGCAAGTATGGTTCCACGTGTTCATGTGGAGGTGGCATCTCTGAAGAGCTGTGTTCAAAGACTTGCTCCATCTGGGGGAGGGGGGGTTCCCAAAAGCATTGACAAAGAAAAAAATTGTTCATATGAAGGGCACCTGTGAAAATGACACCAAGACTGAGATCTAAGGGCACGTGGTGGCAGCATGTGGATTATAATGCACGCACAGTTCAGTTTTTGCTTACAGGTGAAACAACTGTGGACTAACTCGCTGGCTGGATTTGGCAACCGATGTGCCCAACATGTTGACACAGAGTAGCGGTTCCTGTGGTGCTCTGAAATTCTGTTATTTGTTTTGGTTTTTTGTCAGCATGTTTAGTTGTGATATTCAAGCTCTACTTTCGGTTGCTTGACCCAGAAAAAGAACAGACTACACAAGCAGCAGAAGCACACGCACACTGAGTGTACTGCTGTCCTGATGTTGCCACGTTGTGACGCCATAACAAAGTTACATGCATGACTGACTGGGTTTTGTAGTGCCTTCTGATGAGTCATGCATGTTTCCTATTTATGTCTCTTTGATTCGTGCTGTGCCTTAAGTCACATAATTAAAGTCAGGTGGAAACGGATCTTTTTTTGAATAGAAATAAAATGGCACGCTAACTGGAGTGAGCAATCATAAATTTTTAAGTCAGTGCAATTTGGCTTTCTGCATGTTTCTGAAATACCTGAGCATTTGACAGATTGCTCAACCAGAGCAAAGGAGTAATGGATTTCCACTGCAGCTCAACTGTTAAGAGCACCTTATTAAAGTGAAGACAAATCGACGGGACTGAAACGATTTAATGTACAGATGACTCGTGAACGCTGTCGTATTAAAATTAAGAGATGTAGCTCAAATCTGTTTGTCTTTATGTTTCAGCACTAATTCACTCTTTGGGATGGGAAACCCCTTGCTGGACATTTGTGCCGTTGTGGACAAAGATTTCTTAGACAAGTAAGTATGAGAATTAGAATCACGAGTGCTTGTAATCCTGCCCTTTTGATTGGTCCAGTAATGAGTGGTAATAAAATAGTGCATATATATGTAAACACATACTTGGTAGAAGGTGTTTACTTCCAAAATAATACTGCTTTGCTGCTTATTTTAACCCCGATGTTATAAAGGAGAAAGAGTAACGAACTGTGATTTTATTTTTTACTTTTTGCAAGTCACATAAGATCAATTGAAAGGGAGACATTTGGTATCAGCGAGGTCACATCAGTGACAGGCTGGAGGAGAAAGAGATTCCCTGATGTAATTTGATCAGGAGCAAGATGAAGACGATAAAGGGAAGCAGAGCACAGGAAGCGGCAGAGCTGTCTAATAATCAGCGTCAGCAGAGCTGTATGTTCAGCAGATGCATTGCTTTAATGTATCCTGAAAAGAAACCGCACCCTGTTTGATCATCACGTGTATTTACATCACCAAAAACTCAGGACTTCAAAGATCCTGTAGAAGTTGTGATTATTACCTATGATGTAGAAATCCAGGGATTGTATTGACATGACACATTTAAATATTCTCTGTAGTAGTGGGAGCCATCAGCTGAGATCTGCTCAGAGTAGCCATGTTCTCTGTGAGTTGACCAAGACAGACGGGACAAAGGGCAGCTCAGCGTCCACTCATTAACCCCTTGCATAAACTCCTGGATTAGAGCTAAACCAGCCGACTGTAGCTCTAATTCAGTCCCACTTACAAAAAAGCACAACTACAACTGCACTTTAATCCCCAGCCTACCGTTGTGTGACCTCCCGTTAAGGAAACCATACCTTATTTAGCTTTAGTTGGGCTGAGATTATTTGAGCAAGAGGAAAACAAATCACACTTTCACAGGGAAAATGTGTGAACAGCACATTTGGAAGCTTTCCTACTGCACTTAAAATCCCGGCTCACATAAATGGCGTCCACATGCTTGTTATTTCTGTTTTATTTGAAAGTAAGTCTTCTTTTTTTTCTTCTCTGATTATTTGCAGGTACTCTCTGAAACCCAACGATCAGATCCTGGCTGAAGCCAAGCACAAAGAACTGTTAGTATCTCCTCTGTTGCAACCTTCACTGTAGATTATGTAGGTTTTTGTAGAGCTCTTCCCATGTGGGTTTACCTAATCTTCAAACATGGCTTGTGTTCTGAATTCATACTGAGTTTGCACCCCTCTGCTCTGGAGCGGGCCAGTCAAAACAAGCGCACACTAGAAAGTGCCACGATTGACCTCTGTGCCTTCACATACAGCCAGTGGTAGAGCAGCAGATTCAGCGCAGTGAGACCATCTCATCCAATAGCAGACTGGGACACTTTT
>NW_005187474.1:2998786-3002278 GCF_000239375.1 Pundamilia nyererei | reverse complement strand
TGCAAGTCCACACGTTTAATCTGCTAGTGTTGCTTCTTCTTAAGCCTCTCAGGCTGTGCTCGATTTAGTCCTCAGAAGTGTAACATGCAGGGGATTTTCCCCCCCCCCGGTGAAGACGCCTCAGGGAACTGTTAGAGGGAGCTAATTCCTACAATGGACAGTCACCCTTGCTCCATTTTTCTTCCCATCACCCTTTCTCCAACCTCTGGCTCAGTCTCAGGACCTTTAGCAACAGTGGGCCTGTTGTAGTTTCTGAAGAGAAGCAATAATGTCCAAAAGTCTTGAGCTGCCCCTCATTTCTTTCTATTTTGCTTCCAAAGAGCCACGTTTTCTTGTAATTGTTTTAAAGTGGTCTTGAGCAATAATTCTTCAGGCTTTCTGAAGGTCTGTTAAGGCCGTCCTTACATCGATTTTTAATTAAGTCCTTGTACTCTATCTTTAAACCAATGTTTTTTTTTCTTTGTTTGTTTTATTGTTGTTTAAATCACTTAACACTGACCTATGAATTATTTAAGGACAAAAAAGGTACCTAACTAAAGGAATGAATCAGAACCAAGGATTGTGCGTATACATAATAAAGAACTTAGCAAAGAGTCTTTTTTAAAAAAAAAATTATGTCCTTGGGTACTTTGTTACCAGCAGGCTACTGCAGACAAACATAATTTGTTCCCAGACATAAAATTGTATTTTTGCATCAACAAGATGAGTTATTAGCCAAACACCTGGCATAGGTTAGCATGCTGTACAGTGTGACCTTGAGGAAACTGGACAAAAGAAGAAGCAGCAGAGTTCTTAGACCAATATCTGAAACTAATGTTGTTAAGAAATTTTTTTTTAAATCAGCACCTGAGAGATGCATCTGGCCATTCAGTTAGTCCATCTACTGTAATACTCTTAGTGGATGGGTGGCTGTCCAGAAGCCATTCTTAAGGAGGGGAAATGCCAGATTTCTCAAGAGGTTGACTAAAAATTAGTGGCAACAGGTCTTAAGGAGTGATGAATCAAACTTTCAGAGTTTGTGTTCAGATTGTCATCAATATGTACACAAGAGGTCAGGAGAGAGGTACAGCAGTGAGTGTCTACAGCCATCTGTGGACGCCCTGGTATCCTTTTATTCTGCTTTTCAACCAGTGGTTTTTGGGATTTTATCATAATTGATGAAATCATAAATGCAGAAAAGTACCATCAGCTTTTGAGTTACCTGGAAAGTTTCTGATTGGTAACCGCTTCCCAAGCACTACAAGTCATGGATTGGCCTCCTCAGAGCAACACCCAAAGAAGTCTTGAATGTCCTTCAAGAAGCCTGGCGACCTATCCCTGAAGACTATTTAAAGAAAATTACAAGAAGTCTTTCCTGATAGTTCAGGCTGTGTTGAAGAATAGAAGCGTTCATGTCAAGTACTGACTTTCAAGCTGATTAGAAGTGCACAAACGCACAGACCCCATTTTTGCCTTATCTACAGTATTGCCATGTATGTTTGCACATGATTTAGTCATTCACGGCACCTGTTGCTCATTTTCCTAGCAAATTAGAAAGTAACAAAGTGGCTCAAGACTTTTGCACAGTACTGTATTTGAACATGCTGCCTCCGATACTCACATAAACCACAAAAACACATTATGGTGTGTAGGCTACATTTATGGAGCGTAAGATGGCAAATTCTCGTGCTTTAGCTGTAAACAGAACATTGAAGCGTGTCTGTGTTATATAACAGTGGTAAATGGTTCAGATAGTATAATCAGTGGTCAGTCATGCACGTATTGTATACTTGACCTGGAAAAAATATGAGGCTGCTGTCTGCAGAGTCTAGTCTGATACGAAGGGATTTTACTGACTAAACCATCACCAGGCACGCTATAGAGGGAAACCCAATAAAAGAGGCAATTATGCAGTGTCATGCAAACCAGTTTAATGCCACTATGGTAATCACTGCCTGCGGAAAACTTTTGATATTCCCCAATAAGAGGCACATAAATGCATTTTCCTTAAAAAACGTTTTTGAAAAATTGCAAACTTGGGGTCCTGGGGGTTGTCTCCAGGACTCTTGAAGAGACTGCAAATAGTGCTCTGTGCAGTGACGTCTACATGGAGATTGCCTTAAAAATATCACTTATCAGTGCACTGTTAGACCACTTAGATCAATAGTAAGTGGATTTCTGGGGAGGAATCAAAACAAGGAAAGTCAGCTCTGTTTCAACTGATAGTCTTTTAAAAAAAATCAGACATATCTTCATTTAATTGTGCTTTGGGTCATTTGAAAAACCAGGATTAGTTTGCACGCTGTGTTTCCAATCTTTATACTGAACTAAGCTTTACTACCATTAGATTTCATGTTATTTTCTTCAGCAAATAAATATATAAAGTATATTTGATAAGGTGTAAACCTTTGGTGCCAAACACGGTTTGATCAGTCATCATTATTAATCCTTTGCTCTAGGTTTCAAACTTCTGATTAGTGATTGGCCCTATCTAGTTTGACACACTTTCCTTTTGGAAATGTCAGTCACACCTTTGTTTCTTTCTGTAGGTTCGAGGAGCTGGTGAAGAAGTTCAAGGTTGAATACTACGCTGGAGGAGCCACACAGAACTCCATAAAGATCGCTCAGGTGAGATTCATTTGAAGTGTAAATGTTGCCCTCTTTGCGCAGGATGGACTGGCTGATATTGATGTGAGGTTTTGTTACTGTCTACAGTGGATGATCCAAGAACCTCATAAGGTGGGCACGTTCTTTGGCTGCATTGGCAAAGACAAGTTTGGAGAGATCCTGAAGCAGAAGGCTGAGGAGGTGCACGTCGACGCCCACTACTACGAGCAGGACGAGGAGCCCACGGGGACATGTGCTGCTTGCATCACCGGAGATAACAGGTGGGTAATTGAATGTTAACAGCATGCAAACGCAGTGTGATCTAACCTGTTTATAAACCTGTGTTTCACTACTTTTCTGCTCCCAGGTCTTTGGTGGCTAACCTAGCTGCTGCTAACTGTTATAAGAAGGATAAACATCTAGACCTCGAGGAGAACTGGAAGCTGGTGGAAAAAGCTAAAGTCTACTACATTGCTGTAAGTATTACATCACTGTATGCTAATTTGTGCCACTTTAATGAAGCTTTAAGGTGGGCATGGAGTCATATCACAAGCATCTGTTTTGTTTTTTGTCCAGTGGTTTGTAATTTAATTACTTTGTGAGGTCGTGGTCACATGGGCCTGGAGATGGTTGGTGACCACCTGGCAACCTCGAGTAAAGTTGTGGGCGGTGAGCATTTGAAGACGAGACAAGCGACCAGAGCAATCTCAGTGAAGCAGCATAAATTCCTTGCAACCAATTTCATCATGCAACTGCCTTCAGCCTGTAGCAACTAGAGATGGACCGATCCGATATTACATCGGTCCGATACTGCCCTAAATTACTGGATCGGATATCGGAGAAAAATAAAAAATGTAATCCGATCCATTAAATATCACGAAAGCACCTCACAAAACTTGCAACACG
>NW_005187474.1:2991673-2997307 GCF_000239375.1 Pundamilia nyererei | reverse complement strand
GCAGCGTGAGTCAAGACGAAAGCAGCACCACAAACACGTGCTTGGATTAATCTGTGATAACTCAGTGGTTTAACTGTGACAATGACTGTCCTGCCTGACGTTCTGTGCTCTCACTCACCTTTGTGCCCTCAATGTGGGGCTTTTGTTTTGTTGAAGACTTTAGTGTATGTGACTCATTAGACCCATCAGATATAAAAAGCAGATTAGTCCTGACCCAGTGTCGTTCCTTCCTTCCAGGGTTTCTTCCTGACTGTCTCCTTGGAGTCCATCCTGAAAGTAGCGAAGCATGCTTCCGAAAATAACAAGCTCTTTTGCATGAACCTCTCTGCGCCCTTCATCTGCCAGTTCTTTAAGGATAACCTCATGCAGGTTATGCCCTACGTTGATGTGCTGTTTGGCAATGAGACAGTAAGCCACAGTTCTCACAGTGAAATCTCCACACTAACGTTGATGATTTGCACATATTTCAGATTAACTCAATGTGATCTTTGTTGTTGTTGTTGTTTTCTCAGGAGGCAGCTGCTTTTGCTAAAGAGCAAGACTTTGATGTGAGTAGACTGTTAGACTTTATCATTTACACAAGAGAAAGGCTGGATTTTCTGTGTATTTGTGTATCATCTGCTTTGTGTGTTGATGTGTATTTTGTCTACAGACAAAGGACATTAAGGAAATTGTCAGGAAAGCCCAGGCTCTACCCAAAGACAACAAAAAGAGACAGAGGGTTGTAGTTATTACTCAGGGGAAGGATGAAACGGTTATGGCTCAAAGTAATATTTCCTTCTTTTTTTCTCCCATTTCCTGGCATCTGTTTCACTCTGTCTCTTGTCCTTGTGTGGAAGTGAACTGTTTTTCTCCTCGTCTTTCCAGGTGACAAGATTGAAACCTTCCCTGTAGTGAAAACGGACCCCAAATACATTGTTGACACAAACGGTGCAGGCGATGCCTTCGTAGGAGGTAACAGGCTGTTACCTGTGTTGCTATTTTTTTTGTGCCTCGGTCGATTTGCTTCAGTCTTGAGTCTTCTGTTGATTTTTATTGTGGAAGCCTCTCTTTTTTTTTTCTTTTTTTTTTTTGCAACACAGGTTTCCTGTCTGAGCTTGTCCAGGAGAAACCTCTGGATCAGTGTGTGAAGGCGGCACACTACGCTGCCAACGTCATCATCCAGCGAGCAGGCTGTAGCTTCCCAGAAAAACCAGACTTCAAGTGAGGATTCGTCAGGAAAGCCTTTCCTCCAGCGTGAAACCTCATACCCACTCTGCCTCCACAACCCCAACATATAAGTTCCACTATTTTCTACAAGTGCAACCCTCAACTGTGTTTTACTTCAAGTTTTTTCTTTTAATTTATCCACACATCATTTCTTATCAGTTCTTAGTTCATATGCCCATCTTCCATGCTAAGAACCAAGTGAACTTTCAATGCGTTTAAATAAATTACCATAAAGGAACCTTGGAAACACCAGGAAATGTGGTAATTGTCCTTTACAAAAAGGGCTCTAACTATAAAATCCTGCTCTCACGGACATTTGTTTTCTACAGTTTTGAACTGTACTTCAGCTCTGGCATTTCTTGCATGTGGATGCACTGACACCCATCAGACTCTCGTGGAAAAACCATGTCAACATCGTGTGAGTCTGTTTTATGTTTTTTGTGTGTTATTTTGTCCCCTTGGAGACAAGAGTCCAAGCACAAACAGCTACAGCAACAGGAGGATGCATTTACACACACACAGGACTAAATAATAAAACCCTGATGAGGTTTTGAATGCGGCTCAGAAATGTGCTGCAGTGATTTATTTGATTATGTTATGATTTAGCTGGCCCGTTGTGAATCAAATGGCATTTTAAGTGTACTTTTTTTTTTTTTTTTTAAATGTATCAAGGCCTCTGCCTATTAAGTTGTGTGAAAGCTGCAAAATGTTGATTATGTCAGTGCTATTCAAACGTTACCGGCATCAAATAATGAGTGCCTTTCTTTCTCCCTAGCAGTTTGCAGGCTTGATGGGCAGAGGCCTGGGGATGTTATATGAGCCTGCAGGGAAACTTGTAAGCTTGTGAGAGTATTGATGTATAAGCATGACCTCCCTTCTATATATAATGCGTTTCTGGGAATCCATCATTATATTTGGGGGTTCTCTGCCAGAAGAATACAGTGGGCATTAAAGCAGACTTTTTCTCTCAGTTGATTTTTTTTTTTCCCCAATTGACTTAACATTCTCCTGCATTGTTATAGCAAACCCTCGGGGCAATTCTGTTAAATCATTTTTTTAAAAATAACTATTTTTTTTCCATTTTTTTTAATCAAATCTGTTTTCTCGAGTAATAAATAAAGATTCATAAGAAATTGGAGGAAAATCGTATCTGGGGCCAAGTGTTATAAACCGTCTGTATTAATGTCTGTGCTGTGATTCATACACTGGTGAGATAAATGCTGAATACTTGAATATAACTTTATTCAAAGTTTATGTAAAAGGTAAGAAATATGTGTAGGACTAAATACTGTAAGAGGTGTTGTCAAATCTGTATCTGGTTGGACTGAATCATTGGTCACTGTCCCTAAATTTCATGGCTTCCTTCACATGTTCAGATACACCAAAAAAGCCTTATAACCTGTTTGTTCCTACTGTCAACAATTTTCAGTTTGCCCATCATTGTGGTAAATTTTGAAATTAAAAAATAAACAGATTTTATCATAGATGTTTTTCTGTGTCTCATATTTTTTTTTATATAATGTGAAGTGCACCTCATATTTCAGAGGTTTCTCTCATGGCTCGTTATGGCCTCCTTTCTTTATGTAGAAGAGTTTGGATAATACCTAAAACAAAGGGTTTTTTTTCTCTTCAGTTACTGTAACTAACACTTTGTTTTTGTGGTCAAAAGGTTTTGAGCCACTCCCTGAGATCTTGTAATACATTTGCAGTACTCACTAACTTTCTGCAGATGGCAACAAAATTCTGTCTGCTGTTGGTCTGCAGGAATCGTTCTGCAGGGTTCTGGCAGTGTGTTTGGCATCAATATACTAAAAAATGAAGCAGTTGGTTCATAATTTCTTCGTTTCTTTAAAGATTGCAGCAGATTCAAATAAAAAAAAAGTGTCTTTTTGTAACAAACCACTAGTAACAAAGTGCCTAAAGACAAATTCAGATGGATTCTTTGCTATGTTGCCTGTTTTGTATACACACAACACTGGCTCATCATGTGAAACATAGCATTAGATGGTCAGTTACAAGGACTAGGCTGAAAATGACAGGACAAGTGAAAAAGCAACAAATGTCCAAAGAAAAACTTTAAAAGAACCTCAGGAAGCCTGGAGAACTATTCTTTAAGACCACTTTAATCTTATGAAAAGGACATCTTTTCTACATGAAAACAGAGTTATGGACTGAATCAGAGTGAGTAACTTAATGAGACTCATACTCGGTTACTGAAAACATGACTTTAATTATTAAAAGAAAAAAATAATATCCATGAAAACATGACATTAAGTTAAAATACATTTTTAAGTTCCTTTCTTAGTATTTACTGTTGGTCCTGTGTTTCTTTCTTTTGTCTCAGCCTTTCCTCCTGCAGTGAAATGTCCAGGGCTCTGAGCTGTTTTAAGAAGCCGTGATTGGGCAGGATACAGCGGCGCTGTCGCACATGCTCAATTGCGTCCACTACAGTTAAATTGTGTTTCATCATCAGGTATGCCAGGACCAGTGTCGCTGACCTGCTCCGGCCCATCACACAGTGCACCAGGACCTTGTCTAGAAAAAATGAAGATATATGGATTTATTAGAAACAAACAAACTTATCCTCCAGATAATGAACTCAAAGGTTTCCTCAGAGTCCCGGAGGACTCACTCTGTGGGTGAGCGAGGGCCTCGTGGATGAAATTTGCTGCAGGCCTGAAGTACTGGGACATGTTGAAAGTGGGTTTGTCATCAGCCTCTACACCATAATACTGGATTTCCATGTCTCTGTAGTACTGAGCACCAGTCAGCACATTATTCCACTTTCCCTCTGCTGCATTCAGGATATGTGTAATGCCCAGATCCTTCAGACCAGGCCGCTCCAGAGCAGTTTTCCTGTGTTTATGCAAACACAGACTCAGTATGAAGCTGTCATCATGAACTTTTGACACAATTGACTGAATAGTTGTATAAGGGCTGATAAGTACAATGACATCTGCAGTACTCAGATTTACGCACTCATCCCCGATGTAGACATCTGGCCAGACCTCGTTGAAGTGTGTGTAATGAGCTGTGGTGCCGGTCCAGAACAGCTGCTCAAGATCTAATGTTCCTGGAGTGATGTAAGCGCTGTCTGGGTCCACCTGAACGGCTGCATATGGGTTTCTACTTCTGGACTTCACCATGCAAGAGGACATTGTTTTCCTGTGCTGTCCACAACACACACACACACACACACACACACACACACACACACACACACACACACACACACACACACACACACATATGCCTGAAATTAATCACCTCCTGCACACTGCCATCTGTCCCAAAGCTCTACAGGGATCTAACATTACCACCTATATGCCAAGGATGTTTATGGAGTCCATGAGCATTTTTTCCTAAATACTTATCAGTCGTTTATAAGCAACATGCCAAAAATTGACCGGCTCCAGCTTTTCCAATGTAAACATCTGGTTTTACCTTTTTCCAAGCTGTAGTTTTTCCTTTCTGTTTTCTCTCATTTTTTGTTGAAACAAAAAGCAATGAATCAAAAAATGAACGATCAATAGTGAAAATAACTGTAAACCTAGTACATCACCCACAGAAACAATGGCTATAGACGATGTAGGAAGACCAGACTTTTAGAAAAAATAATGTTGTAAAGAATATTTAAATGGTTTTATTAATTTAGGGATTTCACAAATTCATAAATGAAAGCAATATTCTGTTTTTGTATGCCAGTTAAGATTCAATTATTATTAAATACTGCATGCAACTTTGAAATCAGTGTTACTATGGAAACACATTAAAAAATATGTATGTAAGTAAGAAACGTGAAAAGGGGTTTAACTATGATTGTCCACGATCACACAAACCGTATGTTGTCATTCAGTATTCTGTGTAATATTGTTGTGTATTATTGTGTGCGCAACACATGCTGTTTCTTGGATGTCACGTACAAATTCAAGCGACAGACGTGACATTTTCTGTTTGCATCATCGCTGCTGGTGCTGCTTAACTGATCATACATTTTGCAATATTAATAATAAACAATAGCAGAATAGTACACGAGATATCGGGAGCCAAATAGGAATTTAAATGACTTTTTTTAATCTCGCTCTCCGCTAATAGATTCACATTAATTATACCAATTTTCAAAGCTTTTAGGACCCCTGCATTGGCAGCCTTGTTCTTCATCTAGTCACACTTCATACCAAGCCCTTCATGCACATTCTTTGAAACACTGTTCACACTGAAGTCTCACTGAACTGAAACCACCAATGATCCACGAGGTGTGTGACATCAAGTCGGGGGGCAAAAAAACAGATATTAAATAAAAACGAGCAATTTAGTATAAAGAAACGACTCACCTCTGTTAAATGTGGATCACAGACCTCTACTTTCCTCAGTGGATGTCAGTGTGTGTGTGTGTGTGTGTGTGTGTGTGTGTGTGTGTGTGTG